>NC_052533.1:66379975-66679975 GCF_016699485.2 Gallus gallus | reverse complement strand
TTTATCTATAAAAACTCGATGTAATGTTAGATTGATGTGGTCTATGTGTGATTTCAGATCTGCATACAGAATTCATGAGTGAACTGCGTTTCACTGTAGGTGGAACTGACACTCCAAGTATAAAAAGTGCAAATGCTGAGAGGTGCAAAATCTGCACTGAGAGCCAGACCCAAAAGGTATGCCAAAACAGCAGACAGAGGGCAAGTCTTGGGTCTTTCATTTCTTTCAACAGTTTTTAGCCTTCATTTTTAAGGTGCAAAACAAATTAAGGAACTGTTTTTTCAGAAAGCAAACTTCTTGGTCAAAGTCACTTTTGGTATTTGGGGAAGAATATTTTAAACAACCCAGTGGCAGATCTCAGTTGTAAAGCTCACTAAAATCCTCTTCTGCCAGTTTGTCTCCTGGAGGACAAATTACTCTGGTGGTACACTGGACAGAATCTGCAGCTGGACCGTTTATTCATAACACTCATCTCTGTTATCATTACTGTGCTGAGTTGTCACTGGGTGGCCCTTGTCTCCTCTTGTAAGCCTTTTTGTGAACTGGAGTATAGCTTCAAGCTCTACTTTGAGTGATTGGTGGGAGCATAGACAGCTGGATGATGTGTTGGCATGCCATGGTCCTTCATGGTACTTTCTGGCATCACCCCAACCCTCTTCCCTAGTTAGAGTTGCTGCATTTTGGCATTGGTGATGTGGGCAGCAGTACCATGACTGCCTCAAGCTTTGGAGCTTTTCTGGCACCCAAGGCAGGCTGAAATTTTCAGCTGCCTATTAGGATGAGAACTGGAGCTACCTCTGGATGGAAAGACTTGTTGGAAGTACTTGCATTGTCCTTGAGTAGATTTAGACAGTTGTGTGCTGAGAGATTTAAGAGACAGCATTGGTAGGACAAGTCTCATTAGGACTGTGATTCGCTGGAGCTTCTTAGTCCTTTGTGATGGGCTGAGTGAACACTTTGCATGGCACCTCATGGGGATGAAATGTTGGTAGGGATGTGAGTGCATGGCTGGTGAGGGAGATTGGTGTTCTGTGAACCTCTGTGATGAGCATGAGGTCCTCACCCTGCCCTATAAAGTTCCCAGGTCAGGAGAGGATCACCAAGTACTCCCTTGTGTATTGTGTTGAGTTTTGTGCCCCTCAGCACAAGAAAGCCATTGAGGCCCTGGAGCATGTCCAAAGAAAGACACTGAAGGTGGTGAAGGACCTGGGGCACCTGAGGAGCAACTGAGGGAAATGGAATTGTTTAGTGTGAAGAAGAGGAGGCTCACGGGAGACCTTTTCACTCCCTACAACGACCTGAAAGGAGGTGGGGGTTTGCCTCTTCTCTCAGGTAATGGCAATAATACAAGAGGGAATGACGTTAGGTTGTTCCAGGGGAGGTTTGGGTTGGATATTGGGAAAAATTTATTTTCAGGAAGAGTGGTGAGGTATTGAAATAAGCTGCTCAAGGAGATTGTTGTAGCGGACAGTGGACTCCTCTACTGTCCCTGGAGGTGTTTAAACAATGGGCAGATGTAGCATTTAGGGACGTGGTTTAGTGGGCAATATTGGTGGTAGGTAGGTGATTTGACTAGATGATTTTAGAGGTCTTTTCCAATCTTAATGATTCCACAATTCTATTCTAAGTAGTAGATATAAAGTGACAGTACCTTGCAAGACTGACAGTGGGGGTGATTTTGCCTAGCAGGAGGTGCCAGAATGGAAATACAGCCAGAATCCTGGTTTTGGTCTGCTGAAAGGAAGTACTGGTGGGGAATTCTGACGTTGTCCAGATCGTCCTGGAACAGAATGAAGCCTCACTACAACTAAAAATTATGTTTAAGCATGAGTGTAGAAATGTTTGTCAAATTAGTCTTATGCAGTTCTTGGGTTAGATTATCAAAACTATCTGCAACCTGAAACCATAGCGTTGTTGCAAGTTGGTGCTGTAGCTAAGGCTCTTTTTGGTGACTTCAGGCCCCCTGGGTAGCAAAGATTAACTTTAGTACATGTCAAAGAAGTGAAAAGATTTTTTTTTCCCTGTAGAGGTGACAGCTTTGAGGTTATTTGCTGTGCAGCAGAGGAACTTGCCATGGAAAAGAGCATATAGCAGAGGATGCCCCAGGAAACAAGGGACCAGGTGCCTGTTGGCCCCAGGAACCTTCTGTGCTGGTGTGGTCTGAACAATAGATTGCTCTGTTTTCTGTCAGAATATGGCCCTAGCATCATGAGAAATGTATACACACATATTTCTGGACTGAGAAATCCAACACTTAGTATGCATCAAGATTTGGAGTTTATCTACGTTATGGGTTAAGGTAAAAATTCAGGCTGAAGCACATCATGTGTTAACAGTGTATGTGAAAGCTTTGATTCTGGGAGGTGGTTCCTTGTTCTGATTAGTGTAATCTGCTCTCAAAGTGGATTCCCAATCAGTTGCTTTTAAATAAAACTGTGGAGAAGTACCTTGGAGATATCAGTTCCTGCTCTCCTGTCCTCCATGGGACTAAGAATCAGTTGAAGATAGATGGTGCTGACTCCACCAGCTTGTAGTTTTGCTAGTCATATGTTGGGGAAAAGTACAAGAACACTCCCTGTTACTGGTCTAAAATGGTACTGGGAAGTGATGATTGAGTTTATCTGTGATCTAGACCTATTAAAGTTTGACTCTGCACAACAACTCAATTATCTGTACACATCTACCGCAGTCATTTAATTCCTACTTTCCATAATCTTTCTGGGCTTCTTTGGAAACTGGTCATTCCCACTGAGACAAACAAGAGGCCATTCATTAGAGCGAGATAGTGGGAAGAGAGACAGGTATTCTTTTAAAAGCATATTTAAAGCCATTCTCCCCAGTCCCTATTCCCATTCCCATTGAGTGGATGTCCATCTGGCTACCAAATGCATCACAACCTCTCTTGGCTGCTGAGGGAACCTGCCGTCCGCACGCCAGTGGTGAGCCCAACACCTCCACAGCCATAAAATCTGGGCTTTTTAACCCACAGCCGAGGATTACAGACCCCAGCAGCCAGGCAGCGGCGGGACGCCACCTTAATGTTGCCATGCTGGGCACTGGGATTTTAATGCCTAACTGTGAATTTCCTACCTCGTCTTTTACTTCTCCCCCCCCCCCCCCCCCCCCCCCCCCCTTTTTTTTTTTTGGTGGAGAGTTCTCTCACTACATTAACTTACTTGCAATGCGTTTCTTGTTGTGTGAATACTGCCGCCCTGTCAGCTTGGCACTGAAACGCCATAAATCTGGTGGTCTCGTGCCTGTCCCCTGTGTGCTGCAGTCCACCTCATAAAACTGCTACTTAATTAAGTATGGCGCAGTACAATTGGCAATCTCTGCTCGGCCGCGAAGGCTCGGGGCTAAGCACACACATGCATGCCTGTTGAGCTTGTGCCGAGAGGTGAGATGAGGGACCTGCCGCTGCTGGAGGAGGGAGAAGTTTCTACATAGAGGTGATGGAGAAATCTCTTTAAAAGTGTAGAAAATGGCTTATAAACTGTTAAAGGCCTGCCCCTCTAATCACAGGCTGGGGTTTCTAAGCCTGCAGGGGAGAGGACACCTTCCTTTGAATAGAAGACTTCATCCAGTCAGAAAAGTTTGAGAATTAATTACGATGGTTTTGGGAAATTAAAATGAAAGAACATTAATAAATTGTTAGCATGCAATGAAAGCGATACGTTACAGTTACCCAGAGGCCTTGCTTCCATCTATCTCACTCAGGATAAGTTAGAGATGATTAAAATTTCTATTTTAATTTACCGTAAAGCCAATATCTGAAGGAACTTTACAGGCATTAGTGCACTGTTTCACCTACTGCTCATGTTCTTTTTACTTTCTTTGAAAGTGTGCAATCTGAGTGTTGGAAAAATTAAATGTTTCTGGATTATGTATCAAGTCATGAGTAGATCTTCGGTCTCTTGATTCCTACTGATGCACTAAACAAGTAGAATGCCTTTATTTCTGACCCATAATTTGTAAGAACTTTAATTAGAGCATTATCCCTTGCCTCATTTCAGCTTTCCACCTCAGCAACATGGACATCACTGTAATGCCAAGGCTCTCTTGCATCAGCTTATAAGAAATCTCTGCATTCCCTTTTGCTGCACTTTCTTCCTCTATGCCCTTACCACAGATCAGACTGGATCCATCCACACACCATCTACACAGCACACTTCAGAGTAGATCAGGTTGAAGCTGACAAGATCTAGGTGGCTTGAAGCGGAGACAGATATGGTATGGGTTTTTTTTGAGAGTGGCCCTGATGACTGATTTTGTGAGCTGGGAAGTGTAGGCATGGACTTCATCCAGATATTTAGAAGCCTCGTGTTTGGAGACCAAATATGGAACTGTTGCTTTTGTCTGAGTACAATCATTGTTTCAATTAAAATGTGGCTACTATTAAAATAATAATGAATGGTTGTAACAGTGACTTGCTCTTTCCTTGTTAGTGATGTGTGATGACTGAATAACTACTGACACATGATGCTCACCACAAGCATCATTTTTCATACCTGAAGTCCCACATCACCTTAGTCATGAGCACTGTTCAACCCATGCCCATCCTCATAGGCTCTGAGCTGTGATGGCCTGTGAAAACCAAGAGCAAACAACAATAAAACCCAAGTGTTTTCAGGCTGGGGAATGTATTGGTTGAACCACCAGGCCCTGGATCTGTAGCAGCGGAAGCGATGTTGGACTTGTGTCCAGCAATCATTTCAGCTTCTTTTCCAGACCCTTTTCCGTTCACATGAAAGTCTTTCAGAGTCAGTGGGGATTTTGCTGTAACAATAACAATGGAGTTATTCCCAAAGTTGCTGGTATGGGAATTTTATTTAGTAACAGCTTTATGCTTTGTGAGGTCTCCAAGGAAGGCAATTGTTTTCCTCTGTCTGATGTTGGAGATGGAGATCTAGGGACAGGTGGTGGATTTCCTCCGTCTTCTGGTCTTGGTGGTTGAGGGAAAGATCAAGGGCATTATTTTCCTTTCACTATAGCTTCAGTGCAAATGCACCCAGAGCTTATTGAGTAAATAAAACGTATTAGTCTTCAGTGCTTGTTCAACTGAATGCTATTCAGAACAATACAGGCCAGCAAAAACAAAGGATACCTGGTATGGGCACATCTGCAAGACCAAAGGAAAAAGCAGAAACCCTCCAATTCACAGAACATAGATTTACACATTGCCTGAAATATATTGCATTATTCCTGTTACTTATGCACAGTAAGTCTGCAGTGAGAAGAGAAACTCAAGGCTGGTGAGGTATTCACCGTCAGATGAGTGCACAGCAGTTTAAAGCAGTTGCTCAGAGCCATTCCCATTCCCATTGCGTTGCACTGCAACAGATGCAAAGCCAGCAAGAACACCTTTCCTTTAGATTTAGAAGAATGGTAAGGAGCAAGGAACAAGCAGCCCATCTGCCAGAACTGAAGAGGTAAACTGACATTGGAACTCAATCTTCTGGAAAAATAATTCTTGCTAATATTGTCATGTGCTACAGAGTTTGAAAATCAGATTAAGGTAATTGAGAGTAATCAGGCAGGGTAGTAGTGTGTTCAAGCAGTCTAGTAAAAAAGTTGTAAGGAAAATATGGCTGTTAGGAATTGGATTTGCCTTTCCATTAGGAAATGAAACTAAAACGTGGTTTTATCCTATGCTCTCCTTTGTGTTTATGTATACAGGAAATGACCCAGCTGATTAGGCCAAATGGCAAGCATGGAAACTGGGGTGCAGACACTACAAAGCACTTTCCTGGAATTATGACTGTAGTGATGCTGTGTTTTGCCACCAAACACGCAACTTAATCAGCTGGACCCCAGGCACCTCATGCTAGTTACCAAGATGCTGATGAGATCGTGGTAGCATTCTGCACAAGCTGGGAGCTGTAGTGCAGATGTGGGTGCAGCGGTTCCTGGGATGGACAAGGACATCCCATCAGCTGCCACCACTCAGGGCTGTTCATGCAGGAAGGGATGGTGATGCTTTTCCAGCTGGTGCTGTGCTCTTTGGATGGTGACGCAGAGAAAACTCCCATGTTACCTCCCATTGGCTGCGGGTGAAGTTTGGCTGAGTCTCAGAGGCATTAGCATTTCTCAGCAAGCTGTGCTCCTCAATGTGAGGTGGTCCCCTGAACCTTCTCCGGGCTTAAGATTTCTGCTGCTTCCAGAAACACTGTTTCTGCCTCAAAAATGCCTTGCGGATGCTTCATGAGTAGCTCAGATGGCAGAATTGTCGACATAATTTTCTTTCCCTTCAGTATCGGGCTCTGTCATGCAAGGAACTCTGCCAGCACAGAGATAGGCCGCATCCTTGCCTTGCAATTTGGTTACAAAAACATGGCATTGAGTGATCTGGGCCCAGCGTGCCCTGTCAGCCCTCGCTCTGGCCAAGCTCCCGGGATGCCTGCCTTCGGCTGCTGCTCCCACGTGTCCGCCTGAGTGGGTGGAGGAATGACTCAGACAAAATTTGACTGACTGGGAGAAACCTGGCGTGGGGGTGATTTAAGGCAGGGACTGAGGGGTGTCTCCTGTGGGTAGATGTGGTAAACAGCTTTGTGAGAATGTTCTGTCACCAGCTTGATAATGTCCTGGCTAGAATTCAGTATTCACCGACCTCATTGTTTGTTACTAGAGGTTAGTCTTGATTTTGGAAAAAGTTTGTGGAAAAGAAGGTAGCTCTTCTTCCTAGTGCTGTACAGGAAAAAACAGATCCTCCTCTGGCAGAAGTCAGCTTGAGTCCATTGTCCTAAATTATTGTTATGGCCTGATACATCTGAGATATGAAACAAGAATGTTTTTGTTGGTAAATGGAAAATGTTAAAGTCAGTGGCAGAAGTATTGTTTTTTTTTTTTTAAAAAAAAAAAAAAAAGAGAAAGCACAACAAAAAAAAACCCGAAACACATGTTCCAATTTACAGGTCAGTTGATATCCTCCCCTGAGGCTGCCTTAATTTCTAGTTTGGGCATGTCAATAAATCAATGCCACAAGCCATCAGCGAGGCAGGATCCAGCAAAGCAGCTGCCATATGAACACCGTGCTCAGGATCCAAATGCACATAGCCAAAAATCTCTCAATACTTTTTCTTACTTCATTAGTTTATGCTTTACATAAAAATAGCTGTCATTTTTTGCAATGAATAATCGTGTCTGCCTTAAGATAGATATGTCTGCATGATAAGCTTGTTAAATAGAGAAGAGGAAATAAGTTCCTGTGTGGAACTTAAATGCAATTCTGAATTATGGTATCTTTTCTTGATATATGTTTCACTCTTTAAGCACCACTTTTGTTCTTGTTATATGTCATATGAAGAAGCAGTAGATAAAGCAGCATCATTATTAAAAAAAAAAAAAAAGTGATGATTTTATGCTTATACATCTCAGGAGAATATCACAGGTGTGATTAATAGAGGGTTGTAACACAAATAAGACTCTCTGGAGAGCAGACTTTCTGCCTCACTGTATGTGCATTTTTCACTGCTGTGCAACATGATTATAAAATGCTCTCTTACAGGATCCTTAAGGTTTGATTTTGCTCTAGTTTGTGTTCTGAGTTGAATACACTTCAGCAGGTGAATATAAATTACTACCATGACTGGACTCCTGTTGTCTACCTATTCTGCAGAGGTGCAGATGTCTGCATGATCTGCAAGGCCCAGCGAGTCAAGCCTTGGTCATGCTGATGAGCAGCAACTCGGAAAAAGAGTTCTCCCTGTGCACCCCAAAGCCTCCTTGCTCCAAGAAGATAAAGGCATCAGGAAGGCAGGAAGATGGGTGACAGAAGAGCATCAGAATCTCTTCGGCCTTCAAAGACCAACATGGTACTCTCTCAGATCTCTGAAAACATCTGTAACTTTGGAAAACTTAAATGTCCAGGATCAAAAAAAAAAAAAAAAAAAAAAGTATTTTGGGGCACTGTCTGCTTGAAACCTGTCATGCTGGACACTTCCTGCAGAGGTTAAACTAAACAAGTAGTTCCCGGAACAGAGGAACTAACACCACCCGGTTTCCTACCAATCTATTTCATAAGATCTTCCTCTGGATTCTCTGTCTCAGATGGGAAAGGCACATGGCAAAGGTTGTATATTAGGGGAGACATCAAGAACAACAAATGATTTGTCTTCCTGGTCGTGGAGGTGCAAAAAATCTTGATGTATTGGAGACCGCAACCCTCTCTGTCAAATCTGGTTGACAGGACTAACGATAGTTACCAGTGGGGAACAGAAACAGACAGACACAGCATGACTGCACAGACCTTGTTTCCTTAGGAAACTGGTCTCAAAACAAAGCAGAGAAATCTGATATATTTATAGCAAAAGAGGTGGGGGGCTTTCCTTTCCAGAGGAAATGGACTGCTTTCTTGAGCCTGATCCTCGTGTTACTGGAAACTACTTCACTTCACACTGTTCTGCTCTTCCATGTCTGGGAACCTGTACAGGTCCTGGAAGAAGTTAACGGTGCCAGAAGCACTACCAAGAGATGCCTCAAGCACTCCACAGGAATATTAATTTCTGTATTAACACTATGTGTGAGGTACATCTGAGGTATATACGGCGTGTAGAAGAAAAGTCAACTGAGATGGAAATCAGCAAAAGAGAAAGGATCACACTGAAGACAAGCTGCTTAACTCCAGCTCCATCCCATACTGCAACTTAGCAGATACCAAACATAACCAAGTACAAATCTGTACCTTTCGGGCAGTGTGATGGTAGCTACCTGCAAGAGCATTGTGCTCTCCTTTGTAGGTGAGAAACGAAGAGAGCAGAGGCAAACTCAACACAAAATCCCTTTGAGAGAGCAGAGACCGGGTAATCTGTTTCTGCTCTCAGATGTGAAGTTCCCTCCCACGGGGGAAAGACGAATTGGGTGAGCGAGAAGAGGCAGTATTGTTCAGCAAGCAAAGCACATGGAAACCTAGAATTTTTCTGCTCTACCACAAACTTTCCAGTCTATCTATATACCACAGCTGCAGCCCAGCCTCTCAGGAAGCCAAATCATGTAGGTACTGGGATACTGAACACCAAAGACACCTACTAAATCCAGCCCCTGACAATGCAACATTGTTCCCAATTTAAGATTTGTTCGAGATCTTTTGTATTTCAGGTTCTTGCATTCAGAATTGGCTGTGGAAAGGCTTTCTGCCTTGTACTCGAAACACCCCAACCGGGCTTAAATTACTAGTTAAACATTATGAAGTGTTTTTTAAAGACCTGTAAAATACAGAGTTATTTGTTATATAGCTCAGCTTTTATTATTTGATCGTTCATCCAGAAGTATTTTGAGAAGTGAGGAATAAAATGGCTTTCCTCCTTGATATACTGATCTCGTGTCCACTGATCACAAATGTCGAGTTCAGCTCTCCACCCTAGCCCATGCTGGGTGTTTCTGACAGCCCCATACAGCCTGTACTGCCTAACTGCCTGTAGGATTTTTGTCTGTGGTGATAGTGTTTGGCTATTCGATTCTTCTTATTCCTAGAATCAGACAAAGCAGAAATTTCAGAGATATTTCTAATCTGCCAGCCTGACTCCTCTGTTCCTCCTCCATGAGTTCTCACAGCCATACCTTTCTGCTCCTGTGCAGGGCTGATTGTGAGATAATCTTATCTGATGATGTCAGTTAATTCTAAGATGATTCTGAAACAGGCTTAACCATATGATTCTATGATGCCATGATAAAACAAAGTAACAGAATTTCTCACAGTTTGCTCTTGCGTATTTGCATTGACTGAAATAACGTGTGTAGGCCTGTCTCCCTATTTTAAGGCAGTCATTGCTTTTCAGTGGCTGTTTTATGCCCATGATCAATATACCCTTTCAACAACAATTTATAAGAGATTTCGCCATAACTCCTGTCCAAGTTCTGCTGGCTTAAACCATCAGCAGTACAAATGCACTGTGATGTTCAATGAATGCCTAAGGAGCAGCAGGCTATAGCAGAGGAGCTCTTTGTGGTTGTGAACAAAAGTTAACAAAAGGTGTATTTTCCTCTTCTTTTAATGCTCATCGTTCTTCCTGGCACTGGCCTTTTTTTTAGAATTAGCAGTCTGATTGCCTTTCTCCATATAACATCAGGTATGTTATGGCTCAGTGGTGAGGCATGCCGTCTTTCAAGAGTGTAAGTGCTAACACATTCTGGGAGCGGTGTCAGGGAGGAAATTGGACAAGTTGCTTTCAGTTGCACTGATTTTTTTTTTTTTTTTTTTTTTTAAAGTCGGGTCTGAACAAGTCTCTGTACAACAATGTCACCAGGATGAAAAGCAAAGGCTGGATCCTTCTTCTGCTTCTAGTGGAACAAAGGGAAAGAGCGTTCAGAGTCGATGTATCTGTATGAGTGCAAGTGACTTGTAAGACTCGGGGCGTTGAGTTTTGCGTAGGCTGCAGTTTTCTTGGAGTGAGCTGCTTTAATGACTGAAGATATACCGTGAGCTGAATTTATGCTGTGTTCAGGTTTCATTCTTGTGGGATTTAATGCAAAACTTGTAAATGTGTGACTGTGGGTAACTTCCACCAGAATCACAGATAGGAATTTCTTTGAATCCAGGCTGCTGTCTTAGAAGTAGAGTTGGGAAGGTGAAATACAGAAGCCTTGTACAGTCACTTGTGCAACACATAACTGGAAATATACATCGTTTTCAGCCTCTCCTGTTAAACCCATGCCTAAGTGAGGATGTGATGTACTGCAGTGACTGCTACTGCAGAAACAAGTGTATATCTGTACTCAGACCTGGAGTGTGAATAACAGCATGCAGACAATAACGACAGCGTTTCATTCACAGACAATGGGCTTGGAGTCCTTCAATGAAACAGAGCACTGTGGATAAAAGGGCTATTTAGGAAGTTTCTGTGTATATGATATTTGTGCTTTTGTCGCTGACTTACTTCCAATAAGACAAATAACAAGGAAATTACAGCGTTTTTATAACCAGTACGGTGAAATAGTATCTAAAGGTCCTTTTATTTCAACATCAAAGCATACATAAAAGAATAATTCATTCCCAATGGGATAACAAGACAAGACAGGACACTTGCTGTCTTTTAAAGCATGAGATTTTTTTTTTCCCACCACGGGCCTGAAGAAAATAGATCAGCTTAAAATGACAAACTGATGCCTTTTGTCCCGCTAGCAAACTAATGCACTCAGTATGAGGAAGAGTGAGATCATTATCTCTAAAAAAAGAGAATAAAGATGTACAAGGCAAATTAAATGGAAAAGAGCTAGGAATAGTTGCTATCAAATGTATATTGCAATTGCATCTGTTCTTCTGAAAGCTTAAACAAATACCACCATACAATCAAAGAGGTAACCATAACAATTTAAGCAGTTGGAATAATTTTTCTGATTAAATCAGGTCTAAATTCCATTGAATTCACTACAGAGCCTTCCTTCTACTCCTTTCTCCTTCCCTTCTGCTGCCTTCATTTCATTAAAACGAGGGCCTTGGGAGGTCTGGGTAAGTGGCTCATCCCTGCTCATGGGATGTCTTGCTGGCAGCTTCTTGGCGTCAGCACATGGTGCAGGGTCCCCTTCCACTCAGCTCATGTACGCAGGCAAGCCTAGTCCAGGGGGCTGCCCTTAATGGAGAGCATGGACATGGGCTGGAGGAGCAAGACTCCCATGCTGCATGCTTTGCAGCCAGGTCGCAGGCTCAAAGGACCTTTCCTGCAGCAGCCGGCACGTGCAGAGTGTCAGCCCCTGTGCTCCCATCTGCACGTGTGGGTTTCCATCGCGGCCCCAGCACTTTGAACAGCCACTTTGTAGGCGAGTAGGGAAGAGGTAAACCAAGTGTCTGGGAGCAGGAAAGGGGGTGGGGAGGAAGGAAAATAAATGTGAGAAAGCTTTAGATGTCTTCCAAGCGTCCATCTGGTGGGTCCTTCTGATGTTTCCTTGCTGAAGGCCTCCCACTGAGCATGTCTCAGAAGGATCCCTCCTTTCTTTCTCTCATGCCAAAAACTGAATCAGAGGCGGGTTTTGTTAGCAAGGGGTCATGAAAGCTTTGTTCAGCCTGTCCTGTAGCCTGTGCATTTGTTTAGGAAGATATTGAGCCTATCTGAGACCTGGTGATTCATATTCACACAAAGCAGAGCAAACTTAACTTGACTGGGATATGTTGGGAAACCAGCGCCTCTGAAACCCATCCAGAAGGTGCCAGGCCAGATAAAGGCGAGGACCGTCCCAAATCCTAAGCCAACTGCTGCACTGGGGGGGGGGGGGGGGGGGTTGCTGGTTAGTGTTTCTAGTCATATTTTGGGCTGCTCGTTCATTCTGACTTACCTAGGGAGAGGGAGCAGGGGAAGCATTTGCTGTAGGCACAGCAGTCAGGCTTCTGACCCATGGGTGCTCTAGGGGAAGAAAACACCTTGCTACGTGCCTGCCCTTTTCTCAGCAGATCTGGCTGGGGTGAAGAATTCAGGTTCCATGCACTTTTTCCTCCTGCTTCGTTGGGGTTCCCCAGAGCAGCTGTGCTGCTCCTGGGTCACTCTGTAAGGTATTGCAAGGTAGATCTTCAGGGAGGATTACATTTTGCAGATGTTCATTGGATGAGGGCTTGATATTTTACACAGGGGGGAAGAGTATGTAGTGTAACACTGCTCTAGGAAGACATGGTGTGAAGGATAAAAGAAACTGTAATACCAGTATGAAAGCAACTGATTTTAGAAAGACTTTCATGAAAGTTGGAATTTATGATATTCTTGTAAGAGAGCAAGAAATAAAAGAAAAAAAAAGAGTTTTTGCCATTCTATGTGCTTTAACAAACACAAAAATGTTATTTCTTTTTTTCCAATTTATTTTCACTTTGGGACCCTTAGGTTCAAATTAAATTTAAACAGATGTGCATCAGCTATTTAGTTTCAAATCCTTGAAGAAAGACCATGTCTGCATTTCCACTGATATGAAGTGATACTCAGTCACTATAAAATGAAAACCATTGTAGAATGCAGCTATTTATCTTGCTCACTTAAGATAAAGAAACACTTTAAATGAGAATGTAAACATGCCACTAAGCCTCACTGAAGGAGGACACCAAAAAGGTTACTTCGGAAAACATATGCCTGAAATTAGAAAACAGAAAATGAAGCACTCTAACTGTTAGGATCTCATCCTGGCTGGGAGGGAAAGTGCAAAGCGGGGATGAAGAGAGCTACAGTAGGATTTCAAGAGAGTCTTGTGTCCAGGAGTTATATTAAAAAGACTTAAAAAGAAAATACATGGAATTTTATACTATTGAAATGCTGGTAGGAGGTTTCTTTTATTAATACAGTGCTCGGTTTGCTTCTCAGTGAGGGTCTGGGCTCAAAGTCTTCTCACAGAAAAAAAAATACAATTGCTCTTTCCTGTGAGTGATGGGAACACAGGGGCAACTCCTCTGCACTGCTGTAAATCAAAGCATCTCCAGACACATCTGTGCAATGACACCAGCTTCTATGAGCTGAAGATGTGGCCTAGAGTTTCCAGACAACTGGGTGGTTGCACTGCAATCCATTTTGATTTGCTCTTTCTGTTGTTATAAATTTTTTTCCCAGTGTTTATTGATGTGCTTGGGTAACAATGATGAGCATTTAGGACACAGCATCTGCCATAGCTCAGCTCTGTAGTGGGGCTAGGTGCCTCTTCTGTGTACAGAAAGAGGAATGGGAAGGTTATGTGTGTGTATACAGCCACACAACCAGCCATTTCACATATATGTGTATTTTTCCTTCCCTTAGCCCTTTTCCTCCCTTGATTTGAGCTCTTCACAGAATCACAGACAACTTTGAGTTGGAATGGACCTCTGAAGGCCATCTAGTCCAACTCCCCTGTAATGAACCGGGACCCCTACAGCTACATCAGGTTGCTCAGAGCCCTGTTCAGCTTGACATTGGATGCCTCCAGGGACAGGGCATCCACCACCTCTCTGGGCAACGTGTTCTAGCACCTCACTGCCCTTATCATAAAAAACTCTTCTAGTCCTGAATAATTTCCTTGTCTCTCTTTTTACTATAGCATTCCTGTTTCCTCATTATGCTTTCCCTTTAAAGGAAACAGGAACATTTTTAAATGGCTAGGAGATGTTATTCAGTGGAACTTTTGTCTTTCCATTTCCCCCTGAGCTGATCTAAATTCCCTTCCTGGTACTTCAACAGGTATAGTCTCCTTACTGTCTCCTCTGCCAAAACCTGAAGCCTTTCTCTGGTCGTTTCTTGCTTCAGTTATCATATCCCAGTCTTTGAACTGGGCCCATTTTTCTCCCAGTCCCTCAGTCTGCTTCAAATCCCTCAGGCAAGCCCACCACCTCATACAGTTTATTTCCTGCCTTCCCGGCTGTGTTGTATTCATCTCTTCTTTTGCCCCCAGAAGTATTTGAACTCTACAAGCCCTTCACGTTTCATACCTTACCTAAAATAGCACTTTTATTTCTGCTCCGTTCTTTCCTGCCCTTGGTGATCTGCTGTGACTGCTCCTTTTGTCTACTTTCCCCACTTCCGTCTGGGGGCCTCTTTCCATGCTGCCTTCTGATTAATGTGTGTCAATGCCCTCCATTTCCTTCTCCAAATCACTTCTTGAAAGCTTACCTATTCCATGAAATGTAACCATTTGAATATTACCTCTTTGGGTCTGGCGAGGAGCAATTTCACCTTATTTGGTGGCGTGAAGCCAGTACAAAACCAGTACAACCATTGCTTTCATGTTTGGTTTGATCACCGATCCCTTTTCTGCTGCCACACCAAGCTTCTCTGTGGTGTTTCTTTTCACCTGTGTCATAGACACCCTTAACCCATTAAGAAGCAAAGCAGGAAGAATGTGTGATGGTGTTTCTATTTCCCTAATTTCTTGGCTTTGCAGGGGTAAAATGGTGTGTGGCTGGGTCACTGTGCTCACTCTGTGACTCATGGGCCATCACCCCTTCCCATCATCTCTTCTCATCCTCTACTTCTCTTCCGTTACGTGCCGGTTGAGCTCTGTGGCAGACAAGTTTAAGGAGTGCAAAGTCTTCCTGTCATGGAGATCCTTTGCAAAGCAAGTATTTCTCTGCTGTGGAGGAATTCTCAGGTGGAACAAGCTGGGGACAGGGTCTGTGGGCTTTTGATTTTTGGTCAGTGTTGTGTGTTTCTCTAAGTGCAGCAGGCAAAGTTTCAGTGCTTTATAAGTACCATTAGCTCTAATAACTCAATAATAATAATGCTTTTTTTTATGGCTTCATTTTTATGAGTGCAATTATGATGCATGTATTTAACAAATTTAATTTAAAGACATCTCTTTGCAAAATTCCTCAAATTAAGTTGCAATTATCCCTTTTCCTATGCAACGGATTATGAGTGTATATTGGATCTAGTCTTACATTTTTTATTTCTCTCTCATCCAGCCAAACTCTTATAAGAAGTATTTTACTTACATTTAAACCATGTCCCATTGATATCATGGGAGCTTCAACATGACTGTGTTCAGGAGTATTTATTTTGGCTGTTGCATCATTACATATTTAGACGAGAGGAAATAGCTGTGTGCCTTCTAAATTGCTAACACTAAGGGGAGCACTTAATCTTTAGAATATCTTAACTATAAATCCAACATCAACACGTGTGTCAGAAAACACATGGATTCTTTGTGCCTAAATATTCAAGGATTATGATTAATGTTTAATGTAAATCATACACTAAATGCATGGAAATTGAATGCCAGTTGCTTTAGGTTCCATTAAAGAACTTTAAAACCTATGTTTAATGATATTCTTGAAATATCTTCTGTATACCTCCTGCCATCTGTGCTTCCTCATGGCTGTAAGTCTCTCCATGTCATGCACTAGGTCTTTTCTCCCAGTCTCCAGGCTTTGAATCAGTCACCGTTGGAACAGTGAACATGGGGAGGGAGAATGTGAGTGAAAAGAAAGGGCCATGCTTTGCCAGCAGCTCACAGCTGGCTGAGTCAGCCAAGAGGATGCAAGGGGAGTCACAACAGTGCCTGGAAAAAGTGAGCCATTTCCCTGACACTTAGCTGTGGTCAAAGGTAAGATGGACAGATGGGTCCTAATTCTTCAGGCTCTTCTTCCTGCAGCTCCCAAGATGCCTTCCAAAAATCTGCTCCTTACTGGTTCCTGTGGCTTGCTGAAGATCTGAGACTGCCCAGGCAGCTCCATCATGTTGTTGAGAGGCTGGCCTTGGTTTTGCTTGGGGCAACCTGCAGGCATCTCTACCCCAGGACTAGTACAGTGATGGCAGGCTACAGAAACAACTGTTATGGGAAAAGGTGACAAGATTCAGCTCCAGATAAACAACAGTGCTCAGCAAACCTTCCCTTGGGAAGGTAAATCTCCCTGACCCTCAACATTGTCGATGACAGTGCTGAGAATCCTGTGATACTTCTCATGATCCTGCATGTGACCATGGCCCCTGCCCTTCATGGTTACCTGGTCATATTGTTCTTCCTTGAGGAAAAGGGTTTCTGTAAATGCTGTTCCAGGGTTTCTTAAAGCAGCACCTTCTCACATGTAGGGGTATGGTGATGAATTTGAACTTAGGTGTGCTTCTTAGATTTACTTGAGTTTTACATTCGTCCTGTTTTCATAGAATCACAGAATTGTTTGAGTTGGAAGGGACCCTTAAATTCCATCTAGTCCAACACCTCTGCAATAAACAAGGACACCTACGGGTAGATCAGGTGCTCAGTGGCCCCTCCAACCTCAAGTATCTCCAGGGATGGGGCATTCACAACCTCTATCATTAGAGAAATGCCCAGAAATTTCAGTGGTATGTGAGATCAGAAGTGTTGGAAATCACAAGCAGCTCTCAGATACATGTTGATTCCTCTGAGCAAAGCAGTGCCTGTCTGCATCCTGTGGCCACCAACAGTGGAACAGGTGTGGGGATGTTTATTCTGTGTGAAAATGTCTCCTGTGTTTTCGTTGTTGTTATCTTGGATTCTGAGATAACTTCACTGGAGTATCTCAGGGATAAGCAGTTGATTACTCACTCATTTTTCCTCTGAAGGATCTCCCTACCATGCCAGTATCACCCTGACGATGCGAGCAGATATGCACAGTTTGTTAAATAGGCTGTAATTTATCTGTTGATAAGCTGAGGAAGGACTTAGCAATGACTCTACCAGTAGATATGACAGTTCCACACTTCTGTTGTCTCTTCAGTGGTATTTTATATTCCACTATTCCTGGGAAGCAGGATGATTAATCCCCTTCAAATTACAGCAGAATTCATGGCGATATTTGAGGGGTTGCTATAGGCAAACCAAGAGCAAAGAATTGTAAGGTACTGGAGGAAATCATCATTGATTGGCTTTTCAGTTCAGGTCAGAAATTCTATGACAACTTTCCTCGTCTCAGAAGTGAAAGTGCACTGATTAAATGGAGGCACTATTCTGATGCAAGCTTAAAACTCACATTCCAGGCCTTGCCTTGCAGTGCAGTATGCAGTGTCTTTCCCGACCTTGTAGGGAAAATGCAGCAGACTGTGTGCTATGGGATCCAGCTGAGAATTCTGTCAGTGAATTAAGCAAGTCAGATTTCATTTTGGAAAGTGACGGTGATCATCACCAGCAATTAGGAAGTTCAGCTAAATGTTTTTATTGCAGCATTCTAACAAAGGTGATTGCTGTCTTGTTTCAAAGTAGTGCCTTGGCAAAAGGGAATTAATGCTTCAGATTTTACTTCATTGACAAATGGCCTGCAGTTAGCCACTGCCTACTTTCAGTAACTGATATACTGGAAAATAAGCAGAAACATTTTTGCTTAATTATGTGGCTGTAGTGGCTGTGATTTATCTTGTGATTGCTGTGCACGTGTGGACTATTCAAGGAGCAGAGCTGATTTTGGAACTCACCACCACATTATGACTTACTAATGTTATAATTTAGGAACACCAGTAACTGCAATAGTTTTTCTCTCACTCCTTTTTTTTTTTTCCTTTTTTTTTTTTTTTAAAGAGGCATTTTTCTTTATTTCTATTATTTTGTGTCATTTGAGTCTCCTGTTCAATTTTCTTTTTATGACTGAGGGTTGCAACGGTTCATCTCTATTCCTGACTACTGCCAAGTGAGGTTTTAGGCAGTCTGCAACACTCCAGGTCCCATGATGAGGAATAACTCATGAAGCATTTAAATTGTACATTGACTACAGGCATGTGATGAAGAGTGAGTTGAGTGAGAAGGACTCATCTGGGCTGCTGTGCTGCTCTGGCTGCATGATCCCGCTCCTGCATTCAGAGCAGTGGAAAACAGCAAAGTCCAGCATTTACAATGAATTTACTCCAACTGATGAATCCAAAGTCGGTTTCTTGATAAACACTGGACTAATTAAGTCTTCTGGGATTTCATTTTACTTGAAAAATACAACACAGAGTAAAGCATGAAAAAATGGCTTCTCATTCCTTCACTTCATCATTGTGCTGTTTGTATAGCCTGGACAGTGATGTCTCATTTTAGACCCACAGAATCATAGAATATTTTAGAGTTAAAAGAATACATTACTAGTAACAAGTAAAAGCCACTCACGTCTTTTGGCTGCGCTCTCTCAGTCTGTGTTGTGTGTAATGGGATCTGAGTTCTCTGGAGTCTGCTTATGTGCAGATGGGCATATTTCTGTTAAGTGTGATCAATACTGCTGAGATTCGCTGTAGATCACTGCTATTTTAAATAAACAAACGCGTGTCTTATGTATCATCTGCAGAGTCTTTCCTGTTCCCAAGCCCACACACTCACAGTATGAGAGCAGGCATGTCTGCACTTCCTTGTTTTGATGAGGTTGGGGTTGGCCTCTTCTCCCAGGTAGCAGCGACAGGACAAGAGGCAGTGGCCTTAAGTTGCACCAGGGTAGGTTCAGGCTGGATATTAAGAAAAACAACTTCTCCAGAAGAGTGGTCAGGTGCTGGTATGGGCTGCCCAGGGAGGTGGTGGAGTCACCACCCTGGAGGTGTTCTAGAAGCATGTGGTTGTGGTACTAAGGAACATAGCTAGTGAGCAGTAGGTGGATGGTTGTACTAGATGATCTTAGAGTTTTTTTCCAACCTTGATGATTCTGTGATTCTAATTTCCCTCAGTACTCCTTCTGTGATGTACTTGGATAAAACTTAGCCAGACAATCATAGAAAAAATATTAGAATGCCTTCTTTCAAAATGCAACAGCTTAGCATCACATCTATCCTAAACTATTAGAAGCAATATACTTGGTGACATTCACTTGACCAAACTGAAGGACAGACTGGATGGGCTACTGGATATTTGTTTTATCATTAGGCTGCAATTAAACTGATGAAATGCTTAACATATCTGGTAATACTGCTACTTTTCCCACACTAAAATGTGCTGTTGATGCAAGTTTTGCAGGGTGGTATTAACACATATAGTCTTTTCAATTAATTTCACTAGCGTGTGAGCAAATGTTTGGTTTTGGGAAGAATGTTGCATGGTTACCAGGTTTTGCTGCTCAGAATTATGTGAAGAGGCAGAAGTCCAAAGTGGATTAAACTGTTTGCTGCTCTCCTGGTTTTCTGATTAGAGGAAACCCTTGAGGCAGAAACTGGTTTTATTTGACATTCCAGAAGAACTAATTTACTTGCATATTCTGTGGCCTACTCTGTGCCAAGAGACTGGCATAGATGGGTAAATAAAACTTTTGATGGTTTGAGGCTAGCTACATGTAGTACCACTTGTTTTGTTTTTGTTTTTCATTAAATCAAATGGTGCCACCATTCAGCACTAGAAGAGTGATATTGTGTGAAAGAAGAGGTCCACAATCAACTGCATTATTGCTAGAAGCATGTTTGTTGCATGGTGCATAACCCATAGAACGGGATGGCTGGTATGTCCATCTGAATTCATTATTCCCACTCAATTCTGAGGGCTCAACACGTCCATACCCTTTTTATAAAGGAGGCGGGAGTGGATATTCTAGCCCCATACAAAGTTTCTCTCAGTGAACCACAGCATGCCATATCACCATCTGGAGCACATTTCAGAGAGAGCAATCAGTGTCGTTGTCTATCACTTTTCTCCACCAGCAGCTGTTTCCTGCCAAGCTCCCTCCCTCCAACCCTCCACTGCTGTCTGCTCAGTTGGGTCCTCCCAGGCCTCTCAGGCCACAAGCAGCCATCCTGGGACAGCTGTGCAGCACACGAACAAACAGTTCACTACACAGACCTGAGCAGTATATCTGCTCCTGACTTTGTGTGGCCCCCTCTCACCTGGATTCCAACCTTGTAAAGGTAATAAAAACATTCACAGAAATACACAAGCAATACTGCATGACTTATTTTTTCCTTGGGGAGAAGCATATAGATGGGTAGCTAATGCCCGTATCACTTCTGCCTCCTGATGATGTACAGTGCTGGTGCTGAAGCATGTAGGCTGAGTGTATGTTGATCACCAGTAAACTACATCACCTCTACCATCACAAAAATATTCAGTAGGTACATCCTATTCAAAGTAATAAAGTTTTGGGAAAAAACAAGACAACATCCTGCTTGTTTCAGACACCATACTAAACTATGTTTTACCTGCTACACAGAAGTCTCCATTGAAAGCCATGGTAAAGTGAGTACTGAAAAGCTCAGCACTTATACATGCTTTGACCATAAGATGGAGATATTGGGCTGCAAAAGAAATTACATACTTCATTGCCTCACCACTTCGGTTAGTGAGGGCTTGTTTAAAGAAAAGTGATGATGATTATTCTTAGCTAAAACTAGTTTTGTGGTCAGAATTAGAGACCAGCCAAACCAGGATAGCAAAGTGCTAGAAATATGAAATCCTAGTTTTGAAGTGCGTTTTTAACTGTGAAAATGTAGGCAGTTAATATAATATTTTCAACAGAGGACTAGGGTCTGCATTTGCTTTCTCCCAGTAATGTCAAAACATCATACTTCCAAATAGCAGAGGTATACCCCTTTCTGATGAATAGAAGATTATATACAACATTCAAAGTCAAGAAGTGGCTTGTGGATAATATAGTCTATACATACTATCTATATCATATTGTTGTATTCTAATCTTTAAGTATACCATCAAAACCTGTGGTCCAGTCATCATCTAGCCCTCTGCAAGAAGCTCCTGGTCTGCAGTACCTGAGCAGTATCGTTTCCCAGGGCACTAAAGGAGAGAATGTGACTTCACCTTAAAAAACATATAAAAATAGTTCCTTCTTAACTCATCCGATCCACTGCTTTCTGTAAGTTTGTAGTGGAAATACTAAGTCACAGCTTCAACCAGTGATTGAACACCTGGTAGGAAGGCAGGGCCAACCCATAGGAGCTCAGGTGCAAGCAATGCAGCTGAGTGACCAAAAGGGGTGCATCCTGGCTCCACCCCTTCCCAGTCCTCATTTAAGGGTTGGCAGTGGAGTGAAGGGTATCTTGCTGGAGATCTGCCTGCCTGGGGACTTTTACTAGGCCTTCTGAAGGTAATCAGCTTTTTGTTTGATTGTTTTTGTTTTGTTTGCTGCTGTTGAGTCTGTGAGGATTCTTGCTTGCTCTTGGCCTGGAATCCTACTGCTCTGCTGTCTTGTGCTTTCTTGTTGTGCTTTCCATTGTGTTATAGGGTTTTATGTCCACACAGTTCCTTTCTCAAGTTGCCCTCAGCAATGAGACTAAGGGAGTGAGCTACACCCATTTCTTGGTCACGTGTTACTCTTAGACTCATTTAGAAAACTTAAGCCAGTTATGTTTGGGCTGAAGTTAGTGAAAGCAGTATTAGTGCACAAGCAGAAATAAGAGCTTAATTTTAGGTCATGGAAGTGTGTAGTTATTAGCTGTTAATTATCTAATGCAAGATAATGATTAGATACTCAGAAGAGTGGTTTATTAACAATGAATGTAACTACTGGAGAGATAACTTAATCAGAAGTGTAGTGGATTTACCATCACCTGAAATTTTACACCTCAATAGACATCTATCTAAAAGTGATGCTTCTTCAGTTAGCATCTCTGAGCTGGGTGTGAATGGAATTCCATGTTCAGTGTAATGCATGAGATCAGATAAAATAATTTCAGGGGTCACAGAATCACTGAACAGGTGAGGCTGGAGGGCAGCTCTCATGACCATCAGGTCAAAATCCTAAATGCCCGGATCCGGAACCAGCATTTCCCATGTGTCTCACCAGTGCTGAGTAAAGGGTAATGATCTATCCTTTGACCTGATGGTAGCACCCTTCCTAATGCAGCCTAGGATGCTGTTGGCCTTTGCTGTAAAGGTAAATATTGGTTCATGGGCACTTTGGTGTACAAGATCCCTTTCTATAAAGCTGCTTTCCCAGCTGGCCAGCATATAGTCTCTACTGCGGTGTGGGATTATTCATCTTCGTGAGCAGGACTTTACATTTGCCTATCATGAGGGTATAGTTAGCCCCTCTCTCCAGCCTGCCGGAGTCCCTCTGAATGGCAACACACTGATGAGGCCTATCAGCTACTACTCTGTTTTATATCATCCTCAAATGTACTGAGGATGCACTCTGTCCCATCATCAAGGTTATTAATGAGGATGTTTAACAGTATTGGTCCTAATATTGACCTCTGGGGCACACCATTAGTGACTGGCCTCCAGCTGGACTTTGTGTTGCTGATTACAACCCTTTGAGCCTGGTGTTTCAGTCAATTTTTACTCTATCTCACTGTCCACTTATCTAGCTTGTACTTCATCAGTTTGTCAATGAGGATATAATAGGAGACATTGATGAAAGCCTTAATAAATACAAGATAAACAAAACTTGGCATTTTCTCTTCATCCACGGAGATAGTTACTTTGTAGAGGGCCACCAGTTTGGCTGAACATGCTTTCCCCTTTTTAAGTCCATTCTGACTTCTCTCAATCACCATTCTGTTCTTAATGTGCTTAGAAATAATTTCCCCAAACTTTCTTGATCACGTTCCCAGGGATTGAGCTGACAATTCCCTGTATTGTTCTTTTTGCAGTAATACCTCTTCTTTTACAGTCCTCAGGATATTACCCCCATGATTTTTCCAAGATTACCAAGAGTGGACTTGCAGCAACAACAACAACATCAACTCCTTCAGCATATGTGTGTGCCTGCCGTCCAGGCCCATAGCTTTATGTAGATCTGGTTTGCTTAAATATTCCCTATCCAGGTCCTCCTCCATCAAGGATAAGTCTTCCTTGCTTCAGATTTCCCCATTGGTTTCTGGAACCGAGGAAAACAGAAGGCCAGTCATTCTGGTTTAAAAGAAATAAGAAAAAGACACATGGTATTCAGTACCTTGGTGGCTTCTATGCCTTTTGTCTCCAGGTCCCCTGGTGTGCTCAGCGGTGAGACCATGTTTTCCCTAGTCTTCATCTTACTGCTTGTGTACTTGTGGAAATCCTTGCTGTTGCCCTTCATGTTCCTTACTAGATTCAAATCTGGGTGGGCTTTGACTTTCCCAGGATTAACCCTATCCTGGCACACTAGAACAGTGTCACTGTATACTTTCTGGGTCATCTGCCTCAGCTTCTACCTCTTTTACACCATTTCATATTTTCACTTAGGATATCCCTGTTCATCCATGCAGGCCCCGTTACCTTTGCTTAATTACCTATTTGTTAGGATGGACAGCTCTTCTGGACCTCACCTCTTTTCAGGGCCTTATCCCACAGACTACTTATAAAGAAACCCTTCAACATGTCAAAGTTTGCTCTCCTGAGGTTATAGCAATGCATTTTTATCTTGTACACTTCTCTCAGGTCCCTGAACTCCACTATTTCGCAGTCACTGTAACCAAGGCTGCCCCTGATATTCACATCACCAGTTGGTTTTTTTTCCTTGTTTGCAAGTAATAGGCCAAGCAAAATATCCCTCTTATTTGGTTCATTGACTACCTGTATTAAGAGGTCCTTCTTAAAGACTTGTGACTTTCCATGAGTAAGGAAACGATTTTCGGAGTTGATCTGAATTTACCATGTTGGTAATAAGCAATTTTCCACTAAGAATAAGTGGAGAAAACTCAGTGGAATGCCTCCAAGTAATGTCAAGGAAACACAATTTTACTTCTATATTAATTTTTCTGTCTAGAACCAGAGAACTCATCTTGAATTTCCTGTATTTGTGTAACCACTCAGGTTCAATAGAAAGGCTGAGGGTTAAGATCAACCTTTCTCCTCAATCATTCCTCCTTGTGATCTGATTTCTGTAAGAAATAAACCTGGGTAGGGAGGAGTAACAGCAATAGTTTCATCAGACAGCCAACCTGGATACACAGGGTACTGCTGTAGTTCCTGCTGCAAAATTCCCTTAAGCACCATCTCCCCAAAGCTGTGCAAGTTAGGCAGCGCAAATACCCAAACAGGTACAATGCCATGCAGTGGTCCGGTGGCAGCTTTGTTCTCTAAATCACAGAGCTAATTTCTGCCTGTCAACCTGGACGTAGGTGTTAAGCTGCAGCTGGTTTTTTTTTGTGTGTGTATGTGAAGATAAACAATACTATTGGCACTGGAAATTACTCTTGCCAAGGAGATTTTGAATTTTATGAAGCCAAGCTGGAGAGTAGTGGTGTAAGCAACCCATCTGGAGTTGCATGATAGATGGGCAGTACAGCCAGGAAAAGCACCCGGGCGCCCTGACACTGGGCCCATGCTGCCTCCCCTCTTCAGCCACCACACTCCTTAAGGTATTTTATTGCTTATGTCTTTCAGGACATGTGAAAAAGGCTTAAAATACACAAGATAAATTATCCAACATGATTCTCTGGAAAATGTTGTGTATCTTAAATGCAGCCAAAGTGCAGAGTGTATGCCAGTTGTAACAGTAATCACTCATTTTCTGTTTTGACCTAGCTGAGAAATTACAGGCTTGGAAAGCAGTAATTTGAATGTAAGAATCTCTGTCACTTCAAAGGTTTTCTTTCTTTTTTCCTTTCTGGGAGCAGCATGTGCTATGTGAGTTGTTTCTCTGTTTGTTCAAAACACACCCTACTTCATCTAGCCCTGCTGCCTGAAAGTTGTTGGTATATTCTATCTCCAATAGAATTGTGTATGTCACTTCCTGTGCTGTTAAGCATCCATATCAGCAATTCACTGGAGAAGGCAGCCATGGAACTGGTAAAAGTTAAACATCAGAAGAACAGTGAACTGCGAAAGAATTTCTCACTGTTTCCAGGTCAAGTATTCATAGGTTGTTTTGTTTTGGCTGTGGCTTCTAGATGAGGATCATGTCAACATACAGAGCAGGGTTGACACCGAAACATCCATTTAATAAACATTTGTATGTGTGAGTGTGTATGCTCGCATGTGTGCGTGTATTAACTGCTCTTATCTAATAGCCATCCTTAGTGGATGGATACATCCCACACTTTGAAAAGTGTCTTGCCCCCAGGACAAGCTGAGGATGCGAACTTACCAGAAACAACATTCTGGAATGCGTTTGTGGTTGTAGTGTGCATTTCATGCTATCCTGCTCTAAGCTTGCGTTATTATTTCTATTTTTAACAGCAGGGTAACAGCATCACTCAACTTTTGGCACAATTAACTGAAATAGAGTAAGATGTTCTTTACACCACAGGTTTTACTAATATAGCAAGCTATGTTAAAAGTATTCCCTCACAGTTATTATTTCTTACTAATTAAATTACCTGAAAGGTTTTCATCTGATGTTTTGAAAAGCTGTTGTTATGTAAGCTACAAAGAGAAGCTGAGAAAATGTTATGGCAGGTACAAAACCCATGGATATATCAGTATCCAATGATCAAAATGATACACAAACCTATAGGCAGCTAAAGGCTTATTTTCAATCACACATGGAAGTAACTGTAGTTAAGATGAGACTTAAGTGCATATGTAGGCTGTGTGCACTGGTAGCAATGTCAGTGTACATCAGCATGTTAATTTACACATCTTCAAGGTAATCTTGTTTCTGAAAATCCAGACAAATCAATTCAAAATCTTATGTTCACTTGTCACCCTTATCTTCATGTTCATTATATTTCCTGGGTTAGACATGTATTTATTACAAAATATGATCAGTTGCTTTTTGTATTGATTGCTGTATCCTGAATTTGAACAGAAGGGTTCAAATGTGAATATTGAAGTCAGCAAGTGATCTTGTATGTTGTGCGATGACACAGCTCTTTCCAGCATGAATGCTGTTGCTTCCTTTGAACGCTTTCATATGCAGCTCTATAGGTCTTTGCAATCTTTGGGTTAAGCCAGAAAAAGCATGGCTCCTATGTGGCTGACTTCTCCTATGTCATGAGAAGCAAAGCGTGTGGGCCCAAAATATGATTTTTAATTAATTAACCTGTGGTATAAGCTAGTGTTTTTTGTGCATGTTTGTCTGTAGTAGTGTCATTTCCTAGTCTTTGCCTTCTATTCGGGGTTGTCACTCCTCCCAAGCCCTGTCCATAGCAGCCAGTCCAATGGCAGTGGAAAGACTGACAGGTTGTGTCACACTGCTTCAGATCCACAGAACTAAATGAGAAAGATTTCTCTTTCTGTGCTATGATCCCCTGGGCAGCTGCTTTGTACCACCCTTGAAATAACACTGATTGACTTTGATTCTCAGATTCATTGTATAATTCATCTACCGGCCATTCACCACTTTGTATACAGCAAAACAATAGAACTTCTTGATTGTGATCCCTTAATCTCAAACAACCGGCCGTCATCCATAATGGCCACTAATGTTTAAATCTATCCATACCAGAAAAATCACTCTTGAAACCATTTGTTACTTAGAGAGCTACGATTTCGCTGCAATCACATGGAGTTGGTGGACTGTTTATAAAGAACTAGTTTCACCTGAATTACTGTAGTTAAAATCTTTTCCTCCATGGAAATGTGACCTAGAGAGATGTTTCAAATTATCCCAGGAAAAGGAGCCATGCTGAAAAGATTAGAAAACATCCCATGCACACATATGCTTACATGCACGCACGCTCTCCTACCCCTGGTAGGACTGTGGGTTACAGAAGGAGCATTGCACTTTTGCAGACTCCTGTGTTGTGCTCAAAGGAAATGCAGCAGACATTTAAATATTTCCAAACCAAACAAGACATCCTGAAGGATTCTCCTCCTGTGGCCTCATTATCTGCTTACATCTGTGTTTTTAAAAATTGAAAGAAAGGCTGGAACAGGCAGAGCCACACTGGACGAGAGTAGAGAGGGGAAATGAAAAAGAATGGAGAAAAAGGTTAATAATATAACTGTCTGCCCTCACTTTCTGAAGAGAATGGGGCTAAAAAAAAAGTGAAAAATAAGAATGGACATTAAAACAAAGCATCTTTCTTTCCTAAGGTATCATGCTTAAGCGTATGTCTTTCAAATGTATAAGGAAGGCTGATACTGAAACAGTGTGGCAAGACCTGTTTCTGTACTTGATCATCACTCTAGAGTTTAGGGAACAATTCTTCCCTGAACTTGCACTGTTTGTATTTGCTTTACAAAAGGAAAGCCCTGGGGCTCAACTGTTCTGCCCTGGGTGCCTAGCTGACATGGTGAGCAAGCTGCTGACATGAGTAATGGGCTGGTTCAGACAAGACCTTTTTCACTGAGTACCAAATATCATCTAAGCCCCATCCAACTTGAGAAGAACCTTCTGAAGGATGTTCTCTGCATAACATGCCCTCACAACACCCTGCAGAGAGAGGGGAGAGAGGGTAGGCATGAGGGGGAGGGTTTCAGATAGGGCTGAGATTGAGGACTAGAGAGAAGGAGAAGAAACCTGAAGCAGAAGAGAAAGAGAGGGTAAGAATAGCATCCTTCATCCTCATTCCAGCCACATTTGGCAGTTACTGGGTGAACACTGGTTTTTTCACCTTGAGAACGTGGTCATCCTGTAAGCAAACTATTTTTATTTTTAAACATAAACAGCATCCCTGACTGTGAAATGTCTGTAGGTATTTGGCTTAGCAAAACCTTGAGCAGATCTTAATGCCATAATGTCATGGCCTTCCTTCATAGATGTTTGTGTGTGAGTCAGTAAAGGTAGGCTTTTTTGGCAGCGTGTTAAAATTGAACACAGTACAAGCTCTGAGGACCAGCTCTGGCATTGCTTTATGTCATAAATCACCTCCCACCCTGTGTCTGAATTGCCCTGCAGCAGAGACGAAGGCTGCTTCAGGCACACCAGGGAATGGAAGAGTGGAGCTAACGAGAAAGGTATTTGAGTGGTTCTGGGTGCAAGGACTCACCTCACCTGGGCTGGAGGGAGCATGGCTGGAAAATGTTGGCCTGGCAAAGTGGAAAGCTCATAAAGAGTTGGTTTGAGGACAGAAAAAGCCTCCTGGCTTTAAAACCAACTTCAAGCCAATGGTGTCCTCCCACCTCAGAGGCTGGTTACCTCCAGGTCTTCTGCAACCCAAAGACCCTGTGAGTGATGGGGTGACAAGCATCCTTCACAGTTAGGGCAACTGGCTTCTGAGCCCAGAGCTGGTTTATCTTGACGATGTGGCTCGCAATTCCCATAGCAAACTTGCCTTTGGTTTCCTGGATGAAGGTGCTGTTGCTTGCACTGTTGATGGTTGTTACCGTGGTGCTAAATCCTGATAGGGATCTTACAGATCTGAGAGTTTCTACATGTGGGAGGCCAGCTCTTCGTTCTGGCTGTCCAGAGGCCACAGATGAGGATTTTTACAGCCTCGAACTAAACACAGCCTCTTTCCTACTAGGAGAGCTGCCATCACTGAAGTCCAGGATCTACTGGCCGCTGACATTTACATGGGGATTTATTACTGTAATAAATTATACTTCAGATTTACCTTATTTGGAATAATTTTGGAGTATATTTTCCCCACATTTTTTATGGCAATGTAATAGACTACATTTTAAAGGACTAGGAAGATGTTGCTGCTACCTTTACTGCACAAAAAGTTTGGACACAAAGCTTTCCAAGAAAGGAGTTTTTGGATAATGCAGTATTATTTATTTACTTAAGCCATTTTATAATACTCAGGCAGCCCAGCCCAGTGGTGAGCTCCCAGAGAACTTCAATTTTTATTTTTTTTTTAGTCTCTGTGCACAGGATGTACTTACTTCACTGATAAGACTAAAACAAGGCTTTTCTGAAGGAGCAAATCTGTATTCTTTCCTGGTGATTTTATCTCTGCAGGCAGACCCCAGGTATAAGGAAAATAGAAATATCAAGGCTGCTAGAACAACGAAAGCTCATCTTTGCAGGAATCTGCAAATGTTGCCCATGCGTGAGCAAAATTCGCTTTCACCTGGCAGCTAAAAATGCTTTTGAGAGAAAATATAATATGTTGAGTTCTCCACATCTCTTCCATGCAGAAAAACTTCTGTAGGGGGTCTGATATGCTTGCTGAAACCATTTAAGCTACCTTGAAATACTTTAGAGAGAGTAAAAGAAAAGGCCAGAGGGAAAAAGACACAGTAAGCAGCCCATCCAGAGCAAATGAATCATTTTCATCTCCATTCAGAATTGTCTTTCTTCCCATCCCTCATTGCTCTTCAATTTTAGGCATTTTATAGAATTGTGCAATGGCTTACGTTGTAAAGTGCCTTAAAGATTGTCTGGTTCCAACCCTCTGCTGTGGGCAGACACTCACCAGCTCAGGCTGTCCAGGGCCCCATCCAACCTGGCCTTGAACACCTCCAGGGATGGGGCATCCACAGCCTCTCTGGGCAGCTGTGCCACTGCCTCAACACCCTCTGAGTAAAGAATTTCTTCCTCACATCTAACCTAAATTTTCCACCTCTTAGTTTAAAGCCATTCCCCGTTGTTCTGTCCTAGCCAAAGCCTTTGGTTAACTCTTTTCTTCAGATTTTCCACCTTCTTTCCTCATCCTAACCACCTTTCTTTTGTCCTTTTTAATGCACTTTTTCTGCATCTGAATTCATACCTATTTCTGAGCACACCGTGGTTGATGTGCCCACTACCCTCTGCCTGCCTCCAGAGCATCTCCGTGGGTACTTCTGCCCAGGCAGCAAGTAATCCCAATGCTTTATATCCTCTCAGGCTGGGACGCAGTCTGAAAGGCATGAGTGTCTCCCCGTGGTTCATTTTGCCTGGCTGCCCCGTTTTGGATCTCTGTGGAAGTATCCCTCTTGGGAGTTGTACAACCAGACAATGCATTCAGCAACGACGTTTGGCCTTTTCAAAACAAAGCAGCACTTAAGAATCAACAGGAACGCGGTGCTCTGATAACTGGGTTAAAATAACAAAAGAAGGCCCGCCACAAGAATATGACTTAAACTTCATTCCTTCCTCTCAAATTCTGTTCAAGTTCTACGTCATCTTGGCAATCCTGCTCTTGGGCTGGGAGAAAGGCTCACTGCCTTTCTACTGGAAAGGGTTTTAGGCAGTGTTGTCTGTCAGCTCAGGTCTGTATAGGACTGGTGACAGACCAGTTTGGTTGCCAACAGGGACAGCACCTAGACGGCTGGTTGCTTTCTACTCCTCCAGGCACTGTTCACCTTTTCTGGAGACATCTCACAGCCATCCCTGTTTCATGTGGAGTCACATCCCTGGAGATGTTCTACAAGTGTGTAGATGTGGCACTGAGGGACATGGGTTAGTGGGCATGGTGGAGGTGGGTTGACAGTTGGACTAGACAATCTTAGAGGTCTTTTCAAACCTTATGATTCTATGGTGTCCTGCAATTTTTCTCCCAATTGCTTCTTTTGTTTTGCTCTGTGCAGTCACAGAGTAAGTTGAGGTGCATTAACTGTCTTCATACCAACTATTCTTTCAGTAATTTTCTATGTCTTCATATTTGTTATTTTTCTTCCTTATTCTCATCTCTTTTTATCAGGTTCTTTAGAATACCATTAGAATTATAGAATCATTGGAAGAGACCCTTAAGAGCCATCTAGTCCAACTGCTCTGCAATGAACAGGGACACCTACAGTGAGATCAGGTTGCTCAGAGCCCTGTCCAGCCTGACTTTGACTGTCTCCAAGGACGGGGCATCCACCACCTCCCTGGGCAACTGTTCCAGTGCCTCACCACCCTTATTGGAGATCACTTCCTCCTTATATCCAATCTAAATCTCCCCTCTTTAGTTAGCTCTTATTATTAACAGGTGTATTGAATAAGAAAATACTGGTTTCTTTAAGTATATTATCTTCCCAGTACACTGGATGAGGTGATATTAAAAATAAGATCATTATTGATATCATCTTATTGTATTTACAATACAGTATCTAATCAGATTAGACTATAAACTTCTCTAAACTTTTCTATTAGGTTTTTCTTGCCTTTATGCCAACTCTCCCCAAGTAATCAACCAAAACCAATGAAGTTTTTCACTGTTTGCAGCAGTGTGTCTAAGACAAGAAGATGTTTATTTATGGGCTTGAAATGCATTACATCCACTCTGGGCATCAAGCTTCCAGTTGCATCTAGACGTTTCCAACATGATTTCTATATTGAAAAAGCAAAATAATTATTTAAACTCCATCATCCGCCATCCTTTCATTAAAAGCATCTGACAAGATCCTGTTTAAATCTGAAGAAAGATCTGAAGAAAATAATTTTATCACATGGCAAGGTGACATGAATCAAAAGCTGGCTAAGAGATCGGAGGCAACAAATAAAAATAAGCGGGAAATTTCTGCCCTGAATAAAAGGTCGACAGAGAAGCGCCATGGTCTGGTATTGTTTAATGGAGATATTGGCAATCTGGAAAGGGGAATAGCAGTAAGGAATTGAGATTCCTAAATACTGGCAAAGTTATTATATAAGTCAAACACTCGTACTTCAGTGTGGGAGGCAAGTGAACAGGACTGGGCCATATAATTGGTGGCACATGCAAAATAGGATATGAGGAGGAGGATGAGAGGAATTATCACAGGTTACTCAGGTCCTGGAAGCCTGGAGATGGTGGCTAGCTGCCTCAGGAAGGAGATAGGAGCAGATGTGGTAAACCCACTTAGAAATGAATAAAACCCAGTTGAGGTGAAAGGGAAGCTTCTGTTCTTCTTTATCTTGGTACTACCAGTCTGCTTTGTACTATCTAAGCAGCCCCTCGTGCCCCTTGGCACAGGATGCCACAGACACCATGAGCTAAGTTCAAAGCTGAGCTTAGTCTTCACTGTCAGAGTTGTTGCCGCAAATGCAGACTGCCTCATACTTAGCTGCAGCAAAATTTCTTACATCTTCTGAAGCATCCAGTGCTGGTGAAATGGGCTGTACAGGTTGAAAGAGTATCTTACCTGTGCGTACCTATAGGCTTGGAAAAGAAATCCAAGCAGAGTTTAGACTGCCAAGTGGGAATCCTGGGAAATGAATGCCTTGGAAAACTGAGTGCAGCGACTGATCTTAAAACTGGCTGATGTCCAGGGTGTAGATGACACACACTAATGGCATTCCACTATGAGCAGGAAGGGGGGAATTAAACCCCTTAATTCACTTTTTAAGTCTAACAATTTTCTGCCCCTCTTTCCCTCCAGCACAGGAACCTGGACCACATGGACTTTGAGCAAAGACTGATGAGGAGCTTGCTACCTCTTCTTAGTGACACAAATTCTTCTGAGAGAAAATGGAAGCACATGCAGGTGGTGTTTTTCTAGACCTCTTCCTGTGTCTGTAAGGGTGTGAAAGAGCTGTGGTGGATCCTGTTTCTGGAGGAAGGAATTGACTTTGTCAATGCCAGCCACGCTGGTAAGGGAAGAATTCCCTACAGTCTTCACAGAGCAGGCTATACAGAACATGTGCTGTAAGTGGGGCTTTCTCACTTTTGGAGGTTGTGCTTTCCCTGCACACAGGTCCCTCCTGAAGTGCTGAGCTTGGGAATTTAATTAGCTGAATGTTTCTTCTCTTTTTATTTCACTTTTTCTTCAAAGAATTAAATAGTGAGAAAGAATTCTGGCTGTTTCAAACAGCATGCAGGAAATGAGCAAGCTGAATGGTGTGTTTGCCAGCACACGGACCTTTCTGGCATACCTAAATTTTGTCTGGACTATAGATTTTCCTTATGGTTAGACATTAGTAGCCAACCATCAAAAGCTTTTCCATACAGAACAAAAGCCATGATTTGCTGTGGTCCGTGCCTCTGACTAATAAATATGTCCTGAGATGCCCCGGGATGGGATGGTCTGTTTCATATGAGCATCTGTTTTCTGTTTTTCTCCCCTTGAAGTGTGGTTCCTGCCTGGGGGACCCTGGGGGCACTCACATCCAGAACTGACCATAGGCAGGTGGAAACTGCTTGGAGGTCTAACGCCCTTCCACATGGCTCATAGAGCCATGCTGGGGAGGCAGCCAGCCACCAGATAAGGGACAGACGTAGCTGGAGAAGAAGACTGGGCTCTCCTGGGACAGATAAAAGTCAGCCACTTGCTGCCAGTGGTTGTCTACTCAACGAGAACATGGCGTTTTGATTACATTTCCCTCTGTTGCCAAAAGATGAATCCAAGAAAGAAATCAAGAACGTAATCTACAAATACAATTCTGGCTCATTTCTGCTAGGCTGAGTACCTCATTTGCACTTCTTTTGCTCTTCCTACTGACTCCTCTTGGCCTGAACTGTCAAGTTAGTATGGTCTGCCTTCATATGTATATATATTTGTCCTTTTTCTCCATCAATTGAGTTGAAATGCCACCTGTATTTCCTTTGTGCAGTAGTAACTACAGAGGAAAGAATCAACATGCTACGGTAAAAGAGGAAGTTTCAGGATTCCTACTTCTCTTTGGATTTGGGAAATGAATACGTGTGAATGACTTTTACTAAGGAATGTCTTTAAAACCTACTCATATAATAGGGCTGAGGTGCGAGTAATTTGTAACAGTAAGGGGAAAATTAGAGAGAAAATGTAGAGGAAATGTCAAGTGCTTGCAGAGATGCGTGTATCTGCTTTTATTCTACTGGAACAGAAACAGTGATATATGAATCATTCATGGCCTCTCCTTGCCCTCGTGGTTTTGGCAACAAAGGCCACTCTCTGAAGCAGTACAGGAGCTTGTATCCTGGAGTTGGAAGAAAATTCACTTGTCAGAGAGAAATCTTTTGGGGCAATCAGCAGACATGGAAAGATGGGAGGGAATCAGCAAAAGAAGGCTGAAAATATCAGAGGTGTGAGGGTAAGGCGTGCTTGGGTTCTATTGCCTAAATGAGGCTATTACTGCTGTCATTGCTTTCCTGGACACTCACCGCTGTTACCTGAACCACGATTACATCACTGCCTCATCTTATCTGCACTTTTGTTCTCCTTGGACTCTTGCCAAGTGTGAGTAGAGGGCTGTGGCCTTACTTCTGCTGGGTGGAAGACTGAGCTTCACCAGCAAGCGTTTGACGGTGTGGCTGGGTATTTGTTATTTACTGCGGGGCCTGTGACTGGAGATATCCAGGGAGAAAGCCTTATGAAATCCAGGCTGTTGCTTGATTTCCATGGAAGAAATAATGCTTTTAGGAAGCGAAGATAACTTGAAAAGACTACCAGCTCTGTACATTTGTCCATACTGCTTATAGCTAGGAACTCAAGTAAGGCTGGGCTGCTTCAAACGTACCTGTTTCTCAGAAAGTTTTCCCCAGACAGCCCCTACTGCTCTTCTGACAAAGCCTCTGAGCCTGCTGAGTAACTTGGCTGAGTTCCAGGCCCTGGTTGTGCTTCAGTAGTCTACTTTGGACACTTTCAGTGGGAAGTGGAGCCAGATTCCCTGACCCCCTGCTCCTCTGCTGTCCTGGGCAAGCCTCTGTTTGTTTACTGGAGGTCACTTATCTCGAGCTATTGCCTTTTTCTGGCCCACTTCTCCTCACTGCCTCACTCTAAGCAAAACCAATGCAGTAACGTGTTTGGGTGCCCCAGTTCCCAGGTCAGTGCAGTTATCTGAGAGTCATTGCCACACAACTGTGTTCCATCTCAGAAGGGAAAAGGGGTGTGCCCCAGAAGGGGGGGCTTTTCAGGTGTGAAGCAGGGTTTGTTTTCTGATGTGAAATGTGGAACATGATGGCTATTTTAAGGGACATAACACAGCCTTTCCTAGATTCGCAGTGGATCTTCTTGGGACATCTGCACAAATTACGTGTTCTTGTGTATATATATCAGTTATTATTCTGGCCTAATGTCATTCACATTGCAGACCCTTTCTGCTGCAGCTCTGCTGTTAAGCCTCCTGAGGTCAAAGAGCACTTTGTCCAGTGCTTTCCCTCTCCTCCCCAGGGAAAAGCGCTGCTAATGGCCAGGCATACATCCAGCCTTACCAGCACCACGTCCCAAAGAAGACGTGGCAAAGGCTGGAAACATTCCTATTCTTCTGCAGTTCTAATGGCAAAAGCATTTTACCCCCTATTTAAAAAGGTGAATCATACCGCTGACTCCTTTCTTCAGAGCATCTTCCCCCTCCCACTGGTTCCTATCCACTCCACCACAAACACTGAGAAGCACTGTCCTGTAACCCACGAGCTGAATCTGAGCCACCAGCAAAGGTTCTGCAAGCCACCAATGGCCAGCAAATCTCTGAGGAGGAAATCTCCAGTTTAAGAAGAAAAATAATAAAAAATAAATTTAAAAGTGAAGTGGAGGTCCAGAGGCTGAGTTCAAAGCTCTGATTCCACACATAAAATTATCCAGGAGGTCCCAATAGGATCATGCTTTATATCCAATTTCTAACATTCATCTTCCTCACACGGACAAGCTGCAGCCCTTTCATGCAAGGATTGCCCAGTCACAGATAGCACACTGTTCAATTTCACTAAGCTTTGGGGAGTCGATTCCACTTTAAATTTGGTTGTATTGGCATAGTTTGCAGCTGTACGTGTATAAACAAGGGATTACAGTGATGGAGTGCCCATAAACACCAGCTATGCGGCTTAAACTAAATCACACCTTTCATCATATCAGAGAACTGCTGTGCCTGAGACTCAGGCTCAGGGAGCAACGTTAAACTCGTTTGAACTGATTGCAAAAATAAAAAAGGAGAGAGTTCTCATAAAGTAAAATGTGTTTGGTGTGTGTTAATCAGGACGGGTATAAACCCATCCAAAGAAGATTGCTGAAAATGAGATAAGGTTGTGTACATAAAGGATTTCGGTAGCTCAGCTAAATCAGTTATAAAACTTCTAATTTAAACTAATGCTGCCTACATTTGGACGGTGAGAATTAATGCACCGCAGCTCTGCATCCTCAGCAGCAGAGACCTACTCCAAGGAGTCTGTCCTTTGTCTGCTCCTCCAAAGCAGCTCACTTTTCCATTTACCCTGAAAACACCGAATTACCGCGGAGCCCGATGGTTCCTTGCACAGTGCTGCACATTCATTTTGCAGCGGTTAAAATAACCCATGTAACGCAGTTAACATTTCTCTCTAATCTCCTAAATAAATCTAAATCCACTGTCAAAATACCTCTAATTCCAGCTGCAGCTTGGTAGTGGTGTCCCAACAACTTTCAGAACCTCCTCCGCCTCCCGGCATGCTTCTCTTTGGAAATGACCAATGGAGAAGCCAATGGCTTTCTATAAATCACCGCTGGATGAAAACAAGCATAAAAAGGAGGCTTGGGGTTGTTTAATATTACAGATGTTTTGGAGCTCTATTCGGTAGTTGGCAAGTCAGCCAGAGCTGCTCTGAATTCTTTATAATCTAGACACAAAGATCATTGAACCCTGAGAGAACCTCTGGGCTTTTATTCAAAAATATGTTGGCTTCTATTTACCTCTTTCTTCATTTGTATCTATCAAATGGCTCAATATATAAATAAAGCCCGGGTGTTCTTATTAGCTAAGGCAGTATTTCAGGAAAATTAATGCCAGCAGGTTTTGTAAAATACATCTCTATTCAGAGCCGGAGTGTGTTTTGAATTAATTTTCGTTCTATATGTGAACCAGGTATAGTTCTTGTACAGTGCTCAGCCTCGGCGTGCAGGAGGGACCGGCGGTGTTTGATTCCGGCCCCATCATCGTTGTTCAGCAGAGCACTTCTAACCCTAAGCAGCTGCTCAGTCCCATTGAATTTAATGGGGCTGCTCACATGTTCAGGTATATTAAAATTATAATTGAAAGCAGCGCTTGGCTTTCTCGTGGGCCAACCGACGTACCCAGCGTTTTGTCAGGCAGCCTCGTTTAAAGGTTGCCTCGTGCACATGTTAGCAGCAAATCCTTCTAGTTCTGTAAAATCACACATATTGAGTTAAAAATAAAAAGGTTTTTTTTTCTCTGCCTCCAAAGTCGGCTAAAGCTCTCACCCTGAACTGCAAATATTGCATTGGCTCGCAGTACGCTGCCAGCTGGGACAAGGCGCAGTGAGATATTAATCTCATGATGGTCTTAATAGAATAATAGGCAAAGGGATTTAATGGGATTAATAAACTGACTGCTTTAAAAAATACTTTGGTCAAATGTCAGCGAGAAACTCAACATCCCCCATACGATATCTCTGCGTTTGGCTAATTTTGTCAATGTTAAATTGATTGTGCAAACGCTCCCAGCTTTGGAGTGGCTGAGTGGTTTGCTCTGTGTAAGATAAACACCCTCACCAGCAAAATCCCTCCGCTGGGGCAGCGAGACCGCGATGAAACCAGAGAATGGAGAAAATACATCTATAAGATGATAGGAGATCACATGCAATCTGTTTGAGGCGCTCCGGCGTGGTTTTACTCCCGTCCCGTGGAACCCTGGCTGGTGTGCTCTAATAATGGAAATGTTTGGGTTAGTCTGCGCTCCGTCCATTTGCTGCAGTGCCTCAGCAAATGTGAGCTGCTCCCTCGGTCACGATGAGTAACTGGTTGTGATTTAGCTTTCTGCAAGCGGGGATGATCTGAGGACGGGAGCCAGGCAAGGTTCGAAGAGATGCGTTGCTCAAGCATTGAAGCCACTGAGCTCGCTGGGAAAAAAAACAATGCAGCTTTGAACTGTAGGCTGTATGTCTGTGGCGATGATGCTGTCAGGCTGTCACTGGGGTTGGTGCTCCTGGGGCTGAAGAAAGAAAAGGTTGCGTTGAGGCGTTTTGCAATGCACACACACAGGACAAAGCAGTCGGGGACGTGTCAGCAGACAGAGAATGAGAAGATAACAAATGATGAAGAGGATGAGGATTGACTGTGGTCTCAGGAAAGAAGGATGACTAAGAAAGATGTGGAGAGATGGACTTTGCGTGCATTTCACCAGCTGTTGCTCACTGTAGCATTGCGCCTACTGGTTTCCTCACACCGTGATGAGCAGACACACACTCAGATATAGATATGCCCTCCTGGGCTCCCTCGCAGCGCTCACACTAAATCTACACAGCTGTGCTGCTGGACTTGTGATCTCATCGGAGATTTTAGTACCTCCAGGAATCTCAGGGATGGGTACTGCATCTGTGATACCACGATGAGAAGGCTCAGGGCTCTGGATTTCCAACTGAAGCTTCCTTTTTCCAAGATATGAAGTACTTCTGCATGCTTAGTGATTGTTAACAAACACAGTAAAATGCAAGAAAAGGATTCATAAGGGTATGGCTCAAACACAAATACCTCGTCCTGTCCGTGGCACAGCTCTTGGCCTTGGCCCCCATGGCTCTGCAACCATGGGAGCTCTTTAGACTAAACAAAACCCGGGTTTCTAGGCTAGCGAGCACTGTAATAAAATCAAATATCAAAACAAAATCAGTTCAAATTAACTTAAAAATCTGGCCTTTGTTGTTGTTGTTGTTTTTTTTTTCCCTGTCATTTGTTGGTCCCCTTCAACTTCCAAAAAAGTTGGGTTCATTTTATGGGTGTCCCGGAGAGAGACACAGCGATGGCTGAAAGAGAGGTGTTTTGAGACACCCTTTGTTTGGGAGCTGCAGAAAGGGAACCTCACACAGCCTGGTGAGTGCAGAGTGCTCAATCCTGGTGCAGAGAGCAGAGAGCAGGAGGATGCCCGAGCAGACCCTTCTCTTTCCTCGGGAGAACAGGCAGTGCGAGCGTCAGCCGCGTTCCCTGGGATGTAGCTGCATTCGGAAGCAGAGAATAATGATAATAGAATAATAATAAACGATGATCATAAGAACGCCGATGGTGTCCCACTTGGGTGGGTGTGCGGGAGCCAATGCAGTCGCGGTGCCGCTGGAGGGCAGTGACACCCCGCGCTCGGCCGCCGCTCGCAGAGGCAGTTTTTTCCCCGTTGAGGTCCTGTCATTCCTGTATAAACAAGTTACGTTCGAGTGTTTAGGATATAAATTACGACCATGCAGGCTTGCCTCGGAAAGAATGTAAACACAGCACTGTGGTCGGAGCAAACTCTGAAGCTGACTTTATAATTTATCACAGGCCCTGAGAAGCTCGAGGAAGAAAAGAGCACGGTTGAGCGTAAATATGTATTTTAAAAGATGAGGAATTATAGATGTGTGTGCGCGTATATCATTACACGCGTATCATTACACGCGTATCATTCCATATACAAAACGTTACACGTGCGTGTGTCCGTGCTGAACGGCCATATCCGTATATACGGGCCATCTCGCTCAAACTCACGCTCCTCGGAGCCCACGGGGCTCCGCACCGGGGTGCCGCGGGGCGCGGGGCCGCCTCTGTCCCGGTGGAGCCGGGGGAGGCGGAGGGCTCCGCTCCGGGAGGGACCGCGCCGGGGGCACCGCGCGGCCGCGGGGGTGGAGAGGGGGAGCGGCTCCCGGCGCCCGGCTCCGGGCCTGGCAGGGCACGGCGGGACGGAACCGTGCGATCGTTTGAGTTCGGAAGGGACCTTTAATGGTCATCGGGTCCAACTCCCCTGAGGTGATAGGGAAGGGAGTTGTTTGGCTTCGGGGTGCTTCGGGAGCACTTTTTGGAGGGTTTCCTTTTCTTTTCTTTTTCTCTTCTTTCTTTTTTTCTGCCTTTAGTTTTTCTTCTTCTTCCCCAATTCCGTGGCCACTCCGACCTCAGTTCTCCCAACCTCTCAGCCGCTTTTTTTAACTAAGGACCCTTCTCGCCACCCCACCTCTCCTGCACCCGACCCTACGGGACGCAGAGAGGCTCCGACGGGGACGCGGGGACACCCGGGAGCAGCCCCGAGCTCAGCCTATGGCCCTCGGGGCGGACCCCTCTGCTTCTATGCCCGCTGCCACCACCGTCTCCCAGTCACCCCTCGCTCTCCTCCTGCGAGATGTGGTGCTCAGGAACACGACTTAGCGGAGGGTTGTTAGAGTTAGGGCAGTACGGTTTAGCTTGCTGATGGACTCGATGGTCTTGAAGGTCTTTTCCAACCTGAGCAATTCTATGATTCGGGGTTGAAGCTTTAAGAAAGGAGAACGATTTTAGGGAAGGGGGGGTTTCTCTCAAGGGGCCGAGGGGAAATGAGCGCCCGCAGTCGTTTATATACATTTTATTGGAAAAAAAAAAACAAAAAACAAAACAAAACAAAAATATAACAACAACAAAAAAAAAACCCAAACAAAAATTTGTACATCACAATATTTTGGCAAACTGTAAAAAGTATACATAAGTGCAAATATATTCTCCTTTTAAAGCAATAGTGTGTGAGTATACACGGGATTTCTTTAAAATATGTCTTTAAAAAATACTGTGGTAGAAAAGAACTGTTGTAAAAACAAAACAAAACAGAACGTTGTCTCGCTGCAATACTGGGGGGGGGGTTGGGGGAGAGAGGGGGGGAATAATAAGAATCTTTCTTAAAGTCTCTACAGGAAAGGGCTAAACAATACTGCTTTAATAATATCGATCGGTCGGTGCTGGAGTCCGTCACGAGTGTCCTCGGTGGGATCGGGAGGAGGAAGGCAAAGAGGAACGCTCCCGCAGCAGAGGGCCGTCCCGGCAGGTGCCGGGCGAGGGGATGCGTCGCTCCCATCCCGGGCTACGGAGCCCTACGGGACAGCGGCGCTCGGTCCGGCTTTCGCCACCGGCGCCGGCACGGGGGTCCAACGCCCCACGCGGGGTTCGTTCTGGGAGAGCTGCGAGCGCCCTGCGAGGAGCGGGGGCCCGAGAACGCCGCTCCCGTGGCTGCCTCGCTAAGTGACTCGTGTACTACCAATGCTATCAGAGTGCACGTTACATCGATCCGCGTGGGGCCGGCTCTGTCCCCCCCCCCCCGAGTGTCCGTGCGGGGCGCTCACATGACGCAGGGCTTGATGTCCTGGTGGTGGTGGTGGTGGTAGTAGGAGCCGCTGGCCGAGGGGTGGAAGGAGGAAATGCCGTTGAAGTTGAGGACAAAATCTTTCCTGTCGCACACCGGGGACGGGTGATGCTGGTAGCGGGGCAGTCCCACTGCAAGAGAAGGAGACAACGAGAAGGGCTCAGAAAGAGGACTTCAACCGGAGGCGTCCCGCGGGACGGCACCGCGGACCCCACCCGGCACTCCGTTGCCCGCGGGTCGGGACGGACGCGCGTGGGGCCGAGCCGCGCCCGGAGCGCGGGGTGCGACCTGCGTGGGTCTCCGGACTAAAAGCGGGGAGGCGACTCCCAACGTGTGGGGCGTTTTCCTTTCGACCTGAAGGGCCGCGGGTCGAACGACGACCTCGGTCCGTTGGTGCGCTGAAGGAGCATTTATTTCCGTGTGCGCTCACGGCCGTGCCCGCGTGTGTTTTGCTGACGGGGAATGCCTCACGCTCTGTCACCACCGCCGAGCCAAGCAGCCCCGCGGCACCGAGAAACGAGCGACCTCTCCGGCCCCGCTCTCATTTCCCACAGCCCGAGGCGTCCCCGAGGGCCCCGCGGGACGTCCCCGTGCAGTGCCGGGCCCCGCAGTCCGGAGGGGACGCGGCGGTGAGTGGGGGACAGCTTTGAGGCGTGGAGCCGGAGGGGGGATTGCTTTGGAGCGTGGGTGTCAAAGTCGGCTGGAGGGGTCGCGTCGAACTTGACCGAAGGGTCGCATAAACGCACGAAGGAAAAGAAAAGGAAAGAAATAAAAAGAGAGGGAGAGAAGGGAGGGGGGAAAAGAACCATTTAAAAAGGAAAATAAAAGAGGGAAATACGCAGGGATATCCACAGCATCCAAGGGATATCGCCCAGCATCGCGGCCCCTGTCGCTGTTTCTGCCTCAGAGCCCGGCACGGAGCTCCTCCAGCACTGTCCCCTCCTTCACCCCGCAGAGCTCACTTTATAAAAGTGATTATTTCGCTGGATTTCCTCGGCTTTCTAATAACCCTGCTGGTATGCTCGCCATAAACCGGCCCACTTTATTACAATCCCGATTCAATCATTTAGCGGGATTTAATGGCGTGCGAAAAAAATCCGTGCCGCCCCCCCCGGCCCCGGCTCTGAATCCTTCAGCAGAACCGAGCCTCCTGGTTCCAATTTTTCCCCCTCTTATTCTCGGCTCTGAGGCAACCGTAAGGCTTTAAGGCCGCCCTACGGCTGTCATAAAGCCGGGGGCCACCGAGAGCTCGGCAGCGGTCGTCACCCGATTCGCTTCGTGTTTAATTATAAGGGAGGGAAAGGCGACCATCATCGGTCGCAACGGGGACGGGAGGAGAAGGACGATCGCCGGCCGTCGTTAGCGGTGAAAGAGCTCGGGTGGCTTCTCCCCGTCTCTTTTCACTCCGATACAACTGCGCGGATGGAGCGCCGACGGGTGCCTCCACGTGGGAGGGGGGGAAGGAAAGAAAACAGAAAGAAAAGGCTTTTAGTTTTAAATCTAATGAAGGGTTTTCTCTCAAAGCCCGGGGCCCGAATGTGGGCTGCAACCGGAGGAACGCCGCCCTGCAAAGCGGTGCCGTTGAGTCGGCGGCACTAAAAGGGCGCCCGTCGCTCCGCTCGTCTCCGTCCGTCCCTGAGCAGCATTGGGTCGGGCTGCGACGGCCCCGGCCTCGGGCAACGCTGGGAGGCGGCGGGGCACCCGGTAACCTTCCCCTTCCCCTCCGCTTTGCGTTCCCGGGAGCGGCTCTCGGGCCGCTCCACGCGTGGCCCCCGAGGAGCGAAACGAGCGAGGCGAACGGAGCCGAACAAACAAATCGAACCAATCCAAACGACGACGGCGGCGGCACCAAAGGGGCGAGGCGAGACGGCGGACGGACGGGGATGCCCCGGGGCCCCGCCGGCCTTTCCCACGTGCGGGGACGGAGCGAACAGCCCCATATCGCTCTCCCGTCTCAGCGGCGCAGCCCAGCGGCATAGCCCGGCGACGACCCTCCCCGAGGCCGCCTCTCCTCGCGAACCTCGCCGGAGCGATGGGGTATTTCGTTCATTTTAGTCGCTCGTTTCGCGTCTCTTATTAACGGAGCCGACAGCGCAGCGGCTCCCGCTGCGGGGCCGGGCGCTCGGAGGGGCCGGGAGGTGATTGGCAGCGGGGGCGGGAGGGGAGAGGGGCCGGGGGTCGCCTGTATTTGTTACTTGTCGAAATTCCCATAAAATTGAACAAGACCCCGCTCTCCTAGGGGTTAAGTCAGGCTAAAATCCTCTTCGGTGTGGTCCAGCCCAGACTGTCTTTGTTTGCTTAACCTCCGGGACCCGCGTTTAAAAGGGCTATTTGGAAAATTTCCCCGTAAGAGCCCAACATCTTTTACCCATTTTTGCGCTGGGATTTTTTTTTTTTCTTTTTCTTTCTTTCTTTTTTCTTTTTTTTTTTTTTCTGAGGAGACATTGTCTTCAAAAAGCGGCCGGGGGAAGGGGGGGGAGAGGGGGGGGGATGTGGAACTCAGAACCCCTTCTTCCCTCCGGTCGCAGAAATCCATTGGATCTGCTTTCATCTCGTTGCGTTTCTCCACGTTAACGGGTTTGCGGGGTTTGGTTTGTGGGCTTTTCTTTTTCCCCCCACAGCACTTTGCGGAGAATATTGAAGGCGTTTTTCGATCGCTGTGCGGAGAGCGGTGTACACGGAGGGGGGGGGGGGGGGGGGGGGAGGGGGAAGTGCTGGCCGGGATGGTAAAAGGCCCGGGATGGAGCCGTGATGCAGCCGGGATAACAGAGCTCTGCTTCCACGGAGCGGCCCCAGCAGGACAAGATGGAGCGACGCCCTCAGCCGCACCGCCTGACCGCCCCCCGGCCCCAAACGGCGCAGCCCCGACCCCTCTCTTTTCTCCCCTCTCTTTTGTCCCCGTCCCACCGAGGCCGGAGGAGCCCCGAGGCCGCGGTGAGGGTCGCCCCCGTCCCCCTCCGTACCTGAGAGGTCGTCGCGGGGGCTCTGGTGCAGGTAGCCCTGCTCCAGGGAGTAGGAGGGCACGCTGGGGTGGATGGCCGAGGGGGCGGCGTTGGCTGCGGGCAGGCCCTGCTGCTTGATGTAGGGCGAGGCCCCCGAGGCTGTCCAGTGGGCCGAAGGGCTGGCGTAGGGCGAATGGCACTCGATGGCGCTCGCCATGGCCGGCGAGGAGGGCACGGGGCTGCTGCTGCTGTCGGGGCCGTAGTCCCCGTTGGCAGTCACCGGGCAGCTGGCCATGTAGGTCGAGCCGGGGTTGGGCGACATGTGCGGGACGTGGTGGCCGCCGCCCAGCCCTTCGTAGCCGCCGGCCACGGCGTTGGGCATCACGTCGAGGTTGTAGCCGTTGGAGTGGCAGGCGAGCGAGGCGGCGGGCGCCTGGAAATCGAAGCCCTGCGGCAGGATGGAGGCGCCGAAGCCCAGCCCGTTCATCATGCGGTACATGGGCTTCAGCGCCTGGCACTTCCTCCTGAAGCCGCGGGGCCGCCGTCGGAAGGAGCCCTCCTCGAACATGAACTCGGACGCCGGGTCGATGGTCCAGTAGTGGCCCTTACCCGGGCGGCCCAGCCCCTTGGGCAGCTTGATGAAGCACTCGTTGAGCGAGAGGTTGTGGCGCACCGAGTTCTTCCAGCCCTGGTAGGAGCCGCGGAAGAAGGGGAAGCGGGCCTGCAGGAACTGGTAGATCTCGCTGAGGGTCAGCCGCTTGGAGGGCGAGCTCTGGATGGCCATGACGATGAGAGCGATGTAGGAGTAGGGGGGCTTCTCGGGCCGCCGCAGCCCCGAGCTGGCCTTCTTGCTCTTGGAGGTCGCCGCCGCCGCCGAAGAGGAGGAGGAGGTGGAGGTGGAGGTGGAGGAAGAGGAGGTGGAGGTCTCCAGGGCGGAGGAGGGCGGCCGGCTCATCTGGAGAGCTCCGGGCGCCGGGCTGCGGGAGCGGAGAGGGACGGGGGGCTCCAGCCGCTGCCGGCCGCTCTCGGTGGTCATCTGGCGGAGGGAGGGGACTGGGGCCGGCTGGGGTGAGGCGGGGAGGGAAGGGGGGGGGGCGGCGCGGGGTGGGTACCGGGGAGGGGGGAGAGCGGGGGGGCCGCTGTCCTGCGGGCACCTCCTCGGCGCGGCGGGGCGGCGGCGGCAGAGCCCGGCGCATCTCTCCCTCCCCGCCGTCCCCCGCGCTTTCCGCCGGAGCCGGGAGCTGCGATGGGGCGGCTCCCGCCCGGTCCCGGCCCGGCCCCCGCCCTCCGCTCAGCGTCGCTCCGCTTCCTCCGCTGCCCCCCACCTGGGGACCGGCGGCTGCCGGGTCCGGCGCGGAGAGGAAGCGCGGACCCCCCCCCTTCCCCGCCTCCAGACTCTTCCGCACTCTCGCTCTTTCATATAGAGGCTTTTTCTGCCGCAAGACCCTCGGCAGTCAAAGGCGGCGCGGCCGCCTATCTCTTCCTTCAATCTCTCGTTCTTTTTTTTTCCCCTACTTTCCCCTGCAGCCGGCCGAGAGAACGGCGGGGATGGGGGGGGGGGGTGGGGGGGCGAGAGGGAACGAGAGCCCACCGCCCTCCCCAGAGCTGCCCTATGTCCTCTCCCCACCGGGACACGAGCTGAGGCTGCCACTGCCGCTGCCCCGACCCGTGACCTCCCCCCCCGCCCCGGGCTGCGGAGCCTCCGCGAACGCGATGGGAAGGGAAAGCCCCCCCCGCGGCTAGGATTAAAAGGGGGAAAACAGGGGGTCGGGGCGCTGCTCCGGGGATCGTCTCCCCGGAGGCGCGGCAGGGGGGTCATCCGTGATGGCAAACGGCGTTTGCCTGAGGGAACGGGTCGCCGAGGGGGCAGCGAGGATAGGTGCCGGGGGGGGGGGGGGGGGGGGGGGGGGGGGGGGAGCACGGGGCTGCTCTCGGCTAACGGAGGAGCAACAAACCGGGGACGGGAGGGGCAAAGCGGGCGGGGATGATGCGGGGGTGGGAAGGACGCGCTGCTGTGTGTGCGGGTGTCCGTGTGTCCGTCCGTCTGAGCGCAGCCCCGTGCTGAGAGCTCGCTGGTGGGTAGGGGCGGGGGGGCCGGTCCCAGACAGTGACCTGCAGCTGAGTGGAAGCAGGCTTTTTCCATCAAACTCTGCCTGGATACCACACACAGAGCCCAAGTGTCAGTTTACTGCCCTGAGCCCGGCTCCTTTTCCCTAAGCTCCGCAGTAATTAGACAAAGAAAACCTAAATTAACTGAACAGGCGTCGACAGCTTCCTCCAGATCGCCGCTGCTCCGTACATGGGAATGCGTCCGAAAATGGCTCGGTGGTACCTGAGAGTGGGATAAGGGACCACGGCGGGTCCGGCGAGGTTTAATACACATTGTTCATAGAAAATAACCATAAAAAAAAAGACGGATCGCTCGGCGCGCACCTTTCCCGAAGCATCCGTTTAAACTTTTCCCGTCGCAAATTAAAAACGAACGAACGAACGAACGAACAGAGCAGATATGTTTTATTTCTTTCCTTCCTGGAGGGGTGGGGAGGCCGACGCGCAGCCCCCGAACCCTCTGCAAGGAGAGATCCGCGGTGCTTTGAGACGAGCCGTGCTTCGGTGCGTCCCCACCGTCCCCTCTCCGCTCCTCCGGCCGCGGCTGTCCCCGCGAGTGCCGCCCCCCGGGGGGGATACGCCGCCTATAAGGGCCCCAACTGCCCCCGTTTTGGGCCGCCTCGTCGGGTCGGAGAGGGGCGACGACTTCTGGGGCAGATGTCACCGCGAAGGGCCGCTCCCTCGTTTTCTCTTCGGTGCAAAGCAGAGGGGGACGCGGGGTTTCGGAGGTGCTTTGGAGCCCAGAGGTCGAACAGCAGAGAGTTCGCCGTTTGGTGCTGGAGGTGTTTATTTTGCTTGGTGTATCCATCTCTGGGCTGATGTCGGCTTTGGAGAACGACGGCTTTGTTTTTGCCGGAGCGTACGGAAATGAAACTTTTTGGCAGATTTGGTTACTCAGACGTCGTTCCGCAATCGTCGTTTTTTTTTTTTTTTTTTTATTCTAGGAAATCTCTTCATTATTGCGGTTTCAGTTTTGCGTTCAGACCGCGGTCCTCTCTGCTTCGGGGCTGAATGAAACAACGGAGACCAAACCCGCTGAGAAAATGAGAGAGAAATAAGAAAGATAAACGTTTACGGCTATCTGGGAGCGCTCGCTTTTATTTTTCATTAATATATATATATATATACATATATTGTTTCTCCTCCCCTTCCCCCTTTTTTAACATCAGTCTCGGAGGCGTTTTTTCAATTAAATCCAAGCCCGAAACTCCAACAGATCCCCCCCACCTCTCCCTCCTCCCAACGCTGTACAAGTGCTTAACCTTAAGCACCGGCGGATTTCCCCCCCCCCTCCCCTCTGTCCGTGTCGGGGTGCTGCAGCTCATCCCGCACAGCGGCTGCCCGAGGGCCCTCCCGTACGGGGGCATTTCCCCTCACGGAGGGGGGTGGGGGGGCAGCGCCCGCAGCCCAGCGCCCACCGGAGGGTGTCACAGAGGCCTGGATGGGGAATGGGTTCGCGGCACTGTGCTGCTCCGGGACCTTCTGACTCTTTGGGAGTGATGCTTTCCATAGCTGAATCCCCGAAGGTTGCCACCCGGGGGTTGGCCACACAGGTTGGGCTGCCTGCCCGTGGGGGTACCTTGGGTTATGTTTTAGCAGTGCTTGGCTTGCGGATGAGGGAAGCTCAGCCCGGGTCGTGAAGGCTGAGGCTGTGGGTTAGTGGGATGGTACCGTTCTCTCTCTTGCCCGCTGCGCGGCTCCCCGGCCCGGGGCGGCTTTGTTCAGAGCCTGAGGAAGGAGAGTTAACAGCGTTAGGGCTCGCAGCCAGCCGCGAGGGCAGCACCCATCGCTCTCGGAGCAGTGTTTTTCAGCGGGTGACACGAGAGGTGCCACCCGATGCCCCGGCAGCACGAAGACATCCTCCCCATGGGCCCGGTTCTGCCTCCACCGCCCCCATCACCGCATCCCTTCGTGGCTCGGAGCCGTGGCCGAGGAACACCCGAAGGCCCCCGGGCAGCGGCCCTCGGGGGTAACAGAGGAGAGCTGAGGGCAGCGGAGCGCTGCCCGGACAATAATAGCTCCGGTTTGGGGTTTTGTGTCCCTTCCGAGTGCTTCCACCGAGTGTTTGGGGAATGGGGGGGGGGGGGGGGGGGGGAGAGAGGGGGACTTTGCTTTTCCTACACCAGATGCCAGCGTTAAAGATGTTGTCCTCTCCCGGTTCTGCACTTCCCGGAGCATCAAAATAAGCCCCCCGCAGAGGTCAGGATATAGGTCACCTCTTTTAAAGGAAACGCTGCCCTTCCAAAAATATAAGACGTCTTTGACGTAGGAAAAAAGAAAAAAAAGCGAGTGAGAAAAGACCAAAAAAAAATGCTCTTTTGTCTTCGAGCATCCTCTGTGTCCGTAAATAAAACGGGACGGGCGCGGGGTGAAACGAGCAGAAAGTTACGGGGTGAGCGCAGGTACGGAGCTCTACGCCCCCTCAAGGGGTTGCGGGAGCGCCGCACGGCCCCTCCGGACCCGGAGGCGAAGGTGACCCCAAAGAAGGCACGGGGTTGCGGGGCTGCGGGAGAGCGCATCCCGCGTCGGAGGGGGCTCCGTCGGGGCACGTCCGCGGGTGCGGAGCCGGGAGGGCGGTAATCAGGAGCAGGTTTCGCCTCTCGCTCCTTTCCCCCCCCCAATCCCCGCCCTCCCTCCGCCCCGGACCCCCCCTATCCTCCCCCCCCCCTCCCATCCAGCGCGAGGTTTTCATTAATTTTTAAGTGCAGCCCGTAAAACAGAACGAGCCGCTCAAAGGTAGGGCCGCGTTACCGAGCGCCGCCTCACCGCGCGATTTACGAACGGAGGTTGGGAAAGAAGGTAATAAGCCGAGCTCGCACCTCGGCAGCGGGGCTGCACGCCGCCCCTTCCCCTTACAGATCGCGGCACACCGCCGCGGCCCCTCGGATCAAAAGGGAACGGGAGCGGCGGTGCCTCCGGGTCCCCCCATAGCCCCTTCTCTCTGCGCCTCCTCCACCCGGGAGCGTTTATGAGCCGCCCCGGAGCCCCGAAGGCAGCGTCTTCGAAGGGTTTGGACAGTCCATCAGCCGTCGCTTTCGGTATCCGCTTCCTCCCTTCCAAGCACGATCCCCGCACACCACGCCGGGAGGGGGGAGCGGACTTGAAAGCAGAGCAGCTCCATAACCAACGTCAGAACCACACCACTGACCTTCGTGAAACACGGAGTCCGGGCCTTTAATCCCCCCAAATGATTTACTTTTACTTCTCCCCTCCCTCCCTTTTTCTTTCTTTCTTTCTTTCTTTCTTTCTTTCTTTCTTTCTTTCTTTCTTTCTTTCTTTCTTTCTTTCTTTCTTTCTTTCTTTCTTCCTTTCTTCCTTCCTTCCTTCCTTCCTTCCTTCCTTCCTTCCTTCCTTCCTTCCTTCCTTCCTTCCTTCCTTCCTTCCTTCCTTCCTTCCTTCCTTCCTTCCTTCCTTCCTTCCTTCCTTCCTTCCTCTCTTCCTCTCTTCCTCTCTTCCTCTCTTCCTTTCTTTTTTAATTTTCCTTTTTTTCTTTCTTCTCTCTATTATTATTATTATGTAACTTTCCCTGCTACAATTATTGCTTGGTTTCCCACATGCACCGGGACTTTGCAGATCCGCCTCTTCTTCCACAGCAGTGGAAAACAACTACAATAAAGAGCAACAACAAAAAGCCCATATATATGTATATGTATATGTATATGTATATGTATATGTATATGTATATGTATATGTATATGTATATGTATATGTATATGTATATGTATATGTATATGTATATGTATATGTATGTGTATATGTATGTGTATATGTATGTGTATATGTATGTGTATATGTATGCCTATGTGTGTACCTATATACGCATACATGCATGCTTACATATGTATATGCCTATACGTACATATACGCACATACGTACATATATGCATATACATACATATATACATAAAACTATGTATAAAAGGAGCGATGTGCCAAAGTGGTGCCCCCCACCGCCCTCTGCCCCCCGAACACGGATGTGTCCCCGCAGCCGCAGTGCCCCAGGGCAGGACTGTCCCCCCCCCCACCGCCCGGACCCCCCCCGTGCCTCGGCCCGGCGGCTCCGCTGGGTGGCGCTGGGCCCCTGGAAATGGGGGCCACGGTCCGGCCCCACCTGCGGGAGCTTACGGCCCCCGCACCTCCGGACCCCCCCAGTGAGCTCTCGGGCGACAGTTGGGACGCTTCGTCCTCATGTGCACCTTCCTCCGGCAGTTCGGGGGCTGCCGGACAGCCAACATGTGTATACATCCCATGGGAGATGCAGAGGCCGGACCCACGGAGCCCCCTCGGGGATGCTAAGGGTTACCCGGGCACAGGGAGCAGCCCCAGGGCCGGATCGGGTGTATGGGAACAGCGATGAGCAGTAGCGGGTGTAGTCAGGGAGGCGTCTTGTTGGCATCTTTTTTCCTTTTCCATTTTTCCTTTTTCCCTTTTCCTTTCCCATTTCTCTTTCCCTTTCCCCTTCCAAGCCAGCCCTCATGCCTCCCCTTCTCTTCCTGCATGCAGAGCCCACCACCCTCTCCCCAGTCAGCACCATCCTGCCTTTGCTATGACACTGAAAATGCTTGCCTTCCCTTCAACCAGAGCACACAGTAGAAGTACACCTTAGCCCTCTATAGCTTATTATTGAGATGTGGCACTGAGGGACACAGTCAGTGGGCATGGTGGTGATGGGTTTATGGGCTTGAACTTAATGATCTTGGAGGTCTTTTCCAATCTGAATGGTTCTCTGATTCTTCTTAGCAGGTGGCCCATGACACTTGAACACTCTCTTTCTGGGGCCTCACCCTCACTTGCAGCAATGCTGGTAGAAGGGATCTGGGTCAGAAAGATCCATGGTGACCCCACCCCTCTGCTGGGATTTTGGTCTGCCAGGAAATAAAGGGTCCAGAAAGAAGAAGTGTGGCCCTGTGAGGGCATGGCACAGCTCCTGGCATTGGGAGTGCTGCTGTGTGGGTGAGAAGATGTGCTCCTGGTGTGTGGGGTTGGGACAGATGGAGGTTCCTTTCTGCAGGTGTCTTCCTTACTTACTGCTTGAGGGTTGCCAACGGAGGCTGTAGAGAAAGAAGATGGACGTTGTGTCTTTTATGTACTTCTGCTGTACTTATGTACATTCTGCTGTTACTTGAGTTAGGCTTTTTTCCTCTTTTCCTGTTCTCATGGAAAAAAAAAAAAAAAAAAAAAAGACTGAACTTATCATTTTAACAGAAAATTTCCCATCTTTCCCCTCCAAATTGAGTCTGACTACAAACTCACCCTGGGAAGCACTGGACCTAAGAGGATGTGCCCTTTTCCCCAGGATAGAAGAATGCTGGTGGAGCAACTGATTGGAAGATTAAGCTGCTGCCAAATTAGTCCTGCCAGTAACTGATTTATTCTCCAATGGATAACTTATTCCAGCTCCTGAAATCTGCTGCATGGATCCAAGGGGTGGTTTGGCTCAGAAGAGGCAGTGTGATCAGCCTCTGAGCTCCATATAAAAAGTACGAATCTGATGCTGGGGTGAAGACGTCATTGCCTTTGGAAGTCGAAGCCACTGTAGTGCTTCAGCCCATCCATCTCTCCGGGACATCTGCATATCCAGATTATTTGTATCTCTGGACCGTGTCCCAATCACTGTCTTTCTTTTCAACTTCTCTCCAGTTTTATCCCAAAGTTATTTCTTCTCAGAAATTGGACCTAGCCCAGTGAAGTGGTGCGTTCTTAGCCAAAAGTTAGGAACAGCAGTCTCATCTCCAGTGTCTTAATTACTAAATGGGAAATTATAGGAAAAAAATAATATAGGTACAGACATCTGTTTACACACATACATCCTTTACTCGTCTATCTTTACGTAAACCCACTAGAAAGAGCAGTCCAGATTTCTTGGCTATATGTTAATGGAACCAGTGCTATATACAAGGGTTTTTCTTGCCTGCTGTTTTCCTCACCTGAAGCTTGCTCCAGGTCCAGCAACAATTTTTCCATCAGTGAAGCTGAACTGAGTTTTTGGCATCCCATTTGCCACCGTGTGATGACAGAGTGACAAGGACAGAAGTGAAATCTCTGCCAACCCATGTTGAAAATGGGAGATAGACCTGAACTAGGTCTGGTTTAACAACATTTATGTTGATGTTATGTAGAATGGATGCACTGGTGATGTCTGTTATGGGTGGAAAGAATGTCGAACTATGTGTTGAGCTATAAGAAAGGAGGGGACAGACTCTTTAGCAGGGTTTGTTGTGACAGAAGGGGAAACAGTTCCAAACCAAAAGAGGGGAGATATACACTGGATACAAGGAAGAAGTTTTTACAGTAAAGGTAGCAAAGCACTGGAGCAGGTTGCCCGGAGAAGTGGTGGATGTCCCGTCCCTGGAGGCAACCAAGGTCAGGCTGGATGGGACTCTGAGCAATCTGATCTCACTGTAGGTGTCCCTGTTCACTGAAGGGCAGTTGGACTAAATGGCCTTTAAGGATTCCTTCCAACTCAAACAAGTCTGTGATTCTATGTGGCAGGGTAAATAGTACTCCGTAGTAGAAATGCTAAATCATGGCTCGAACTGGTGATTGAGCACCTGGTAGGAAGGCAGGGCCAACTCAGGGAAGCTCAGGTGCAAGTAATGCAGCTGAGTGACCAAAAGCGGTGGAGCCAGGATCCACCCCTTCCCAGCCCTCATTTAAGGGTTGGCAGTGGAGGTGAGGGAATCTCTCTGGAGTTCTGTGTGTACTGGAGTCCTTCTGAAATTAGGTAGGGTTTTTTTTTTCCTGTTGTTTATGTGTTCACAGCTACTGCACTGGGGCTTGTTCTCATTAACTGTAGTCTAGGACTGTGCCACTCTGCCCTTACTGTTGTACTTTCCATCATATTGCAATGTTACTTCACCTGTTTCTTTATATGAGTATGTCTGTAGTTTAGAGAGCTGCAGGGATGTGAGAGAAAGCTGATGGAGTTTGCCTTATCTGTGTGTTCTGTTGCTTTTGGGGAATTCTAATGTATGCCGTGATGGGTGCAGGAAAATTCCCAATTTTGAAGGATTTCTGCCAACTTGACCTTTATTATCTGCCCTGGTGGATCACTAAGCATTCTAAATTGCTGAGGAGTTATCTGCTGCCCTGGTTACATCTGGGGGAGAAGGAAGGAGAGCTTGAAAGGCTGAGCCAAGAGTGGCTGTTGAGGGTACGGAAAGGTGTAAGAGATGAAGAGATTCTCTGCTAATCCTAAAAACTCAACTCTATGTCCAGAGAAATCTTGCTGAGCAGGTTAATAGGATTATTTCTCATCCTGGCAGCCTAGATTTTCCATTCACTTCCAATGCCATAATCATGGAGTGATACCACTAAGTTAATGAAATTATGCTAGTGTAAGACTGATACACAGAGCTTATTGAAGCTGATGGAACTTTTACCATTTACACGAGTAAAAGTAGGAAAAAGGCTTAAAGCTTTTCCCTATTTTGCACATTATTTATATAGCAGCGTTAATCAGTAGTAATATCTCACTGCTCTTGGAACAATGCAGGAGCATTGAAAAAAGTGGAAGTGGAGCAGTTATTTTTGGTCTCGTGCCATTGGGTGCAGTCCATTTCTGCGGCCGTGAGTTGGTTCCCCACGAAACCACAATGAGAGGGTGTTCGACTGGCTTTGCTGTCAGGAGCTGGGGTGGAGTTTGAAGTAGCTGACAAGTGCATTAGAGAAAATAAATAGATGTGGAATGCTTGGGAAGTTAGCTCAGTTGGAGCTGGAAAGTCGTTTGGACTGCTGTGAGAAGGAATATTTGAGAAAGTGATTTGGTAGGAAAGTGCTTGGGCTTGCTAGCGGTCCCTGATGCTGAGCGCATTTTTCTATATATTTGTGTAATTACACTATTTCCAGCTACTGTGGGACAAGTGACAAACAACACCTGGCCACAAAGCCTTTTCAGAGTGATGGAAAAATCACTATAGCAGCAAATAAAAAGCTTGTAGTCAAAAAATAAAACAGCGTGCAGCAATGGAGGGAAACAGAGCCCACTACATTGAACAGATTTCCCCCCCCCCCTATTTTAAATACAGTAGTGTGAACCAGAGCAACAGTTTTCTCAAGAAGCTCCAGTAGACATTTCCTGGCCCAAGAAAGTTAGCAGCACTTTTGTCTCAGATCTTGGCTGAACCTGCATGGATCATAGAATCACAGAATGGTTTGGGTTGGAAGAGATCTTTAAGAACATCTAGTTCCAACCCCCTGCTATAGGTAGGGACACCTCCCTCTTAGACCATGTTGCTCAAAGCCTCATGAAGCTTTGTGTGTCCAAAGTTCCTCAGATGAAAAAACTGCAGTAGAAAAGCTTGTGTTTCAATGCATGATCCAATATTTTTGATGAAATGTGTTTAGTTTTTGAAAGCTAAAAACAGATCTGTTTGTTTCTATTTTTAGTTCTTCACTTCCTCCCATTTCTCTTGATTTTTTTTTTTTTCCTAGGGGATAAATGGGGAATGATAGCAGAGCAGTGAGAATCATTTCCAGTTTGTCTTATTTCTGAACATCTTGTGCATGGACTTTATTTATAGGTTTACCCAGATAACTCTCAAATCAAACTAAAGACTGCACACTTGCCCCGTATATATATATAAAATTCTACACCCAACATGTATGAAGGAATATGGGTGGATGTTTACTACCCAAGCCATATGACTTCTTGGTTTACATGGAATCATTTAAAAGATCTGTTCAATCGCTGAGGTGTATACACCGGTAGAATGATTACCTTTAAACTTTTGAAACAATATTTCAGCAACAATTTCCTTGTCTACAACTTTACAAGGCTGTAAATGGCCCCTGTGTGCATAATGAATGCTGACATCATAGGCCAGGGCTCTTATACACAGCAGGTTTTCCAGAACATTTATTAGCAAGTTACACCTTGAGGCGAAAGTAAACCCCCCAACTTTCTATTATAAATGTTACAATAAAAAGCTCCTTTGAGTTTTCCTAGCACTCCGTGTTCCTCCTTTCTTCCCGTTCCAAGTTATTCTTTCTGTAGAGTATGTGAATTTGATACAGACAGATTACATGGAAAATGTGTTTTGCTGCAGACATATTGGATATTAGCTATTGTTACAAGGTGTTTTTTATGGCGAGGCTTGCAGGACCAGTGCAGCAAGGTGATAGGGAACAAGATTTCTTGCTTTCACGGCACTGTGCTGGTGACTGTTGGTATTCCTGCATGGCATACGAGTGCTGATTTTCTTCATCCAAGTGCTGGACATAATGAAGCTCTGGTATGTTACCACTGAGGGCTGAGAGGAGAAAGAGGTGGAGATACAGACAAATATAGGGTTGCAATGAAACAGTTCCTATTCATGTTTCTCTTTCCCTGATGTTACTGCCAGCCTACCTAACAGTGTTGTTTTAGATTCTCATATAAAACAATAAAAAATAGATGCAGCTTTAATTGTCTCTCACCTCTGTTTTCCCACAGTGTGGTGCGGAGCAAATCTAGGGTTTGAGAGTATGAATGCATTGAACCAGACATAAACCAGGGTTTTACATGATTTGCTTCTGCTCACTGGGGCAGCTCCTGGCAAGTAGATATGATTCCAAAAGGAGAAAATGAAGCAGCAACATCCTATCCTCTACATTGCCACTGGGCTAGTCACTTCAGTATTGACTTCTAGACTGTAGATGGGCTAGGATGATGAGCATCTTGATATTCAACAACAAAGCATCTCAGTGGATGCTAGCTTCTAACCCCAGGCTTTAAATGCTTTCCAAAGTGAATTGCATGCCTGGGTGAAAAATGGCAGCACATGCTGCTGTGAGCCCTTTTCACTGCTCTCTCTGCTCAGAAGGGGTTTAGTGATAGTGTGACCAACACCTCGCTGTGTACTGGAATGTGAAGCCTAGGCAGGGTGAAAAGCTTTGTTCCTGCTGCTCTCTTCCTATTAAGGTATTTACATAGACAGCTGCTTACTAAATGTATGATGTTATCAAGTAGCCATGCAAAAAAGACCCACCAATGCTGTTCTCCCTTCGCTTTCAATTCTGCATATGCTTCTATGTTTTTGGGTCTCCCCTTGTCTGAATTTCCATATTGCATGCTGAGATTGTGTATCTAAGGAAAAAAGGACTGGATTTGTGCTCTCCCTTTGTGCCTTTGGGATGAAAAGCTGTGAACCATGTGGAGCCACTTTGTTCCTGAACTCCATTTTACCCAAATCTGTGGAAAAGGAGAACTCTTGGATGAGAGGATCAAGACAAGCGTAGGCAGCCCCACGTCTCAGTGCTATGCTTGGGCTCCTATGGGGCAGCAGAATTCACTGAATCTGTCAGGAAATGTTTTTTCTAGAAAGCTGATACTCTTCTCCTTCCACTGTCTCATCAAGTGAACATCAAAAATGACGAGAGAGTTTTGCTTGGCCCATTTCCTATGGCAGCAAAGCATCTTCCCAGCGTTGCCCCTCCTCCTCCCCAGCACACTGTAAGTTTCATTGTTGTAAAATAGGTTATCTAGAGGTCAGTAGGCTAACAGGTTGCTTGAATTTCCTAAAATTGTGCCTGTCCTTAACTGTGTCAAATGGGATTGTTTACACACTGCTCCGTGAACCTGGACCGCTTGCTAAAAGCTGCACACAATGCGGCTATTTCTGCTTCTCCCCTCCCTTCCCCCTTGATGCTGGTACTCCAGCTTTCTGTGGGGGCTCATTAAGGTTCATAAAACACACTAGAGAAGCTGGCTGGAGACACTTGTAATTTGACAGGTTCCCTGAGTCCACCATGTGGGACATGCAATAAAAATGCAGAGTTAGAAAGAGATGTCCTCCATTAAAGACTTAATTGAAAGCAGCCCCAGTCCTCAAAAAGGTATCGAGAGGAAGGAACTGCAGTGACACTCAAGTTTGCACTTGTTTTCTCTGACACTGATTTCCTGAATGGCTTTGAGCAAAGCTCTTAATATCTTCGGGGCTCCATTTCCTAACTGTAAAATAGGGGTAATAGGATTGTTGTCATTTATTGTCTTTCTCACCTACTTGGATTGTGAGTTCTTTTGCACAGAGCCTGTCTCTAACCAGCTGGCACTACTCATTTGGTTGATTGTTTAAGGTACCACCAGACTAGGAACCAAGCAATATCTTTCAGCTTTTGATGGCTGGAATGTATCTCCTGTGAAGAAAGGTTGAGAGAGTTGGACTTGTTTCGCTTGGACAAGAGAAGGCCTTCCAATACTTGAAGGGAGCTTATAAACAGGATGGGGACTGACATTTTACATGGTCTAATACTGAAAGGACAAGTGGGAATGGTTTGAAACTAAAATAAGAGGAATTTAGATTAGATGTTAGGAAGAAACTCTTTACTCAGAGGGAGTTGAATCTCTGGCACCAGCTGCCCAGAGAAACTGTGAGTTCCCCATCCCTGGAGCTGTTCAAGGCCAGGTTGGATGGGGCCCTGGGCAGCCTCACCTGCACAAGAGTCCTGCATTAGAGTTCACTTACATGGCTCTGTTAACACTCCAATCTCCTTAACTGCTCTCTCCTGCAGCATATTTCCACTGAAATAAAATTCAGATTCCACAGTTGGTTTTTTTTTCCTTCCATGCTTTCTCAATAGGAATGTGCCATTGAAAGGTTGGCCCAATTCATATTCCAAAGTGGAAACTTTCCACTGATGTCAGTGGCTTTGGACTGCATGCTAGGAACAAGAAAGAACCTACTCCCCCAAGTAATTTTTGACTTCTAAAGTAGAAATAACCATTAAAAAAGCCATAGTTGCAGGAAGTGACTTTTCTATGGCTTTGCGCTCTTCCTAAGTGTAACATTTAAACTGTCTTAACTTTGGCTCCTGTTTAATCTTCAAAATACAGCAAAGCTGGAACACATAATAATCCTAGTATGTTTCTTTGTCCACTTGCGCTGTAAAGATAACTTCACAAATTAAATCTTACAAATTTCCTTACAGACTGCAATCAGGACACTGCAGGTAAGAAGGACTCTGTAGGTGCTGAGAGAAATTTGGGGGCAGAAAAGCTAGTAAGACCTTCTTTTAGATAAGATGAAAAAAATCACAGGGTTTCTCAGAACCTGCCTCAAAGGTACAGAACACTAAAGATTTCTCACTTGAATACTGGAAAGTATATTACTAACAGGAACATCATACATCCAATGTGTGAGACAAAGGATCTACCACTGCTTCCAAACTTGTATAAACATGAGAAACCACCAAAACTATCATTGCCTAAGTGCTGTACTGAAGAAACTGGTTGGAGATTTTGCTAGAAGAGGTGGATGCAAGTGTCCTGAATGGCACAGCTCTTCCCAATGCATTGCTGATTAAGGCAGTTGTCCCAACAGAGAAGGAAGCATCATGACTGTGCTGTCCAAAAGGCTGTTGGTGATTAGAGACAGCCTTCTGAAGGGCACAAAAATACCCCTCAGACTGCTTCGCCTGCTGTCTTGGATAGGGATAGTTACTTATGCCAAAGCAGAATGCTAGTATGTGCTAGAGGGGAATACATAGATGAACAAAGAGGCCTCACAGGGTTCTGCATTTGTTGGCAGTGAACCAGTGCTTAGCAAAATAAGAAATAGATGTCAAATTATCAAAGCAGGGAAGGAATGTTTCTAGACAGAAGAAAATAAAACTTTGTTTGAAGGGACAAGCAATGAGAATCCACAGGTAAGTGAATAAAGAAGCGGGAAGAATGTGGAGTTGTGAGAAAGCTAATCAGAGAAAGAGGACTGAGAATAACATTGTGGTGAGCTGAGCACTTGGGATATCTCTGATATTGCCAAGGGAATAGTGATTAAAAAAAAAAACCTCAAAATCTTAGACCACAGCCAAAGTTACAAGAGGTACTGCAAAGACCTGGCAGATGGATTGAATGACTGCTGTGTTAGAATCCCTTCTCTTGGTAGAGAGAGGGGAAGAGAAGGGGAGAATTGCTCTGGATGCCAAGAACATGCATACTTGCTGCAGAGCAAACAGTGTGATCAAGTTCATTTAATGCTTCTGCATTGAAGAAAAGACGCAGAAGTCTCCTGGAGGTTATATAAATGAGTGGAGGAGATAGAGCAGAATCTTGGTCTGAGTATCTGAGAAGGATTGAAAAGACAAATCATAGAGGAATTTTATTAAAATATAATAGGACTGTAAAGTCAACAGAAATACAGAGTGGTGTGGTCAGACTGGTATCCACAGATCATAAAGCTGAAAGATTGTTGCCTTGGAAAGGGATAATCAGAAACAAATGGAAAATGCTCACCTATGTTGTAGGCTCACAGGAAAAAAACTCCAAAAGGAGCTATCACCAGAAAAAGATCCTTCCTCAGTGGCAGTCAGCCCTTAAATGGAGTCTAGGAGAGATGGAGCCTGGTTTCACCCCTTCTGGTCACACAGCTGAATTGCCTTCATCTGTGCTCCTGTGGCTGACTCAGTGCTTGCCTTAAGTGATCAATCAGAAGTTCAGGCTGTGTTCAACAGTTCCTATACACTCCACCCCTTCATGGCATGAACTAGCGATTGAGTTAACTAAAGGGTGAGTCTTCCCTACTACAGAGGTCTGACACATTGCAATGTTCATACAATTTCCCATTGCAATATATGATGACAATTTAAGACGAGTGACGATCGGTGAAAGTTCATGTCCTTCAATGGGCCAGTGCTCGATGATGTTACTGGAGGCATGTAGTTGTGAGGTGCAGGTCTATCCTTGCTCCATCAGTCCCATGTAGACCATCACCAGGTGTCACACATGATCTGACAGCAACTCTGGAATGCTTTGATGATGCTTCGTTCCTTCCAGTGATCCTAGAGGCTCCAAGACTCACAGGGAGTAATACAGATGTTTCAGAGGTACCAAGAGGGGAAGGTCTGCCCTCCAGGGCAAGATACAGGCCATATTTTTATCCTGGGTCAACACTTTAGCTTGTACTGGGGCATGCCCTGGCTGCCTGTACCATACCTTCTGGCCAGATGTCTGTGGCTGTATAACCATATCAGGCATCAAAGGGGGTGTCCTGATCTGGCACAGGGACATGATGGGGGTCCCTTTAGCAGTGAAGATTGGTGTGTTGACCATGGTATCCGTAGACCATGTACCTATTACTGGAAGGACTACCGAGCCTCCCACCTCCAATAATCTTCCCCCAGGGTGCAAGTAAGCCACACCACTTAGGTCCTACCTGCACCTTCCAAGGCCATTCTATGGGTACCTGGATCTAAATTCTCAGGGGCAGGGAGCAGAAGATTATTTTCATTACCAATATGGGGTCTTACCTGGTTGTCAGTGCCCGTAATTTGGATCCTAAGCAGGGAGGCCCATGTTGTCTGTAGCATTTTCAGGACATTGGGTCTGCCATCTCAAGGTCTTTCATTCAGATCCCGCAGGGTTTCATAGAGTCTTTCCATCCACCCCTACAGGGACTTGGAGTCTGTCTTCAGGGCAGCCTTAAGAATACTATTATAACATTCAATGAGGCCTGCCCCCATTGGATTATATGGCAGGTGGAATCACCATTCAATGTTGTTTTCTTCTGCCCAGCATTGTATTGTTGCCCCAGTAAAATGAGTCCCTTGGTCTTGAGTAAGATTCTTGGAGTGTGCTGGAAATAGTTAACTGTGTAGGAATGTGGAGAAAGCTGTAAAAGGAGACTATTTCTGACTCTTGTTGATGGGAGAAACAAAGATCTGAAGTTGAGATAATTTATGTGAAGTGGTTGATGTGAAGTAATTTGGAAATGATACTGGTAGAACACCTGGCTTCTGAAGAGCGGTCCACACTGAAGCAGCAGCAGAAGACAATCATTAAAGTAGCTCTCTGCAGAGTAGAAGGGCTGTTTTACCATTCTATGGTGGTATCTTGTAGCCCAGTTCTGCATGACTGCATTGCTTTTCATCCTGAGGTTTTTAGCTCCTCCTGTATGAGGAAGATGCAAAGAATTACGTGAATATATCTGTGGAGATTATTTATTTCCTTAGAAGGGGAAATAAGGTAAGTCAGTTTTCATAGTGCTTATAAGACAAGTCTAAATCACTAATTTTGGTCTGCTTCACACTGTCAACCCTCTACAGTGATTTCAGATCTTTCTATCATTGCTATTGTACTTTTTGGGAGTGGAGAATGGGAGTATCCAGGTGTGTTCTGGTGTTATCTTAAAAGGCACCTGCAGGCTGCAGTGTTGCCTAGATTATCTGCACACCTCTACAAATGCTTTGCTTGTTTTCTTTCCTTTCCTTTTTTTTTCTTGATGGGTATGCCAATTAAGCAAGCAGTTCAACATTCAAACTAGTTACACATCTCAGTCAATGTTCAAGCTAATACGGGAGGAAGAGCAACATGAGTTTTTGCCACTTATAATAGCAATGCATGCATAATTATGATATAGATTGAAGAGTCACAAGGTGCATAAGATGTGGTGATCTTTCTATAAGAAGGAAAATCCCTTTTGGCTTTTATTCTTCTTCAATAAGTATCAAAAATTCCCTTCAATCCAAAGGATGTTCATCTTTAGGCATACAGGAAAAAATAATGTCAAATCCTCTCCTGTCTTTTTATTTGACAGGATGTGTAGTACCTAAGGAAAAGGAGGGCCATATGTCTGCTACAATAACCAGGTCCTCCTTTTGCAAGGGAAAATCTCAGAAAAGAGTGAGCCTCCCTGTCTATGTAGAAAATTAACATGTAGAAGATTAACATGTCCAGAGGTGGCTTTTGAAGAGCAAGCAAGATTTAGTATCCCAATGAAAGCAAATCGATGTGTTAGTTATTTGGGAAGGGGGTTATAACTGGTTAGTGGGTGTGGACCTCAATGTCTCCCCATGCATGTGAGACCCCGTGCAGGTCATTAGTGAGTCTGGCCCAGGCATGCAGGCCAGAACCTCAATGATCTCTGCTCTGCTGCTCCTCAACAGCAGGAACTGGAGCAAAAGGAGTTGCAAATGGAATTAGGTGAAGTTTAGATGCCCTGTTACTGTTGCCATGATGAGTTCATGCTTGGAAAGACTGTGGAAGTGTATGTTGACGTACTGTGCCCTTGGATGAAACCACACTTAGGACTTAAATTCAGGGGACGGTGGGCTAAAGGAGAAGTTATGAGGCCAGGGAGACCAAGAGTTCTTCCACAGTCTTGAGTACCACAGTGGAATGACTGTCAGACCTGGGTCTTGCAGATGTGTCAAAAATGTCAGGGATCCAGAAACCAAGCAAAGGGAACTGTAGACATTTTTCTGGGACAAAGCAAACCACTTGGATCCTACCAATTCATTAAATATTGAAAATATTTAATGATAAAATATGGGAAATCTCATATTTTCCACATCAATGTATAAAACTGTATATTGGATAACACTTTTTTTTCTGCCAATAGTACTAGTCTTTTCCACAGCCTGTAACTTATCTGAAGGAAGAAAATAAAACCACCTGCAAACTTAAAAAAAAAAGGTTTGTCTAGCTAGGTAATATGCTCTTATCCAAAGGCCTTCTTGATGTCTAGGGTTAGGCTCCCCTTTAAGAGCTGTGTTTGTATTTCTGTTCCTCAGATGTTATCTTCCTGTTAAAACAGCACATGGTCATGTGTTTTGCATTTTTTTTGTGATGTAACAAGTGCGTAAGTATGCATACATTCACCTTCACCTGAACAGTTCCAGGTACTGCCTGCAACTTGTGCTAGGGCTGGTTGCACAGGGCAGTGTTCCCAAAATTGAAGTATCTAGAAAGCCCAGAGCTTAAATACCTAGAAAGCATCTGAACCTGTATTTGGGCATTGGTGGCCAACTTCCTTTTCGGAAGGATGTAAAGCCAACACTACTGCCACCACAACATGTGCCAAGTTTGAGTTCTCAGCTCTGACAGGGACAAATGTCTACTTTTATTTCCTCCATAGTCCTCCACAGTTGATATCTTAGCCCTACAAAACCTTGAGAGGAAGCTGTCCAACATGGAAAATAGTGAATGTTCGATCCGAAGCACAGTGAAATGTATGAGAGTCACTGTGATGGGTTTTGGATAATATCCTAAGTAAACCAATTCTTGGATTGCCACCTCTGGTCATAATGGCCGTTTGTTCTGCCTTTTTAGTGACTAATGATTGTTATAAAAAGCCTTATGTGATTTCTGGCATGGTTAGACATCATACATGAGAGGTGCATAATCTTAGAAATGCTCTAGCTAGTTTCTTGGGTTGTGTAACAAATAATTATGGAATCTCACTGAGCTTTGCTTTATTATTATACAGCTCCAGGCTCTTACCTCCACTGACTTTACGTGCTTGTTAATATTTAAGCTATCTTGTAGCTTGGGTAAGTTGTAATGACTTTTTTGTTACTGAGCTAATATTAAACAAAGGAAGCTGTTGGGGGCAAGGGGAAAAGGTGTGATGGATGTTATGTTCTCCTGAAGGTGCTTTTCCTGGCTTTAATAGCTTTTGGCTGATTTACAAATATGAAATAAGAATCTCTTCCAAAGCCTTTCTTCAATGCCTCTCTGGATAATCAGGAAGACAGACTTCTGCTCTTTACAGCAGATTGGGTAGTGGTGGACATGCCCTGAAAACTAAACCTGTTTCAAACATAGATGACACTTAAAGATTTTTTTTTTTGCAACTGAAACTAAAATTTTAACCAAAACCTATTAAAATAGGAAGATTTCTTTCTACAGAAAGTCAGAAGCACAGAAACGTCCCAGAGAACTCTGCCACTTTTTATATAAATGATGGACAAGAGAGCTCTTGTTTGTACTTCTTCAGTCTCATAGAGTGCACAGTGGATGGTTCAGCACAGAGATCACCTGTAGGAGTTTCAAACATGACTCGGGCAGCCTCACTCTGCTTCCACTAGCTTTCCTAGTCTTCTGAGGAACCTCAGGTCATAATCCCTGAGGTTGGGAAAAGCCACAAAGATCAACCAGTCCAGCTGTTATCTACAGCTCCCTCCTACAGATCAACAAACTTGCATACAGCCAAAGGGACAGAACCACACATCTAATACTGATGACATATGTGGATCCAAGCTGATCTACCACACCTGGGGGATTTCTGACTTTCTGATGTGTAGAAACTCAAACTTCATAAAAAGAAAGAAAGAAAAAGGAGCAGGTGGGGCTCTGAAACAGTGATTCTCACAGGAGTGAGGCATTGGTTTTCTATTTCTTTTCTCCTGATAAAAATGAAAGGACCATAGTTAGTAGCAGTTGAAAAAAAATAACAGTAACTTTGAGTAAAGATTATTTGTTCACGACTATGAATTCAACATTTGTTTGGATCATATAGATCCATGGTATGATCAGTTGTCAAATGCTCTTTGTGGTGCCAGGTCTCCCATCCCAGTGTACTTCTCCCCAACTCTACATCTCAAAGTGTTGCAGTAAATGAGAAGTTCACAAATATGGTCAAGAGATGAAGAGATACAGTACATTCCTTCCTCAGGAGAGAATATAAAAAAGTCTCTCTTGTAAGAGAGAGATGCTTAGGGGAATGGTTGCTAATTACTCTCAGCTGACATCTGCTGACCTTGAGCTCTGTTACCATGTGGTGCATTCAACAAAGTAGCAAGGGATACTTCATTTGATACAAGGTGAACTGTGGATTTTAGCTGAAAGAGTTGACATGGACTCAAAAAGTAATGTGACAAGTTTGTGAGGGAAAAGTTCTTGAGTGTTGTTAAACAAAGGGTTCTGTTATGACATAGGAATATCCAAAGCTTCATGGTCTTTCAGCATCCTATGTGGGCACTGGACAGGAGTCAAAGCTGTCTCTTGGGTTTGATTGACATGTATGGGGTGGGACCTTGGGTGATGAACAGTGCAGTCAGCTCTGCCATTCTCAGTGCAGATGTGCACTGCCATCCAGAAAGGAGATTCGCTTCCTGTTTTCTCATGTCAGAAGGCTGAACTCTCTCTTCTTTGCAATCTGTGGGCCTTCCTCTAATTGCAGAGCAAGAAATTGCATCTCTGAATCCTTCTGCATACAAAATCTTTCCTCTTCATAGCGCAACTTGCATCCATGAAGCAGTACTTGCAGCTTTAAGCTTTTACTCTTTTGTATCTATTGGCCTTGTATTCATAGTACAGATGGGACCAAGTTTAACCTATGCTAGTATAGAATGTATGCATAGAATAGAGCTCTTTTTTTTTTTTTACCAAGACAACCTTATTATTTAAGTGAATAGAAATCTGTAGCTTTTGTGCAGTCAAAAAAAATACAACATTCAGTCATCTTTGTCATTTTTGTTAGTATAAATGATATGTTGCTGAATAACTGAGACTTGCATTTGTAAAAAAATGTGAATGTATTGTATAGGTCATGTGTACTGAGTGATTAAATATTAACTACTTTATTGAAATTACATGATGCGATAGTCCTGCAAAATTATTTTTCATATTTTTTTTCCATTATTTTGAAGGAAGGTATTAAATAGGAAGTTATTTGAGGGAATAATACTAATGAAAAACTGAGGCAAGCATATGAACATCTATCGGTTCTCTCTGAATAACAATAATACAAATGAAACTTCGAGGCATGAATGCTTTCAAACAGGAATCTTTCTCCCAGTAGAAAATTATCATTGGCTTTGTCCTCACTATAATCCAGTTTAGAAAATATGTAAATTCTATTTTAAAGTTATCAAACCTTCATGTACGTTCTCTCTTTACAGCTGAAAGAGAGCCTTATGCAAATACAGCTACCAAACTCCTCTGCAGGTCTGTACATGCAAACATTTCAGAAGTTAGGTCTGTTTTCAAGCTGATATGGATGATCACTATACAGTTATCACATCTGTAAGTTTAACAGTACTTGAGTTTACATGATATAAAACGATGATAAAGTATCTGTATTGATGGGGCAGAAGGGAACCCTCAGGGTGGTGTGCTGAGAGCTGCCCAAGGTGATAAGAATGTTTGAGCTGGAAACTTTTATAAACCTCTTGACTTGAGACTGAAGTGCTGTCAGAGCTGCTGCAAGACCATCTTGGGTCTACAGGTTATTTCCTTTTTTCTTAGGGTGCTTCCAGTTGTGCCTGTGGATGATGGCTGCTCATACCGAGAGGCAGCAGTTGTTGGCAGGGCTTGAGCAAAGCTGCTCTTCTTTTTGGCAGCATGCTGAGCAGTTGTATTAAGAGGAGTATGAATCACCACTCTGAACCTCAAGTCTGCCCCAGAGTCCAGGACCTCATACACGAGGGGGCAGCTTTCCTCTGTTTTGCTGTGAAATGAAGAGTCACTGATCCGGGCTATCAAGCTGCTGCCTACTGCAATTCACCATGAAGATGGGAGTACATATTTTGAAGGATTAGCTTTATTTATTTATTTTTTCTTTAAATTTATTTAATGCCAATCAATGATATATATATATTTTTTTTTGCTGGGAGACTTGGGCTGGCAGATCTTCCAAGTGTTGCTCTTCAACTTCACCTCCTACTGGAGTCAGAAGGCTCCATTCCTTAATGGAAGGTATAACATTCATGACATCCTCAAAGTGATGGAGACTTAGCCTTTCTGGGGCAGAAATCTGTGGCATTTTTGGGCTGTTAATGCACAAAAGCAGGCACACTCATTTCTTTAACTTATTCTTGTTATGTGCTGGAAAACCTTGGAAAACCTGGATGCAGCCTCACCCATGGTGAGCTCAGCACCCTGAGATCCTATGGGCCTCACACAGCTTCCTTACCTGGTGGTCTTAAGGTTCTTTGTAAGATGCTTAAGACCTAGAAAAACAGTTGCAATTTAAGTAATCAACACATTCACTGTCTTAAGATTCTGCTCTTACTTAGGAGTTTAAAGAAATGGGGCAGCAGAAAAAGTATAGCAGATTATCAGGGAAAAAAGAAAAGAAAAAAGGACTTATTTTTGGCTTTATGCCAACATGAACCTCTTATTCAAAACAAAATTTCATGTCAGTGTTGGAGCCTTCTAATTTGAACACTCATTTGGCCTTTTAATAATGCAGGGGACAAAAAAAAATACCCCCATCATGACTCTGGTTGCTCAATCTGACTGGGATTTCCCATTAGCCTCTTTCCCAGACTATCTATAGAATAGCAATTAAGATTAATGTGTAGCTGCTCGCATTTAGTTCCTGGCTCTGCTGGGTTCTAAGCCACTCCCAACTGGACCTGAATGACCGAGATATTTAGTGTCTATGAGAACTACTGCTGATATCAACTGGAACAATCTGTCACGTAGATGGGTCTACCTTGAAAAACTTGAGTCTTGTTTTGTTGGTATCATTCACTTTTTGTGCTGTGGAATGAAATTGTAAGACTGAACATAAATAGGGAGAATTTCTCAGTTAAGATATAGAAATATTTTCAGTAATTCTCAATCTGCTCTTGCTAATGAATAGAAAATATTTCAAATAAATGTAAGGGAATTTCTCACTACATTCATTCCTACCAGTTGTTTTGAGGGCATGTGTTATCTATAAGATTTGAGTGTCTTATACCACTTATGAATGGTGAAGTACGATGATTGGTTTCTGTTGTTCTTGACTGCTTGCCAGATTTTATGGGTTGTATATATGGGCTGGGATATAATTGCTATCAGTAGAAACTGTGTGCATGTGGCAGGCATGGTCTGAGGGCAGTATATGCTGTTTTGTGGAATGGACTCTAGTAACATGCTTATGGATGCAAAGTCCTCCTTTTGGTGTCATAAATGCCAGCGGTGCTTCTGTGCTGTTTTTTATTTAGATTGATCTGGTCTATGGAGACAGCCTCCAATTGTAGGACGCCGCTCACTGGCCTTGCATCCAAGGAGATGAATGGATAGCACTTACAAGAGCACCCAACCAAGACAAATTCAGCTTGAGCAGTGTCCACTCCTGTTTGGCAAGCAACTAAGTAAGAGCGAATAGGAAGAGGAGGGTACGTGGGTACCCCTCCATTTCGGGGTCCCCCCCATGTCATGTACATGTTACATGGTGCATGTCAGACCTCACCATGTCTGGGAGACCTTTAGGCACCAGCACACTAACTCAGGCTTCTTTTCCTGGTGAGGAAGGGGAAGTGTCCCATGGCTCAGATTGTTATCTGAGCCAGGCTCAACATGATTGGGTCCATGTGACTGTTCAGAAATTGCAAAACGTAATTTCTAAACCTACACTGTGACAGGCAGATTCCATAAGGAATCTGCTTTTTTTGGCTTCATTGTCACCTGTATTAGAATACGTTCTGTTAAAGTAATGATTGCTTGTATTCCTAATAAAGCTGGCTACCATAAGTATTCAGTTTATATATATATATATATACACACATATATGTGTGTGTGTGTTAGTTTAAAACAGGTTTCTATGTATCCTGATATTAAGTAGACTGAACAGATTTTGACTTAACTAGTTTTCCTATGTACCTGCACTTCTAGAATCCTACAACCTGAATATTGAAACAGTCTTTCTAAATTTCTTAGAGATCCATTTTCTTCTGACTTCCATTGAGTCAGGACCATGGAAAATGATGCTATTTTTAATCACACAAGCCTGCTTCCTTCCCACAACTTGTTATTGGATGATGCAGGAAACCCTATAGGAAGAAAAATTAGTGTGATCCAGTAATTTAATCAGCACATTTTAGTGGTGCACATGCATAGAATCAAAAGGAGCTCAAATAAGAGCATACAAGTGCTATGTGGTTTTCTTTTTTTTAATAATAATAATAATTAGAATTTAGCTGTTTGTCCTGGCTTTGGCTGGGATAATTTTCTTCCCAGTAGCTGATATGATGCTGTGTTTTGGATTTAGGATGAGAATAATATTGATAACACACACTGATGTTTTTAGTTGTTGCTATGCAGGTCTTGCATGGAGCCAAGGACACTTGAGCTTCTCATAAGGCCTGTCAGTGAGCAGGCTGCAGGTATGCAAAGTTTAGAGGGGACACAGACAGGACAGCTGACCTAAACTGGCCAAAAAGTTGTCCCATACCACACAAGGTCATGCTCAGCAGTAAAACTGGGACAAATTGACAGGGCTACTGTGGTGAGCAAGTGCTTTTTATGTCATCTTTTTTTCCCTTTTTATCTTACCGAATTGTTGTTATTGCAACCTACAACTTTTCTATCTTCCTTTCAGTTCTCTCTCCTGTTCTGCTGGTGGGAGCGAGTGGCTGTGTGGTGCTGAGCTGCCTCCTGTTTTAAACTACAATGTTATTTTTTTAACAATACATCTGAAATTAAAGTAGTTACTAGTAGCTGATACCATGCTGTGGGCTGAAAACAGACAAGCATATGTGGTGCCACGGAATGAGACAACAAGCTGCAACTGCTGTTAATTGGTGCAAACACATCCTCTAGAACAATTAATTCCATGCTCACTCTTGGCTAGGCCAACTGGCTCTTCCAACTAACAGGCTTCTGGCACCACTCCAGGCTCTCTGTCAGAACAGAAAGCCAGCTGATTGATTTCTGAATGCCTCAGAAGGTTTCCCAGTTTGAGGTGTCATCTCAAGATGTAAGAAAACCCAGCATAATTTCCCCACATTTAAATCAAATTATGCAAATAGCTGCCTTTCACTTCTTAAGCTAGTTATAGATCCTTCTGGTCTTCAGATTTCAGCTGTATGAGGAGCAAGAAAAGTGTCTATAGATGTTACTGGTGCAAGCGCTAATTAAATGTAATTTGGGTAGCCTTGCTGCTCCTTGCTCTGGTTGTTTGTGCTGGAGAGGAAGAAATTATAACAACAAGATTACGGCATGTGCTGAGCTTGTCAAATCAGCCAGTTAAATGTGAACCTGTCATCTGTGATGACAGAAATGATAATGTGGAGGAAATTCTCCCTTGCTGTCACTGGGAACAGGATGAAGTGGAGGTAACTTTTATCTGTGGCGAAGGGGAAAACCAATTGCCTTTGCATGGTGTGAAAGGAATGGGGAGCAGCGCCTCGTTCCTGGGGAATGGGAAAATTCAAGCCACCTTCTTCAAGAGTGGGCTTGGAAAACACAAGGTAAGGGAGCAGAGGGGCGTGAGAAGGGAACAGTGCTCCTCTGCTTGAACAAGACTTCACTGAAACGTTACATCGAACAACGTTTGTGGTGGTGTTGCTACTGATGTGATTGGGTAGCTGGAGTCTACATGCTTTGTTGTCACACGTTAGTCTGGCTGCTTGGGAAGATAACTCTTGTCCTTCCTTAACCTGCCTCTTCTGGAGCTAGGGGGTGTGGGAAGAACCTGACACGACTCCAGGTATTATGACACAAAGCTATGCTTTTGTTATGGTGTCTGATTAGTCAGAAGGAGATGATACACCAGAGAAGTTCAGAGAAGAGCAGAAATGACTGGGGGGCTTCCTGGACTGACTTATGAAGAAAAAGTGAGAAAGTTGCCATGCATCTGTATAGTTTTGCTAAGTGATTAATGGGGAATGTGATGATAACATGCAACTAATTGAGGCTTGTATATGCCAAAGAGGGGAATTAGTTCAGTGTTGTGTGATGAGGATGAGTAACGAACACATGTTACAGTGCTGAAGATGACTGTATGAAGTACCCTGAGCAACATCAGTTGCTTGGTGGTGAAAGGGATTTGCATTAGGTTTAATACTTGTCTTATGAATCTTAAGTACCATTAAAAATCCTTAATTGTGGAATGATGTATATTAACATTTCTCACCAAAATATTTTCTGTTATTTATTTCCTCATAGCTTGGATACTTTAAACAAATCTGCTAGATAGTGCCTTCCTCGTGAGCTATTAGAAACAAACAGAATGAAAATGAATTAGGTAGTTCTAGGTGTTTCTTATGTCTATATTATCATAGATTCCTATTAAAAAAGTGTGATTTCTTTATTGAAATGCTGCAGTGTTCAACAGCAAATGTGGAAGGAGTTGAAATAAATAGGTTGGTGTCATACGTCTGCTTTGAAAGGTGACCTCTGAGGACTTACAGAAAATTATCTTTGCAAAACCTTGAAGCAAGACTGTAACAACTTCCGTGTGGAATGCTGAGGTTTATCTGAGCAGTTATAACAGCTACTGATAAAAATACAAGGTAAGGAAATCAGACTCTTGGGTTTCTTCTCAGACTTTATGATCTCTAAGTCAAGGAAAGTTATGCCAAGGGTAAATTAACTTCACAGAAGTCTTGCTTAAGAATTTTCTATCCAATGAGGCAGGCTGGGATACCTCTTGGAGTCACAGAATACTAGTAGTTAAGCACAGTTTGTCTCTGACATGGTGTTCATTAGCATTGCTTCTCCACACCAGACTAGAAATGCTTTAGTAGTAGTGAGGATAACAAGAAATATATTATTTAGGAAGGTTTACCTACCAGTTGGTTGTCAGATGTTGTTTTAAGGCAATATAGTAATGGAGTAAGAGTCAAATAACAACTGTAGTTCAAACACAGCTAAAATAAACCTACTGAACCCTAAAACAGCTGAATTATGCTTACAGAATGTCAGTGAACTCCTATGTACTGCTTGTAAACATGTATTCAGTGAATAGCTATGATAGAAAATAACGACAGTGGAATCTGGAAAATGAGGTGTCAACCTGTCTTTTCCCTTGCACGCTTCTCTATCCGATGGTCCTTGAACCATTTTAGTCTAATAGTGCCACATACTCTACTCATACATCATACTGAAGAAGAGATTTGTACTGTCTGAATAGTCTCTGCTCTGCTATTAAGGAAAGAACCCACAGAAGCATTGCTTTTCCCCATAGCAAAGGAGGTTATTAGTATGCCATCCTGCTTGAAAGAGCTCAGAAATTTTGAAACATGTCATAACAAAGAAAACAATACCATGGTGCAAGAGCACAATTGCTATGACAGTGTGTACTCACAGTCCTTCCTTATGCAAACCCCCTCTGGCCCTGGAAAAGAGGACAAAGGCCTGACCTATCCAGGTGTATAGAGGTTAAACTTCCTGAAGGCAATAACAATGTTTAGCTCCTATGCAAGGCTGTAGACTACCTAAATTACTAGCCTTTTGAAGGTGGCAATCTAAATATCTTAAATAATGATGCATTAATATTGGTTTGAATGTCCAGAGAAGGCCAGTCTCTCTCTTGCCATCTGATTTTATGTCAAGTGGCGTAGGCTTCATCAGTGTCTCTTCTGAAGCTGCTTTCAAGACTTCTGAGAGCATCAATGAAGTCAAGATGGTTTACTCAAGGAGAAAACCTTTTCTTTCTAGAACATAAATGAAAGATGGAACCACTATTAAAGAGCTATTGCAGTACCTAGCAAAATTGCAACAGGGTACAATCACCCTTGTCCAAATCACAGCTTTGGCATATTGAATTTGACTGGAGGTGGATTTCACCTTTGGTCTTATGTCTGCTTCAGACTTAAAAGGCAAAAAGCTTGGCACAATAAATGAACTCTCTTGTCTGTTATTATGTGCAAAGTTTCCCCCAGCTCAGTGAAGAATTGTGCAAAATCTGGGCTTTGGTTGGGAAGCTCTACCCTTCCGTATGGGACTGTGGTTGTCTCCATGCTCTTGTGTAGGAAGTTTCAACTTGGATTTGGTTTAGTGGGGAAATATTGGTGGTAGGTGGACGGTCGGACTGGATGATCTTTGAGGTCTTTTCCAACCTTGGTGATTCTATGATTCTATGACTTCTTGAGCCATGGTGTGAATGATGAGGGACGTGTGAACCCAAGTCTTCTGTATGCCTCTTTACTAGGATGAAGCTTCTCTTCGTTTAGGGTTCCGTGCTTGGATACATTCTGCCACTAAGAACCACCCTTCTGAAAAACTGGAGAAGGTCCTGAAAGAAAATCACACTCATCATCTTTCAGTCCTGTCAGTGCGAAAATAGGCTGGTACCAAGGGCTGTGCTTTCAGATGGGGGCTTTGTCTGGAGATCTGGGTGGAACTGAGTCCTGTAGCATGCACCACTGTGTGGAGATGGCTTGTGAATGAAATGCCTAACTTCAGTGGGCTACTTCCTGAGAGAGTTAGGGATATCGGAGGGTTATTCATCCTATCTTTATAGGTCACTGGGTGTAGAAGGTGAAAGCAAGTTTCAGGCTTCGTTAGATGTAGTTGGTGAATAGGGTGAATTAACCTGATAGGAAAATAAAACAACTGAAGGGCTGCCCTGCTGACATCTCTCCAGTGAGGTAAAGGAGTAAACCTCCTAGCATCCACTGTAAGGGGGAATATAAAAGGAGTATTGTTGTATCCTCCTGCTCTGTGTGTTCTAAGCAAGCCTGGCTTTTTTTTTTTTCCCAATGAATTTGTGTTTAGCATCTATTAAATTTCAAAGTGTGTAGTTCTTCTTAAACATTTCCTTTACATTTGGCTTTAATCCACAAAAGAGGAGTTTATGCTGCTCAGCAAGTTAAAATTTGAAGAGATTTAGGTGGCTAGGACCAATGTGATTCAAGTAACTGTTTTTAACAACTACCTGCTACAGGGTGCCAACAGGGGGAGAAGCCACCAAAAGTGTTTGTTGGGAATACTCTGGATGTTGAGTGTGACTTTTTTTTCCTCTTCTAAAGCATGGTAAGACTGTGTTAGAGAAACCGTATTGTGAAAGATCTTGAACAGTCAGAAACACAATATATTTATTTGGAAAGCAGTATCTCTTTCAAAACAATGCAGTTAAACCCCGAAGTTGTTCTGATTTAGAATTCAGGTGCAGTTCTGCTCACATGGGGCCTTTCACAGCCATCCCACTCTGACTGCACCCCACGTGGCAGTTTTTGCACACGCAGAGATGAAAATGCAGATGAAAATGTGATGCTTCCTCTTCCATCAGGCTTTCTGTGGCCCTGAAACCAGGTCTGCCTGTACAGTGTGTGAATTTCAGCCTTGTATCCTGACCTGTACCCACCTGGTGAGGCCTTGGATATGTTGGGTGGGCAGTGCAGCCCGTTGTGGGGGTGGAAGAACAGGGCGCAAAAGTATTGGCTTACTACAGATGTGTCAAATATCAAAAGGAGAAAGGCTTTTTCTCTGTTCTGTCATCCTGATTTATTAGATGTTAAGGAAGACAAAGTGCCCGGCCATACAAACCTGGCTGTTTGAGGAAGGTGTGTGAAACGGTTAATTTGCTTGTTCCGCACAAAAATGTAAAGTGTGGGTTCTCTGGTTACCTGCTGCTGGAAGTGTTTGGACAGGTGCCATGTTTCAGTCCCTGTCTGTCACAGCCGCCAGCCCACACCGATGGCAGTGCCCTGTGCTGGGGTTGCCCTGGCCGTGAGCACCTGGAGGGCTGTGGGCAGTGCTGGTTGCGCTGGGGGCAGCTGGGCCGGGACCCTGCTGCCTTCCTTTTCCCTTTCCCCATAAATCCACGTGCTTGAGAGCAAACTGTCCCAGCCCTCTGTCCTCTCCTTGGGGTTCCTCCTTGGAGTGGGAGGTGATGTTCCCATGGAATCTCCGTGGATCCTAACCATGAGATTCATGGGCTGATGACCAACGGGCTGCTTTTCCTTTTAAAGCTGGGTTAGTTTTCTTGATAAACAGGAGCTTTTCTCAAAAGCACACCCAAATGTCATCCTCTTAAATATATATTTACTATATCCATCTGTATGCGTGCTTGCATACATCCACCTAAATATGCACTTAGGGCTGCGGTAACAAATTCCCCATTCCATCTATACCACAAATGATGACCACTGCAGATGGACAGAGCCAAAGGAGACCAGCAGTTTCTCTCTGAGCACTCCTATAAAGAAAGGGGAAAGGATCATCTATAGGAGGGCTGATGGATATTTGCCCAGAGCCTCGAAGGCACAATGATGTCGAAATACCAACCGTGTGTGTGTGTTTGTGCGCGCGTACATAAAAACCAATTCCTTCAAGGGTTGGATTACTTAATCCATTAGTCACTAATCTCTCGCAATGTTCTGATGGATGTTATGGTCTGAGCTAAACGCGCCGTGAAATCGGCTGGAGCTGGATGGAAACAGCTCGGCGGTTCCGCCCGCTGCGTGCTCTGCTGGGAGCGCTGCTCTCCGAGCGCACCTCCGCTCTCTGCGCGGTGTTTGCGGGTGGGGAAGGAGCGGGGCAAGGGCTGAGAGCCCGAGCTATGGGCACAGCAGGTGGGGAGAAAGACCGAGGTCCCAAACGAGAGTGTTTAGCAATCAGCCCGCACTCCAAATCCTCCTTCAGCGTTCGTTTGGGGTGATGGTTACAGAAGAGTCGGGGGAAAGAAAGCTCGTCGTTTTTTCATCCTTTTTATTATTACTATCATGGGAACAAGCAGACCTACCCCAAATGACCATTTCAGAGCTTAAAAAAAAATAATTAAAAAAAAAAAAGTAAGAAAAACGAAAATCATCATTAAAAAAAGAAAACTGCTCTGAGTTGGGGGAAGCCCTCACTTCTTACCCCGGGCACCGAAACCCACCCTCTCCTTTTCCCAGCTCCGTCTTTCTGAGGCCGCCCCGATCTCTCGTGGCGGTGCTGAGCAGCCCGAACGCATCGCGCTTTGGGAGCAGCCGAGGGCTGAATGCGTTCTGTCACCGCCAACGCTCCCACTGAGTCCCGGCGCTGAGATTTCGCCTACCCGGCAGCCGGAGCCCCCTCCTTCGCCTCGCTCTCGGAGATGACAACCGGGTTACGTCCGTTGTCCTTCGCCATAATAATAATAATAATAAAAAGGAAGAGGAGGCTCCGGGCACACGCACGTCTATTATATACAAACACAAAAATAAAAGACCAAAGGAATCACCGTTTCCAAGCAGTAGAGGGTTCGGCATCGGGCGTACAGCGCAGGTGACGGCCCCCTTCTACACCCCTCTCCCCCCTCCCCCCGGCAATAATTAATTAAAAAAGCGGCACTCTCCTCGTGTGAAAAACATTTTATAAATAACTTAACGTCCTCTTTTCCCACGAGATGGCGGGTGCCGGGCAGGAGGAAAACAAAACAAAAAAAGAAAGGGTTTTTCTTTTCTTTTTTTTTTTTGGCACAGTGATGCGCGGCGTTGCGGCTCGGACCTACGGCCCCGCGGCAGCCCCCGCCCCTTCTCCCCCTACCGCCCCCCCTCCCCGCGCCCGCTCCCGGTGCGCAGCGCAGCCCCGAGGGGCGGAGAGGGGAAGGCAGAAGCGGAGCGGTCCCAGCGCACAGTAAGAAGCACTTGAGGCTCATGGCTATGTCCCGGAGGGCAGTTTTGTTTTTTGTTTTTTTTTTTTTGGCTTGGTTCGAAGCGATGCCCGCCGTCACTTCTTTAAGGCACAGTCACCGAGGCGTCCGCCGGGAGGCTTTGGGAGTTAAAGTGCGGGATCCAGAGCTCCCTCCCCTCTCCTGCGTTACGCCAGGGGGGTTTCCACGGCGTACGGGCGGAACGGGGTCGAGCTCCCCGCCGTCGGCCGCGGCGCCCGGAGCGGGACGTAGGGCGGGGATCCCCCGGGGAACGCGGCCCCGGCGAAGAGCGGCGCCCGCGGGCGCTCCGCCGGCGGCTGCCCCTGGGGATGCCCGTGGGGGCCGCCCAGCAGCAGCGGCGGCTCGCCCAGCCCGTAGGCGCACAGCTGCACCAGGCCCCCGCCGTAGAGAGCGGCCGCGGGGGGCGAGGGCTGAGCGTAGGGGAGCAGCGGGTAGTGATGAGCGGGCAGCAGGTGCGGGCCGGCGGGCGGGGGCCACAGGAGGCGGGCGGGCGGCGGGGGCTGCGGGGCGGCGCGGGGCCCGGCCGGCCGCCGGAGGAGGCTCTCGATGGCGAAGGAGCTGGAGAACTTGGCGCCGCCGCCCGCCGCTCCGCCGCCGCCCGCCGCCGCCTCCTCCTCCTCCTCGGTGGCGGCGGGGGACGCGGCGCCCGCCCCGGCCGCCTCCTGCGGCGGCTGCGGCGGCGGCGGCTGCGGGGCGGCGGCGGGGCGGGCGGACGGCGGCGGCGGCGGCGGCGGGGCGGCGCGGCTCAGGCGCTTGCGGCGGCGGCGGAAGACGCCGTCGGCGAAGGTGTACTCGCTGCTGGGGTTGAGCATCCAGTAGTTGTCCTTGCCCCAGGGCCGCGCCGGGTCGCGCAGCACCTTGACGAAGCAGTCGTTGAGGGAGAGGTTGTGGCGCACCGAGTTGCGCCAGCCCGTGTAGGCGCCGCGGAAGAAGGGGAAGCGGCTCATCAGGTAGTCGTTGATCTCGGCCAGGGTCAGGCGGCCCCCGGCCGAGTCGCGGATGGCCATGGCGATCAGCGCGATGTACGAGTAGGGCGGCTTGGGCCGCCGCGTGTACGGCTTCCCCTTCCCCCCCTCGGTCGGCGCCGGCGGCGGCGGCGGCGGCTGCGGGGCCGGGGTCGGCGGCGGGGGCCGCCCGGAGCTGCCGGCGCTGCCGCCCGGGCTGTTGGCGGCGCAGTCCCCGTCGGATCCCAGCTCGCTGTCGGCCGGCGCCGGGGAGAGCGAGCCGCTGCCTTCCTGATCGCTGCCGGCGCTCAGCTTGTCCTCGTAGTGCTGCGAGAACACCTCCAGCTTCATGGCGGCGGCGCGGCCCCCACGCGCCCCGCCGCTCGGCCCGGCGACCCCCGCCCCTCGGCGCGGCCCCGAGGGGGGCGGGAGGGGCGGCTCAGCCCCCGCGCCCGCTTGGACAGCTCCGCGGCGGCGGCTGCTCCGGCTGCCACCTCCGCGTCCTCCTCCCGAAGCGAGGGGCTCCCCCGCCTCGTCACGCCGCCGGCTCCATGGGGTCGGACCGGAGCCTCTCCTCTCCGCCGCCCCCGGTGGTGCCCGGCGCTCCTCGGGGCGCTCCGCCGCTCCCGTCCGGCGACGCTCCGGGAGACGCCGAGGTCTCCTCTCGCCGTCCGGCTTATCCCCGTCAGCGCTCGGCTCCTCGCGGCGGCGCGGGCAGCAGCCGGGTGACGGGGGTTATTGGGGTTATTGTCATTATCTCCCTCTTCCCCTGTGGTTCTGCGTCTCTCCACCACTTTCAGACCAGCCCATTATAACGCCGGCGAGAGGCGGAGCCAGGACGGAGATCTGAAAGGGTGGTGGGTGGGGAAGCAAAGGTAGCAAAGGTGGGTATGCCCTAATAGCCGTATCGGAGCCGCAATTAGCCCAGATGACAGCGAGGTCTGGTTGGAAAGTCTTATTTATTTATTTATTTATTTATTTATTTAACGAAACGCGAGTGTATTTTCTCCTGCCGGGTGCCTCCTCCACGCCGGCCGCTCCGAGCGGAGCAGAGCTCCACGGGATCCGGAGCTCCAGCCCCGCTCCAGGTGCAGCGTGCGGAGCGGCTCATAGGTGGCAGAGCAGAACCTGCCGCGCCTCGATCTGCGCTCTCGGCGCCGCGCAGAGCGGCGCGTTGCGATGTATGTGACAGCGCAACAACCTGTTGGAACACCGCGCCGCTCCGCAGCTGGGGATCCCTCGTGGTTTGTGTGGGCCGACGGCCTCGGCCCCTCTCCCCTGCCGTCATAACAAGGGTGCAGGGCGAGGTGGGAGCAGGTAGGCAGCGCTGCGTGACGGGAGAGGCTGCCACAGCTTTACCCTTGGCTTTGAGCGTGTTGCTGATGCCTTCCGATGGCTGTGCGCAGTGTTAGAGCTGTCGCTCTCCAATAAAATCTTTTATTGTGTTTTTTTCTTTTTTTTCTTTTTTAAAAAGCGACTTTGCTTTAATGTTTTCCTAACGCTGCGACTATAAGTCTTCCATGAAACCCGGGACGAAGCGCTCTGTGACTTTATCTGGCTGCTTTTCTTCCGAGACAAAATAACCACGATTGTCCGTTCACTTTCAGCTCTGCGCTCGTCGTGGTCTTACGCCCCTTTCTGAGGGCAGATGTTCAGTCCCCTCCAGCAGTGCTGGATGGGACGCTTCAACGATGAGAGGGAGACAGCAGTAACTCCACTGAAAACTTCAGTCCTACCCTGCTGTCCATTCAAAGTCAATTGCAAAACCCCTTTTTGACTCCATACGGCAGTAAAGCTGGCGTCTGCAGAACAGTACCAAAACAAAAACATCAGCAGAAATCCAGAGTGGTGCTTCTATTCTATTTCTCTTATGGACACTTTGAATGTTGTGTCCTGGAGTAAGAGTTGGATTGCTCCATGTTTTCCAAAAGCAGTCTTTCTGAATCAGCCCTTATTTTAGGATGGATGCTCCAAAATGCAGCGACACTCTGGCTGGGACTATGCCGTGCCCCAGCTGCCAAGGTGTGCCGGGGAGGAACTTAAAAGAAGGCAGATTTGAAAGACCCTCAGAAGAAACAAACAGCCCTACTTTCGTTCCCCATCTCTTTTGAATAGAAGAAACATTCCCACACACACCTGCACAACATTTCAAAGCTTTGTCATTTTTTTTTTTTTCCCAGCCTCATATTGAGTCTTAAATACTAAACAGTAAGAGGTCCTCCTGTCCTTTTTGGTCATACTCTTTCTAACTTTAATAATGGGTTTGATGCCTTCCTGTTCCCACTAAAGCTGTAGCAGTTGAGAAAAATGGGCAATTGAGGAACAAAAATAAGAGGAGGGAGACCTCTCTTGGCTTCTTGTTGTTCTCCCCTCACAATGTAAACTGAGATCTTTCAGTGAAGCACTGCGTTAGCTGTAGGTGCCAATGTTTGTGTTTAAGGGTATGGGAAAAAGCCATCGTTCCTTCCAAAACTCGTGTTTTCTAAGATGATGCCAGTGGCGAGGGTAGGTTTTTCCTCTTCCTGCTTTTGTTATAAATGGCAGCAAAGTAGTGATGATTTTCTAGCTTACCTTTGATGTTTATTTTATTACCGTTCCACTATTTGTGTGGAAAATGTACACATTGTCTCTTATCTTTATTCAAAGAACTTAAAAAGTCATTCAAATGCTGTAGGTAAACACGTCAGACATAACAGAAGCTTTTCACAGCCATACTTCAAGACAAGGAGTGGATGGCAAAGCTGGTTTTGCAGGATTTAAGAGAGGACAGGAGCTTGTGCTCAAAATAACACAATTAGAGATAGCTATTAGTGGCTATTAGTGGAGTGGGGGTACCTTCCTAAGATCAACGTTGATTCTTGTGTGGGCTCAAGGCCTCCGTGCTGCCTCTCAGCCAATCCCTGTGTAAATTGACCCAGGAATCCAATGTGGCTCCTACCTGGGAAAACACATGAAGGTGCTTACGTGAGGGCTGAGCATGGTTTAAAGAGAACCTTCCCAAGCCAAGCAGGAGTGAAGTCAAGACCGCTGCCATTGCTGCCCATGAAGGAATGGGTGTAGTTTTAAGAAGAGGCAAAGTAGTACAACTGCTCCTGTCTCTCACCACTGAGAGTGTATGTAACCTCAAGTCTTTTCCTGCTATAGTTTTTTAAAAGGCACAGTATCGCCTTCAGGTTTATAAAGATTAACACAATCATCGGAAAAACTGATTCTGTTAAGTAAACTTCACATCAAAAGCGCTTTGATGTGCTGTGTTATAGCAAAGCCAAACACTCCACCCCCATCACCCCAAGAAAAACCTCCAAAAACCTTTTAGTGAAGCAATGTGAAAAAAATCCAGATTCTTTGTTCTAAAATGGAATGTCTCTTCCTCTTGAGAGCAGCAGAGCAGCACTTTTTTTTTGATGTATGACCCCCTCTTTTCCTACCCAAAACAGTACCTAATCAAAAACAAAGAAAAGAAACGTGAATGGTGGGTCGCAAATCACACACACAGCTTTGCTTCCCATTTTCTTTAGTATTTGACTCCTTTATTTCAGAGTTTGCCAATGAGCGTTTGAAGGAAAGGAAATTTGCTCAACCTTTAAGTTCTGGAATTATCCCCCACTAAATGTAGCAAAATGCTACACCGTTGTGTGGTTTTGGGTATGTTTTTGGTCTACCCCATTGTGTTACTTTCGTGGTACTTTAAGCCAAGATTTGACTGTACACTCCAGCGAATATTACGTAAAGGTGGGTTGCTCTATGGACTTGATTTTATTATTACTACTATTTTTGATCTTTCTTTTTCACTTGATCCTTTCTTACTCTCTTTTCTGTCCCTTGTCCCTCCAGATGGCTAACTAGATTAGAGAGTACTTCCAGATAAGATCTTATAAGCACAGTTGGTCAACAAATACCTCTGTGTTGACTGGGCGAGTCTTATAGCTAGTGGTAGGCAAGCTTATTTGTACATCTGAGATGTCCGGCACAGCAGCTGGACAAAGTGCTTCATCATCTCTTTTCCTCCTCCTGTAGAAAGCTGCAGGAGTGCGGTGCCTTGCCAGGAATGATGAAATTGGACAATGCAATACGCTACACGAACAACAATAGACCAGTTCAAAGAGTTCTCTTTGGATGGGCTGCTCACAGCAGGAGACTTGCCTAGCATGCATAAATGAACTACAGAGTCTGTGGAGGTTGGCTAATTACACTATATACATTTTTATAGTTGAAGGAAATCCAGCTGGAGACTAAGCTGTAAGAAAGGAGGTCAGTGGAAATTCATTTAGACCTTGAGAGGAAGAGTTTGATCACTGAGGTAGAATGCATGTCTGCGTGAATCCCCTCATTGTGAACTCTACGGATTTGCACTTTTCCACAGGAACAAGCATTCCCTTGGGGTAGGGATTCCCATGTGTCTTTGGCAAATATCGAGAGCTGAATTTACAGTGGGGACTTCCATTTTGACTTGGTTTTTTATAACACAATGTTTAGTTTCTTGGGAGTTGTTGCTTGAGAAGAAATTTTCCCATGCCCAAAGACTTAGAATCATTTCCTCCCTGTGCCCACTTCACGTCCCATTCAAAAGTCCTCATCTCAGCAAATTTTTCCTTTGTACTGGATTGTGACAGAATGGGCAGGGACAGATTTTTCCCCTGTGAAGAGGATGACATTATTGCTGTTGTTACTAATGCTTCGTACTACAAAAGTAATTCCGTGTTCTCACACTGTCCTTCCCACACAGATCTCAGAGCTCACCCAGTTTACAGCCAAGAGGAGTGAAGGGGAGATGTCCTGCTGAAATCTGTTTGGCAAGTCAGTAGCAATGCCGTCTGTAGAACTGAGCTCTTCAGAGTCTTCATCCTGTGCTGTATCCACTGAGGTATCCCCTGCGAGGCCTAATCAGAAGTGTTGTGCCATTTAGCAACCGCTGCCGGAACTGGAATCATGCTGTCATGAGTCTCAGATAACTTACAGGTAATTCTTTTTTCTTCCTAGATGCATTAAGCCTTAGAGGCTTGAATGGGGCTCCACACCAGCATAGGGTGAACCTATATTGCAGATCTGCCGTCTGAGAAGGCACATGACATAGTACAGGGGTGAGGAGGGAGGTTAAGTCAACATAGTATTTACAACATATTCCGTGATGACTTAATTTAGTAGCTGTCCCCATAGGCTTTCCTCATGGATGATTACCTGGTTTCATCTAACTGCAGCAAGAGAAAGAAAATCCAAATGCTGAAGGACTTACAGGCTTGTGGATCTCTTTGAGAAGATTATAACAGCTAGAAAGAAACCGATACAAGATGAAAGCACAAGTATTGATAAGTCCGAATGTAATTATCAGGACAGAACTGCTTGCTAAGAGACAGACTCCGCAATTACAAGTTGTGTTGTGTTATGTTTGTTACGAAGTTATGATTCAGAAGCTGTTTGGTGAAATCCTGTGGCTCTTTGCCAGGAATGGTGAATGTTTCTCGTTACTGGTGCCAAACAAACTAAAAAAGAAACCATCATAGCTTCTTACTGCTGGTGCCAGACCAAATACCTGTTGGCACCAAACTTGGTATTGGTGCCAAAGGCTTGCTATCACTGGCCCGTGATATGAGGAAACACTGGCTGAGTTGTCACAGTAGCCTTTTATTGCCTCTACGTCCATGCATTGAGCAGAGTGAGCAACATGGTAGGAGTACAAGAAAATTAATCGAAAGCCGAAGGGCTTTGAATGTGTAATGAAGTCACTGAACTTTGCTAGCCCTTTCTGGAATCACCTAAGCCAGTTCAAAAACATATGTATTTTACATGGGTAAACAAGTGACTAGAGATAGCGAAGGATATGTTTCCATTCAATTGAGTTACAGTACTATTTATAGCACTGTGGATTAACAAATGAGTCACCCTGCCAATAATATTCCAGCTGAATAACAATAAGTATTCCACATTCTTATTTTTGTTTTTTTTTTTTTTAATTTATGTTCTTTGTTTTCAAAAAGCTTTTTTTTCTGGGTGGAATCCATTTGTTTATATAAGCATTAACCAAAAATGTGAATAAATAATGGTGTAAAAAACTTGGAATTTTGTTGTTGTGTTTTTTTGTTGTTGTTGTTTGTTTTCTCTTGTTTTGTTTGTCAGGATCAAGTGAACTGCATTATTCAGGAGCAGGCTGCAGTGGCCTTCCTGAGGTAGGTGGAATTTGGCAGCAATGTTTCTATATTATAGAATCACCGAATGGAATGGTTTGGGTTGGAAGGGACCTTTAAGAACATCCAGTTCCAACCTCCTGTTGTAGGTGAGGACACCTCCCTCTAGACCAGGTTGTTCAAAGCCCCATCCGGCCCAGCCTTGAATGCTTCCAGGGAGGGGGCATTCACATCCCTACTGGGCAACCTGTTCCAGTGTTTCACCACCCTCACAGTAAAAAAATTCTTCCTGATATCTAGTCTAAATCTGTCCTCTTCCAGTTTAAAGCCATTTCCCCTCGTCCTGTCGCTATCTGCCTCCCTCGTCTCTCGTGTGTGTTCTGTTCTTCATGTGCAATTTTTCACTTCCCTGCTTCAAGATCTGAATGTTCAGAATCTAATCCTCCCACTACCTGGACAACTCTCAGACAACGGTGGTCTCTTAGAAAATCTGGTCTATACTGCTGCATGCTGGGCCTTGAGACTGGCAACGCAGTTACATCGAGGGTACATCTATTTTAATACCACAGGATGGCAGAGGGAGGGGGTTTATAAACTCCAGACTGTGCTCCAGAGATTAGGTTTGTTTTCCCCATTTTGCAGATGACAGACAAATGCAGTGAAAGCTTGAGGAGCTGGTTCTTCAGCCACTGCAGATCTCTGCAGCTCTGACAAAGTCATTAGTTTTGCTGAGTTGCATGGGTTGAGTATCTGATCTCAAGTTCCTAGTTGGGTTCTTAAGGGATTAGCTGAGTTTCAGTCTCTTGAAGGTGCGAACAAACATACCGTTGCCTCACACACGTAAAGTTTCTTCCCTAAAGATGTCAAAGTGCTTTGTGCAGAGGGTGTTTCTATTTCTGTTTTGGAAGTAAAGGTTCAAGGATGTGGATGCCTTGGCCAAACTTCTGAGATCTGAGCTGGAAATAGGACACAGGTTTCCAAATTCCCAAACAACTGCTCTACCTACTAACCCTGTTGTTTCCCTGAACCTTTACATATAGTCGAGTAGATTAATAATTAACCTCCAAGTGGGGCACTTTGAAGCAAACGTAAAATGAAACCAAACACTTGTCCTGGTTTTTAGTCATACCAGATTTGCAAGTAGGGTGTGTTTAAACGATGCAGGTAGATAAAGTCTTGTTAATTTAGATTAGAGTAAAAGTCAGCGCCTTATCAAAGCAAGTGACTAATTAGGAAAACTATTAGCTTTTGGAAAAGAAACAGTCAAACTATCACTCAAAATTATTTTAACTAATTGAAAATTACTGGGATTTACGCTGAATAAAGGCCTCGTGGAGCTGCCGGGGAGAGGAGGAAGTCTGGGATCTTTTACCAGGCACTGCCAGGGCTGTTTCTTTTATTTTTATTTGTAGATACTTAAAAATACATGTTACTGGTGTGTAAAACTGTGGAAAGGAGGGTCACCAGGGAGCCAAACTCAGAGAACTTAAATGTAGAGCATCAAGCACGCTGCCACCGGTCTCCTCACCTCACCAAGGCACCAGGACAACACAGTGCTCCTGGATGGTTTGAAACTATCCACTGAATCCAGGTTCTGTAATAACTATGATCAGGCATTCGAGAACCTGCAAGGGTGGAAATGCTAGGGCAAATTCATGGTGTGAAAAGAAAGATTACTATCAGACTGTATTTATGTTCAGACAGATACATGCAATTGTGAGGAATCATTAAATAACTGTTAACCACACCTGTACAGAGCCTCTGGCAATGCTGGCTTGTACAGAAACTCAAGAACTGCCATGTGCCTGACATCATACCTTTGGAAGAAAAGAGAAGTCCTGGGTGTTAGCCCAAGACTGGTAAGTAAAACATAGTCCATGGACTAGAGTCAGTTTATGTTTGTTAGTGTTTTCAGGCCTGTTACACCCAGTATCTTCTCCCTGTAAATCTGTCACTAATCCTGATTTGTTTGGCTAAGACCAGGTCTTACTAAACGCCTCTGAATCTGCTTTTGATGCAAGGGCTGTAAGTCAGTTAGGATTGAGAGTAGGGAATGGCACGTACATGTGTACACACACATAGGGAGTCTAGTATAAACAATATCTTGACTTCTTTGGGCTTGTAATTGCTGTTGTGACACAGCTGCTTGTTTGCGTTCTGTTTACATAGATAATTTTGCTTTAAAAACACAGGGTTTGTTGTTTTTTTTGGGGGGGAGGGGGGAGCATTTTTCGTAAGGAAAATTACATTTGAGAACACTTCAGTTTTCACTGTAAGAAAAATGAAATGGAAGCACATGGGGAAGGGAAGCAAACGGGGCATAGGGAGGAGAGGAAAAGGAAAAGGAAAAGGGGACTGTCCTAAAAGGGAAATGAAGAGATGGAGATGTGAAGAGAGTCGGAGCAGATAGCTCTAACCAAGAGTGCATTGCAGAGCAATTCCACTCAGCCTGTAGCAAATTCTCAGGATGCCCAAAGATCTCTGATTTCTCTGCTTCTTCTGGTGGAGTTTTTTTTGGACTGTTCACCTCTAGAGCTTTCCTCAGGGCAGGGAGTTCTCTGGGTTTTCATTTCCCATGGTGCGTTTAGAAGCTATAGTCTTTCATCTGCATTTTCTCGGTCAGGGTATGCTTTTCTTGTCTTTCATTGCTAGGGGTGATTGAAGAGTTTTTTAATTGAATAAAAAGTTAGAAAATGCAAAAGTGAACGTTGAACATTAACATGTAATTACTGAAAGGGACTGCTATGCATCAGTTTGGTTTATCTTTCCAATTGCAATTTCTCTGCAAAATATATATATATATATTTCTTTCCCTAATGCAGATCTCCACAAGCTGTGAAAAACAGGAGACTCTGAACCAGAAGCTGGGCATGACTGAAGTACAAAGGGGGTTTTCAGGAAGATGGAATAATATTTCAAAAATTTTCAGACTCCTCTGCTGATTTCAGAGAAGCATAAAGCTCCAGCACTTGTTATTGGTGTATCAGACTATGGAGCTATTTCCTCATCTCTTAAGAAAGTTCACATTTGCAGCTTGATTTACCTAGGCTGTTTGGAAGAGAGTCCATTTTAACTTTCTCCAGCTGAGATGGAGTCAATGCTTAGCAAAGCCCCACATACATTAAAACCTTGAAGTGCTATCAAAGCGTAGGAAAAACGCCCTCCTAGCATGCTACTTTAACACCCATCAGTTCTCTGTAAGTAAATCTTGGTGACTTGAGCAGAGTTTATTTTGAAGGCAGGACGTGAAGTAGCACATTCTGTACCCTCTACCCCAACTTTGGCCTTTGCACACATTGCCGTTAAAGATTGGCCCCTTGGTGAAGTTAGGTGGAGTCAAGCGCAGAGGCAAACTTAATAGGTGGGGCTTTCACTCCAGTGGGCCTGAATTCAAACCTTCAAAACTTTGGCCAGGCTGATGACTATTCACAGCTGAGATTTTAATTAAATGGTGTTGGTTATGAGAGTTAAGTGTGGAAACTCTGTATTCTATTATACTACCTCATGTTGCCGAAAGAAATAGAGCCTTGCTGCGTGATTGAAATGACAGAGCTAAATGAATAATTCGCAACAAATAATTAATCTAAATGTTTCTAAATGATTCTTACAGAATCCGATTATGGTTGAGAAAGATTCCTATTATTAATGCTGTGGGACTCCCTTTCACAAGGGGAAAGTTTATTTATATAAGATTAATGGGTTGAGGTATAGACTTGCAAGCTCTTCCTGAGTCATCAGACCCAGAAAACATGTATTTTATATTAAGGTTAATACAATCTTCCAAGCAAAAGCATTTATGAGTGTACTTTAACTGATGGGTATATGATGACTGACGTTTCAAAACCTCTTCTGCAAACACCTACGCTGGCATACTTTTATGCAGAGGAGTAATCCTAATTAATTTGGGAAAATTACCCTGGTGCATGAATGTATCCATTACTATTTGAAACATCATGGTCTTAGTATGGTGAGTCTTGCAGATACAATCTTGATCTCTAAAGATGCCCACAATGTCCCATCCGGTCTTTATGGCTACCTTAGTACTAACAAGTAAAATAGACCAGTACCCAGGATTTGCCCCCGAGGGGTTGTGTCCACGTGGCTAAACTGACCTCCTTCCAAATATGTAGCCTCATCTGTTCTGCCCAGAGGGAATAGTCCTTTTTCCATATTATCTCCTGAGCCATACCTGTGAGTGAATCGTGTGAGAAAGCACCAGCTAACAGGGGATAGGCCATGTCAGAGAGCTTGTTACTAGTTAAGCAGTGTGGATAATTGCATGCCAGCTCTTAAGCCCGTGCCCTGGCTCCTTTTAATTTGCAAGTACAAGCTGTAACTTACAAGAACATTTGTATTCATTTCACATCTTGAAGCTTTGATAAAGTGCAGTTGTTTTTACCTGCTCTTTACAGGAAGAGTTGCACACTTTTTAGCTTCAGCAGTGTACTTTTGGGGATGTTCCAGTTGAGTTTTCATTCTAGTGATGCCAAAGGTTTTTGCCGAAGACCATTGCAAGAAATCTGTCTTTCTCATTCTGTTGTGAGTCTTCCATTCCAGAGTTAAGATCTATGATGGCCCAAGGAATTTCATTTTAAAAATACCATTTAAGGGCTTGGTTTTAAACTGAAAGAGTGAAGGTTTAGGTGAGATGTTAGAAATGCTTTACTCAGAGGGTGGTGAGACAGTAGCACAGCTGCCCAGAGAAGCTCTGGGTGCCCCATCCCTGGAGGTGTTCAAGGTCAGGCTTGATGGGTTTCTGGGCAGTCTAATCTAGCAGTTGGCAACCCTGCCCATGGCGGGGAGGTTGGAGCTAAATGATCTCTGAGGTCACTTCCAACCCAAGCCATTCTATGATTCTGTATTTCAGTCTATCAGAAGAATACTACTGGCTAGGGTACAAAACTTTTCTGAGGAGAATGGCTTCACTTTGAAGAGAGGAGAAGGTAAAGAAATTCATAGGGAACAATAAAATAAAATCTTTGAGCTGAAAATGTAATAGTGAGTTTGAAATGAAAATCTTTATCTTTAAACATTTCTAAATAGGAGAGCTTCTCCAAAAGTAATGCCTCCTATTTGATTATGTTGGGCTCTGACATCAGAGGTGAATGTTGGTGACATGGCAGTAGAGGTTGAATCTTCCCACCAACATTCTGTTACATTTTGTTGCTGCGTGACAGACAGCAGCAGAGGGACAGTCTGACATATACATGCATCTGTAGCAACAGTGTGTCACTGAATTCCTCCATGTGGAAAAAATGGTGTCCATTGACATTCTTTGATGCTTGCTGAAAATTTATGGAGACCAAACAGAGAATGGTAGCACAGTGAGGCAACAGGTGGTGTTTTTCAGCAGTGGTGACAGTGTTGAGGAAGACAAGCCATGTTCCAAATAGCCATGCAGACTGTTACAAGTGCAACATTCAGGTTTTTGTTCACTGCTGGTGAAAATGCATAGCTAATAGTACTGACTATGTTCAAAAATAGAGCTTTGTAGCTGAGAATTTGCTTTGTCAAATGCTATTACTGTGCTCTTTGTATCTGTTGTAGGTTCCACAGAAATAAATAGGAGGCTTTACTTTCAGTGCAACCTATGTATGTGAATTCTGCTTTCCAGAGAGTGAGTTCTCAGAACTGCTGCCTGAAATTGTAAATGCCTACACATGTTGTCACATCAAGGGCTTGTCATCATCTCAACTCAAAGCAGGTGTTTGCAACACATGAAGCAATCACCTGGGATACACTAGAGAGCTCTACATGTATTTGAGGTGAGCTCCAACCTCCCTGTCTTCTCTTTAGGAAGTATCTAAAATGCTATCTCCCAGTTTTTAAATATTCAGGCTGCCCTGATTAATAGGAGTTGTTTATCATCAAAAGATACTTTCCTTGTTAATCAAGCTTCATACCAAAGTTAAGGCACACCTGAACAGAGTGGGCTAAACCAACTCATTGTGTAAAGTGAGAGGGAATGCTCCTCAAAATTTATTTCTTGCCTAAAAGCTGCACGCTGTGTTCCACCTCAAGGCTTGTTGTTCTCTTCCTTAGCCTGGATACTGCTCACTCATTATCCTTGCTGATGCAGAAGGTCTGTTTTGTAACATCTTTCTATGAAAAGCTAGAACATCAGTGCTTGCTCCTGGAAAAGGTGAGTTAATATATGTATGCATATACCCTGATGCTTGCCTTTGCTTAACCAGTAGTAACAAGGATATCTTTACTGATACCGTGAGCCTTCCCAAACTGTTATTTCCACTGTTACTGATATGTTGCTTAACAGAACTAGCTTAAGCTTGCCATACTGAATCTTTCGTTGCTTGCGTTGCATTGATTGGTTATCTTTTTCTGTTAACTTTCCATATATAACTTAATTATGTTGTGACTAATAGAATGTGTTATCAGATGCTATGGCCTTATTAACTTCAGTGAAGTGTTGTGTGATGACCTGGACAATAAGTTGCACGTTTTTTTGTATTTAACTGTCTCTGTTTTGGATGAAGATAACTGCCAGCATGTGTGATTGCAACCCTGTTGCCAAAAGAGGTGTGTTTGTTTATGCCAGTGAGGTGACTGGCTGATGGTATAAATATAATGACATGGTAATTACTGATTACAGATACAATAAGGATCAAATTGTTTTCTATACAGAATGCTTTTATTACACTGGCAGCGTATCTTTTGTCTTGTCATGTGAAGAATGCTAACCAAGAGTATGGCTCTTCAGAGCTGGAAACTCGAGTAAAAATAAAATTAAATGCTTTATTTCTGCAAATAAATGCATTCATCATTGTGTATTTGTTACTCACTAGCTAGGAATGGTGTTCTCAGGCTTCCTATTATCCAACATAACAGGAATTATTAATAATAGGGAAGTTGATAAATATGCCAACAATATCTAGTTTTCTAATTGTTCTTCCTTAAGTATCTGACGGTTGAAGCAAACCATGACTGATCTCTTAACAAAGAAACTAAAATGTATGTACTGATAGAAGTCAGTCTGTTCATAGATGTTTTCAGATGGAAGTTGGCTTTTAATAGCGAATGGTAGCCCAGCGTTTTTCTGCTCTGCGCAGTCAGTACTTGTTACTGAAAGGTGCATGCTGTGTGACACAACGTGTTGTGACTCCACAGCAAAATGTTGCAATACCTATTGGTCAAAGTATGTAGTATTTCAGAGTTATGCATAACTGGGGATTGCAACAGTCGCGAGTAGGATATAAGTGTTGGGAGCATGCAAAATGTGCTCAGTGTTTCCATCTCATTCATAACTTTGACTCAGCAGTTCCAGCTGATTATTATTAGTTCCTCCAACAAGCCTGGATTGACCAATGGAATATACCTAAACATATTCAAGTGGTTTCATTAACCTCAGCCTATGCACAAGTGCCTTTCTAAATTGGATTCACTGCACTAATCGTGGTGCCTGTGCCATTGTGTATTGCATCAAGCAACAAAATAAGTAAGAAGCAAAGTGGTGAAAAATGTCATTTAAACTAGAAGTGAGGCACATTTCATTAAAAAGAGAATATACACCTTGTTCATTACAGGATTTGCTAATGCTCGCAAGTTCTTCCAGCTCAATTTATGCAAATCATTATTTATGAACAGCTATTATCAACAATACTAATAACTTCAGTACTATTAATAGTAGAGATCGGGACTAATTGCCTGTTTTGAATTGAGTTTTGTAACCTTTCAATTTTTCTTAGTTTTGTGGCTGCTAAGCAAAGTCAGCCTCACTGGCTGACACACAACTCTGTTTTATAGAATGAGATTCTGCCTTTGGACAGAAGATTTAAACCAGAATAAAAAGGTGGCTGAGAGGTTCTGCTTATGCCAACAAAAATGACAAAGGAATAAAGTCTACACAAATGCATTCAGCATGTTTTTCCCAGTCATATTAAATTTGTAATTTTAGGTAAAGCATGGAAGGCTCTCTTGAGAGTTCTGTGCTAGAAGTGCTATGTTATGGTGATTCCAAATTATGTGAGGGCATTCTTATATTAGTTCTCTTCTGTTTTTCTGATGGAAAAGAAGCATTTCATGATCTACTGGCCATTTCTTTACCTTCCTGGCTATGGAAAAAGAAGAGTAATATTGACCTGACTATACGCAAAAAGTAGAAGGCACGTTTATGGAAGTGTAGAAAAGGGAATACTCTGACATTTTATGCTGATATATTCAAAATGGTTCAAGGATGGCTACATTGTGAGTTATTCTGCAGACTCTATGGGGCCCTTGTTCTGTCTAATGTGGCAGTGATGCACCATGCATGTGCCCTGTGTAAGACACATGAAAAAACATAAGTGTGAATGATAGTAATGGAGATAATATTGCTTCTTATAAATAATAATTAATGCTAATTAATGTTGACTCTGTATGCTGTGGCTTGGATGAAACTCTGGCAGGAACTGGCAGACACGCTGATATGAAATCTCCACCCACAGAGATCTGCTGAAAGAGCAGTATCTGGTATAAGGGGAGCTGCCCTTGTAAGTGCAAAGAATACAAGTTTTTTTTCTAATTACTTTTCACAGAGGAACTAGGTTTCCAGCTTTGAAGTCTCTGCACACACTGGTCTCTAGGACTTGCAGACGTGGAACAAATGCAAGACCAGATCATGTTCCTTATGTCAGCTTATAAACTGTGTTTCATGCTAACTGAAAATAGCACTTGTAATATGATGTTCTCTCATAAAACCAGCCCTTTCACATATGTACCTGTAGATACCAACACATTTGTTTGCGACAAGCAGTGCCCTTTCCTGAATGGGGTGGGGGCAGCTGAGCTGTGCTGCTGTGGCTGTACCATGAGATATGGGAATGTGTGCTACACAGACTGCCCATAGGGAGGCTAATGCCTCTGTACTAGTCCCTGGTAAACCTGTATCTGCCTGTGTGCGCACAAATGCATACTGTTTTCCTCTGCCCCTTCCTCCCACTCAGTGTTGCCTTCCTTTCTGCACTGCCCTCAAGCCAGGAGGTCAGCACTACCACTTCTTTCTGTATTTTCTTCTCTAGTCATAGCTTTCTTTTTTTTCTGTTGGGGATTGTTTGGCTGATTTAACGTTTTCCTGGAAAGAAAGGGATAATGCTTAGAAAAAATAGGATGCTTTTTTCTTCTTCCAGGCAAAATGTGTAGGGGGGACATTCTTTTTCTTGAGGGAGGAGATCTTAGCTAGCAGGGAGGGGATTTCCCCTAACAGAACAATTTTGCTTAAGCTCCCCTGAGACAAAGGAGTCGTGAGCCTGTGTGTAGTGGGTGTTATAGAGAATGTGTGGCTGAATGACTAGTATCCATCAGAGCATAATCCAGCTGCCCACAGGGAGAGAAAGAGGTTGTATGTGGCCTTGGAAATGAGATGGAAATGGGGAGGAGGAAGTGCCCAGGTGTTACTGGCTTGACAAGAAGAGATGTAGGGTCCCTGATCACCTGTGTGACCAGCAAGCATTCTTGCTGAAAGCTGTAGGCTAAGCCATGTATAAGATCAGCTCTGTGACTCCAGCAGCTGCCTGTTAAGAAGTGTATGCTGCAGGAAAACTTGGCCTATGGAGCTGTATTACCTGGCATTTTGAAGGTAAGATTCTGTTTTCTTGTTTGTTTGTTTGATCCCCACTTGGGGATCAGTTATATTTTGAGATGACTTGACTTGATACGTATCTCCTTAGCACACATGTTGATTCAACACTTCGAGGATCGTGTTTCTTTGTGGTACGGAGCTATTTATGACAATATTTGTGGTAGGCTGATGACATCCTTGTGATCAAGAAGAATAAGCTGTGTATTTTTTTTTTTTTGAGAATGTGTTAAACCAGTTCTGTCAAAATAGAGGTAACAAATACCAGTAATTGTTTCGACAGTTGAAAAGAAGTAATTCCCCACAATTTTTGAAAACATTGTAGGTAATAATTTGAAGATGTATGGAGACCTATACTTACCTCTACACTTCTGAAGCTGAACATAGAATATAGTACTTGTTTGAGCCTGGAGTCTGAAAAATCTTGATTTTTTTTAAAAACATTTTTTATTTTTTTTCATGGCATTAAAGAATGGCTTAGGCTGGGAGGAAGTTTGAAGATAATCCACTTCCATCCTCCTACCACAGGTGGGGACACCTCTCTCTAGATCAGATTGCTCAAAACCCCATCCTACCAGGCCTTGTACACCTCAAGGGATAGGACATCCACAACCTCTCTGGGCAGCCTGTAACAGAGCCTCACCGCTCTCACAGTAATGAACTTCTCCCTACCATGTAGTCTGAATCTCCCCTCTTTTAGTATAAAGCTGTTACTCCTTGTCCTATCACTACACTGCCTGATGAAAGAGTCCTTCTCCAGCTTTCTTGTAGGCTTCCTTTTGGTACTGGATATGACAAAGAATATATGCGTAAGATAGACTTCTTTAAAATGTTCAGTTTTCATCTACTAAACTTCTCTGGCATGAGTGAATCATTAGAATAACAAAAATAGATTGCACCTTTCTTCTCAAACTGACAAAGCTGATAGGAAGGTGGGCAGGGACCAGGGAGATGGCACAGATTTTTGCCAGCTTAGTAGAAGGTTATCAGTGGAAATCCTCACAGACTAGTTCAGGACTGATCTTACTTAGCATTTTCATTAATGTGTTCAGTGTAGAGGTTGGAACTGGCTGATGAAATTTTACTCTGACATAAAGGTAGGCAACATCATCAATATAGATATATTGTCCAATTCTACCCCTAATGAAAGCATGAGCACAGGCGTCATAGCAATAGACTAAAACTTGAGGACTTTTGCCCTTAGTGGAATTTTTTGATCCCTGCAAGCCAGTATATCACGAGGTGGGAAACAACTAGGTGGAGAAAGATTTGGATTTGTTAATTGACTGTAGAATAACAGTGAGCTTATAGTGCAATTTGAGAAAAGCCAAATTGTAATAGACTGGTCATTAATGGATTAGGTTTATAATTAAGAGGTTACTAAAAATGAGCTTCTGTAGTAACCACCCAAGTGGAGTAGGAAGGATAGAAAACCTAACTGGAGCTTGATGAACCCTTGAACGGTGCTCATGACACGGAAGTTAACAGTATCAGAAAGTAGTCTAATGACACAAGGCTAATCCAGACCTTATTGACAATGAAGGAAGTGTAGGTGGTTTATTTGGTTATTCAATACATGCAGAAAAGGAAATTGTTGTAGGCACTGATGATTAAAATTCGGAAATCCAATATATTTAATATTGAATGATGATGTTATATCGCTTTATTCCTCTTAATTTTCATTAATTTCACAATTTATGACATATTCTAGACTTTATGATTCTAGACTTTATGGAACTCATTATTTATGATTGGCCTTGTGTCAACAAGCAGAAACAATCAGACTATCTTCTATTACTAAATTAAGCCAACTGTCACTAACAGTACTTAGCGGTAATGTAGTACTTTACATTTTCAAACCCTGTTCAAATGTTAGCTAATTAGTCTTCACCAATTGCTTTGAATATTATCAGGCCTTCTATAGAGATGAGTAAATAGCTGTTGTTATCCATTTTTCAGAGATGAGGAAATTGAGACGCAGATGGTCAAGCTACGTCTCTGTGTATCGTTATATGTAGGTATGTCAAAGGCACCTGTCATCTCACAGCCTAACAAGTCTATCAACTTGTTAGACCTGGTTCAGTGTTCACAGAACCCAATGGAAATAATTCCAGCAACTTCAAAGGATCCCCTTGCTGTCTAATTGCATTAGCTTGAAAAGGCCAGCTTCCTAATATTACCTATCTAGCACAGCACGCTTTGAGATCAGCTGATGAAAAGTACATCTGTCCTGGGGGTCGCTGCTCTTAGTGCTGCAGTAGGGGACAAGCAGAAGCACTCAGAAATGATGAGGTTTGTTCAGTCACACAGTGAATGAGTCCCTGTGGTGAGACGCCAGGTTTCTTGAAGCTGATTTGAATGCTGTGTTCTAGTGAAGTTGTTTAGGAGCTTGGAAATGTCGATAAACTGACAGTGAGAGTTTTAGAAGTTCCTAGGTAAGCACCACTTGTTGATTTTTCAAAGGAGTACCCAGGTATTTTGACATTTCCAATACATATTTCTCTCTCTGTTCAGGTATCTGTGCAACTTGTTAAAAGTTAGCTGTATAATTCAGTGCTGTGCGGGAGTTAAAATTCGAATCAGACAAGCTGCTATTGAGCTTTCTTTAAGACTCTGAGGTTCAACAGTGTATCTGTAATATTGCTTTTTGAAACCTGAAGTGCTGTGGAGAATTTAATAAGCAACAAACAAACAAAAACCTCAGCCTCAAGTCTGATACTGAAGGTTCCTAGAAATCCTTACTGATGAAGTGGCAGGCAGCTTTGTAGTTTCAACTAAATGTGACATATCTTGTCTAAATTTGGCCTGTTATTGCAGTCTTAGGATTCAGCTGTGTTCCTTAGGAGGAGGAAACAGCCCTTCATCAATTCATGCACATGTTGTCATGTATTAATTCAGAGTATTTATTCTTTGAACACTTACTACGTCTTGCATAAGAACTATCTGTTTCTGCAAACTTGTTGGGATTTGTGACAGATAGCATGAAACAAATGGAAGAGCATACGGAAAACAGGCTTTTATCCAAACATATGACCAGGATTTAGTTTCTTTTTTCTTCTTATGTTAATATTTGCTTGAACCTATTAGTACAGCATTTCCTAAGCTCTGTAAGATGAATGTAGATGTGGGAAAGCAGCACAAAAAGCATTTTCTTCCCTGTCCCCACATACTGCTAAATACATGCTACTTTTGCCTGCCTTTCCAGCCAGGGCAGCCAGAAGCATGTACTGTACTTCTTGGCACAGTATCGTGGTAATGAGAACATACAGAACAGTCTTCTCCCTGGGTCAGAGCTCTGTGCTGTGCTCATAAAAAATTTTTCACATTTGTTCCTTGTTATTCAACGTCAGTCATGACAGTCATTGTAAGGTAGACCATTCCTTATGCTTATGCCTATAAAGAAAGAGTGACAAGAAAAAGTGGAGAAGTGTTCCCCCATGGGCTACAAGTTGTTACTGGGCATTGCGGTCAAATCCGTGTGTTGACAGCAGAACAAGGGGGTGAAATGAGCCGGAGAGATGAAGACCGCTGAATCAAGCTCATGCTGCTTATTAGTGTGTTAGTGGCACATGTTGGGAAGCATTATCCTGAGCAATGTATGATAGATACCAATGCAAGAACAAATGCAGCTGTTACATTCATTCTGTTTTCAATTATAGTTGAATACGAAGAGTTGCTTCTTTCTGAGCACTTAAATCTTCTTAAGAACTGTAGCCCTAGTAAACTATGCCTTCTGAAAAGGTAACTTATATCCATGAAAGTATTTTTGAGTGAATGGCTTGGAAATATGTAAGATCAGTGTTAAATTTCCTCATTCTTTCAATTTGGCTTTTTTAGATATGTAGGATTTGTTTTTTCTTCCTTATGTGCTTCTCTGTTAGTAATACCGTTGCTTTTTTTTTTTTTTTTTGATTTAAAGAGCTTTTAGAAAAAGGCTTTCTGTCCTATCACACCAACAAAATGTATTTCAGTCTATGGCCTTTTGTTCTGCTTTCCTTCTTGTGTTCTTGCTTCCATGACAAAAGATTAATCCAGACCACCAGAAAGCAATTGTAAGGGGCATGAGTATTTAAAAATTGGCAGTATGACAGACTGCGTGATCCAAGGGAAAAGAACCACTTCAGTACATGACATGAGGGTACAAGATCTTCTGTTTCTTCATCTGAATTTTGTTCTCCCATTCCTTGGTCTAACCTCATCATTTAACTCTGTGACCATGATATCCAACCTGAAGCCTGTGGATAACAACAAGGATTCACTTGTCTCACCATCTCTGTGGCCTGTTTGGGCCACAAAGATGATGAAAGGCCTGGAGCATCTTCCCTGTGAGGAAAGGCTGAGAGAACTGGGTCTGTTCAGCCTTGAGAAAAGAAGATCACTTTTAATAAGTGATCTTATTAATGTTTATAAATATCTCAAGTGTGGGAGTCAAAGGGACATGGCCAGCCTGTGGTCTATGGGGATAGGACAAGGGAAAGTGGTCATAAACTTGAGCATAGGAAGTTCTGTACTGATACATGAAGGAACTTCTTCACAGTGAGGGTAATGGAGTACTGGAACAGGCTGCCCAGGGAGATTGTGGATTCTCCTCTGGAGATGTTCATGAGCCACCTGGATGCTTACCTGTGCAGCCTGCTGTAGGGAGTCTGCCTTGCAGGGGGTTGGACTCGATGATCTCTAGAGGTCCCTTCCAGCCCCTATGATTCTGTGATTCATGGAGGGAGTAGGAAACTCTAGGATGAAACTCAACTAGATGGTTTCTTTTCCACACACAGAGGAATCATCTGATCTTTCGAAGGGGCATTTTTTTTGCAATGAAAACTGTTTAAAGAAGTCTCATTTCTATTATGAGACCACAGTCAGGTCATAAGTTATAGAATGTATAGGATTATAGATGTGTAAAAAGTCAGTTTGTGCTCCTGTCCTGGAAAATTGGAGAGTTAGCAATTTTTTTAATGGCTATCATTCCAAATTATGCAAAAATTGTAAATGGATAATAATTTCTAGGTTTGCCTGAAATGAAGCTTGCTTAGGGGAGTCTCAGACCGTCTTCAGTAGTCAAGTAAATTTCATTATTATGAAAATGAATAGGAGTTTATTGAAATTATTGGAATAATTCGTTATTTCTTTTCTGGTAGTTCTTCAATTGCTCTCTTCACAGTGCCTGAGGTCATACCTAGTTTTCATAGGTGTACGTATGGAGGGAGAAAAAATGAGATTATTGTTGTCCTAAAGATCACTATCTCCCCGGAATACAGGAAAAAATAACATATATAGACATACACACTCTGAGATGTGCATACACGTAAATAGGAAAAGACGACAGTCCACTATAAATTAGCGTAGCTTAATTGAAGTAAATCAAACTGCTAATTTGATTTAGTCAAGCTGTACTAATTTACACCAGCAACTGAGATTTTGGCCCTTACTATTTTAATTTTGAACTAATCTGTTTATAGCTTTCAAATATATGGAGCCAGTTGATTGCTAAACTGTTTATTGGGTGTGGTTCCAGGATTACAACAGTAATTATTTTACTGAAGCCCTTTATTTTCAAAAATGCATGTTTCAGATTTACATAATAGGACTAGACAATGACTAAGGGCCAAATTATACCAAGATTATTGCATGCACTTACTCATGTGTTATGTTTTTATGACTCACAATGGAGCTTGTTTGTGTTCCACCTTTGGACAGAGGTGCCTTTTTCTTTTTGGGGGAGTGGGGGGAAACATTGTAGAGTGCAAGAATTACAAAAGTCTCAACCTGGGGAATTCTGTGCCAAGACATGATGCTAGACGATAAAATATTACTTAAGTGTGAAGGTGGGGGACTTGGTTATGAAATGCCAAACGGTTTTCCACAACTCTGCTACCTCAATATGGTGTTTATTTCTATTCTAAGAGCTAATTGGAGGCTTTACAGTAGATTCTGACCTGGAAACATCTCTCCTCTTTGCTACCCTATCCCAAGAGCTGACATGGGAATGTTTGAAACAGTATTTTGGGTGATGATTGCCTGGAATCACCCATTCTCAGCACCCTTCCCTGTGCCAAAGGATGGTGTTGATAAGGATGGTGGCACAGTAGCAAGCTTTGAAGTACTATTTTTCTTAATTTTCCTGTGATGTGCTTCACGGAATAGTTTGCATGCAGTTTGTTCAGTCAGTCCCAGTACTTCTTCATGCATGGCTATTGGACTGAGGTCCTCTCCTTTGCTGTGGAGCCTGTTAACCAGAGATCCAGGTGTGACTAGGTTCAGTAGATGTTGATGGTGGTGAGGATGCTTTCCCATAGGCTGGATGGTTGAATTGAACCTGTTCAGTCTGGTTGTTGGTAGGATCTCCAGTCTGAAGGTGAAAGGCTTTAGATTCTTATCTCTTGAGTTGAGCAGCCTCTCTCTTGGCTCCTTGGTGTTTCATTAAGGTAATTATTCTAAACAGGTCATCATCTGTTTGCTGTCATCAAGTGTGAAAAATGACAGGAGAGTTTAGAACTGCAAGATTCGCTTTCTTGCAAGCAGAGAAGAAATTAATGAAAACGTTGTTCCAGTAGTCCCTAGACCTGACCTCTTCAATTCATTCTTAAAAGTAAACACACATAAATAATTATCTGGGTTTTGTAAACAGAGCTAAGTATTCATCTAGAGCGCTCCTTGGGATCACCAATGTTGACAGCGCCTCTTAAAAATAGTATATGTGAAGCAACTTACTGTAACTCTTATAAGTTTGCAAAATTGCCTCAATCTTCATAACTGCTTGTTAAAGGATTTTCTAAAAAGAGCAGCAACACCTGGAGACTCATTTATCACTGTCTCTGCCTACTGGCGATCCCACCTACACACTGACAAATGACTGCTAACATAATATTTATGCAATAAACCAGCTGAAATATGTAAAAAGAAAAGCATTCTGTAGGGATGGTAAAGATTAAAGAAGTATTTGAAGTCACTGGTTATTTTTTGCTGCTTGATAAACAGGGAGCATTCTTTTGGTTTAATGGTACAGTTCTCCTGAAGAGAGCAATGCAGGCTCTACTATTATGAAAAGGGTTCTCTTTTTTTCACCATATTCATACTTGTTAACTAAGTCTTGTTGTTCTGTAACTCAGATCTACGGAGCAGGGCTATTTTGAAAATCTCCTGAAGACATCTGCTGCCTCCAGAGCTTCTTTAATGATGCCCAAAGGCCTCACCTTGCAAAGACTAGCCTGACAATACCTTGAGACCTTACCCTTCTCCTCTAGCTGAAAGGTGCTGCAAAGACTCCACCTGAGGCCCAGATGCTTAAAGTGTCCCATAATAGAGATGCAAACCTTATAGAGGAAGCAAAGCCACAGGCAGAACTGGAGCCCCAGAGGTGCATTAGTAAGTACAGGCTCAGCCTGAAACCTGTTGAGTCAAGTGGAGTGACCTTGTGTTAACTTCAGTGAATCTAGGAGCTTTGCTCATAAATGAGGATTGGGTCTGTAAAGGAAGCATTACCTGCCTTTGCAGCTGCAGACATGAGAGCTCTCTCCTTAGGCTTGTGGCTCTTCAGTGCACTAGCCTTTTACATTAAGATCCAGGAATGACCATAGTAACCAAATTTTATCTTAGATCTTCAGGTCATCAACCCAAAAGGTTCATAAAGGATAAGAGCCCATTAGTGGTAGTATGAATGTACAGTATCTGTGTTGGTCATTATAAAGGAGAGGAATATAACTTCCGATCAGGATGGTCAGCCAAAATTGGTCAGCCTACATAAAAAGCATCACCTCTTTAGATCTAGGAGGCTTGTATCTACTGGAATATAGTTTTAAAACAATTTTTACTAATTACGTTGGGTTATATGTTCATGTACAGTGTAAGTAACTGGATTATACAAACGAGATGCAATTTGTACGTTAGTCAGCAAAATAGTAGCTCCGTCAAAGCAGAGGGAACAAAGCTATCAGTGATGAGCTGAGAGATGGTCCCTATGGCCTCGTGGTAGTTCTAGTGGCTGAGTGACCATGCAGCAGCCATGTGAATGTGCTTTTGTTAGAAAAAAAAATTGAAATGGATGATTTGTCTTTTGCATCCTCTCCCTATCCATCTGACAAGCAAAAAATCTCCTAGGGCAATTGTGGTATACTGCTGCGCAAAGCTAACATGTTCTCTAGTACCCCTGCACCAAGGCTTTGAAGGAGATTTTTTGCCCTTTAGTTGAGTTACTTTAGCAGTGTCTGTTAGTGAAGAACATCATCAAGTCATCAGTTCACATGAGCAAGTGGCTGGGAAATAGTTCTTCAGAAAGAAGCCTTGCAGGTTATAGTAAATCACAAGTGTGAACGCGAGCCAGGAATGCTGTATTTAATAGTAATAATTTAAAATACAAAACAAAAAAAAAAACCCACTAACCTGTGATATACAAGCAGGAATATAGTTGAAAAGGTGCATGAAGTAATCCTGTTTCACTCAGTGCCGACAAGGCATCAGCTGGAGCACTGGATCTGATTTTGGGCTGTGCCCTCCTAAGAGAATGTGAGCTCATTGGAGAGAATCCAAAGTGAACAAGGGAATGATCAAAACTCTGGAAAATCTTATGGTAAAGAGACTGAATGTGTGGTTTGTGGGTTTTCTTTTCTTTTTTCTTTCTTTACTTTTTCCAAATAATGGAAGATTTCAGCAAGATCGAATCTTCAAATTTATAAAAAAGCTCTGTCAAAGAGAAAAATAATGATAAAGTAATTGTAGATAGTATAGTCCTATACTGTTATTCTTTATTGGGTCAACTAATACTCTGATTGCAAAATGTAAGAAAATAAGTTGTATATTAAGGAATACCTTTGAATGATAAAGCAGTGTTTTCCTAGAGTAGTAAAGTATCTGGCAGTCTGTTAGAAAAGGTAGGTAAATGTATTTGATGTATCATGTAGGAGATGTTTCTGCCTTGGAGCACCAAAGTGAAAGACAGAAAAATAACACTAAAAAGTATTATTTCATCAGGCAAGATGTTTATAGATAAAGTAGATAAAATAACAACACTGCCAAAGACTCATGAACATCTTGTGCAAATTTTAAGATGTGACACAGTGGCATGTACTCTGTTAGCCATGTAACAAGATGGCAGTCCACATAGACTAAACTCCCTGATATTCCTCCAGCCTGCATGTGCTGACAAAAGGAGGGTATCACCATTAGGGTAGTATCTGTATAGCTCAGAAGCAGTGGCATGGGTTAATCCCAGAATGTTACATCTCGAACAGTTTGATCCAGAGTATCTCCACATGTGAAGTAACTCATAGGATTTTCTCATTCCCTGTGAGAAAATAGATAAGAATGGAATTGGAACTGGTAGAAGAGAAGATTACAGGATAGAAGCTGTATGTTGTGCATAAGATTCTACTGAGAAATGCTACCAGGTATGTGTGGTAAGAGCATAGAAGCCATCAATCTAACATTTAACTTCAGCAGATAAGGGAAGAGCAGAACCTGAAACTAAGCAACCTCTTGGCAATTGGCATTAAGCTAAGATGGCTCTTTGGAAAATTACTCACTGCTTTGGTTTGTTTGTTTGGTTTTTATTTTTTTTTCTTTATTGGGGGTTAGAGGAAAGAGGGGAGGAAGAAGGTGGCAAAAGTTTGGTTTTGATTAAAATAGAATAGATGGAGAGTTGGCTTTCTCTGGAAAAGTTCACATTTACCTAAAAATAAAATACCAGCAATTTGTGAGAGTTTTGGGTTTCAGACAATAACAGTAAGTTGATTGAATACTGGAGATGTGAGATGTTATTTCAGCACTGTATTGTAAATTCTTGGGGAATGTGAGGGCAGGTACCTCGTGTGCCCTATTCTACCTGTAAGTCGAGGTTTCTGTTAATCTCCTATGATGAACCACTGTCTTGGCAGGAGGTGAGAATGCTGGGTGTTATGAGAGGAGTGTGGCCTGCTAGTCTCTTTGATAAAAGAAAATGTATGGTAAAGCGAAAGAGCTGATGAGTCTAATGCGGCTGGTTTGTAGGGCAAAAGGCTGCTCCTACATCTCTCAACCATTTTAGAGTAGAGTGAGCTGTCTTTGTTTTTCATTTTAAAACACTCTTTAACATGTACTACTGCCTGTGAAAAATGAGAGGGTATGATCTTCAGATCTCTACTTTGCTGTGCTGAAGAGGTGGATTTGCCTAGTGCAGCAGAAAATGGCAGGTGCATCACAACTACTGCATGCGACTCTTTGGCTGATCTCATCCAACAGCCAAACAGCCACCTCATTCACCCTGCTTCTTGCTTCTCCTTGTTCCCTGTGCAGTGGGGAGAAAATAGAAAGAAGCTGAAAAGACTTATTGATTGAGATAATGACAAATGAATAAGGGAACTAAAGCTGGGCCTGCAAAGTAAAGCAAAAAGGGGAATTCAATTGCTACTTCCCACTGGGAGGCAGATGGTCCAGCCTCTTCCTGGGAAGCTGGGACTCAGCATGTGCAACAGTTGCTCTAAACAACAAATGCTACTACCATGAATGTTCCCTCTTCTCCTTTCACTTGGGCTTTTAGTGCTGAGAACAACACTGTATGAGATTCCTTCAGTTTGGGTCTGCTGTCCTGGCTGCATCAATCCCTTGCACGTTCCCAGACTGGCTTTGCTGGGAGAAGTGTGGGCGGAAAGAGAGAAAACCTTGACTTTGTGCAAGTACTGCTCGGCAGCAGCCAAAACACTGTTGTGTTATCAACACAGTTTTAGCCACAAATGTAAAGCACAACACCATACAGTCTGCTATGAAGGAAGTTAATGCTGTCCCAACAAGTATACTAGCGCTGTATCCACATAGTTCCTCATAGTGTTTGAGTCAGGATTCCAGTTGCTTTATACCATACTTCTACCTCTTAGTTTTATCTTTCTTTTCTTTTTTCTTTTTTTTTCTTTCTTTTTTTTTTTTTTTTGAGATGTAGGAGGAAAGGCCTTGAGTGTATGCTAAGAATATAAGCTAAGAGCTGCATGTGCAAATGCAGGAAGCTGTAAATGTGATGAAATGACAGAGACAAAATATTTGCTGCAGGATGTGCCCTTTATATAAACAATTGGGAAATTACAGATATTGAAACATTTTTAACTTCTTTAGAGATTATGACAGTGATTTTAAAAGTGCTTTGATATTATTTGAGAAATCAGTGAATCAGTTCACCTCATCAAAGAAGTAAAATTAGTTTTAACCTCAGTTTCTCTAGCAACGCTGCTGGCTTTTCAACTTGCTTGACATCTGAACATCTCTGAACATGATGAAAGACAGCTACCCAAAAGGCAGAAGAAGCATTCCAGGAAAGGCAATGCATTTCTGTTTCCACTCCTTTGTCAGAGCTGAGATGCACTCAGCCTTGAACTCCAGTAGTGTCATAACATTATCCTCTCAAATTAAAAGATGGGATGGCATTAACCAATTTACTAAAATGTGGCAAAGAGTTGGTGGAAACAACCATCTTTCTCCCAAGAGGCAGGAGTAGGGAAAATGCCTGAAAATTTCAAGTGCTGTTTTCTTACTATTTCTCTCTCAGCCTTTCCACAAAGCTACACCATAGACTTCAGATTTTGTACCAAGTACAAAATAGGACATCTTTCTTTAGGATCTGAGATCTACTTGTAGAGGGATGGCAAAAAGGTTGGTTGATGCATGAGGAACTCGTGTGGATCTCAGGGCATGTTTTCAGCTCCCTGCTCTGTCACAGTTTTGCCAGGGAATTTCATTTTCCCATGCTGAAGTGCTCTGTTAGAGGAGCTGGGATAACAGCACTCCTTTGCCTCACAGACATTACGTGTATGGTTTCCTGGGGTGCTGGCTAGTTAATCCTACTTGCCTCTCTGAAGCTTCTGCTTTGCATGCAGGTACATAAACAGTGAAAAGATTTAGAGATGGTACTCACCTGTGAGAAAAAAAACAGACTCCTTCTCAATTTGATAATCAGGCCTTCTTTTTATTGCATGACTTACAGTTTGCAGCAATAACAACGGGTATTCTCAGGCCATTATTTCTGATGAGAGTATAAATGAGAATATAATTTTAATCTCATAATGAAATGGTGACAGATATACTTAAACACAGTAACACGTAGAGAAATTCCCACAGGACTGTAATTCAGGTGTCATCTAGAGGAGACCAGGAGACAGAGGTGCCACGTTATCACAGGCAGACCTGGTAATGATGTAAACAGTTAAGACTAATGTTGTTGTGGGGTTTTTTTATTTTATTTATTTATTTTGCTGTAAGACTTTTGTTGCAGTTGCTGATAACATTACCAAAATTTAAGCCACTTGGGTTAGGGTTTTCCGTCCCAGGTACTTGGCTAAATTAGATTTTTGTGGTTATTCTCTGGGGAACATTTGAGGAAATGGTTCAATTGTTTCTGAGTGTGAAGAAAGGAGGAAAATACACTACTTTTGCCATGAGATAATTTTTCAGAGGTGCTTCTGAGACAGGGCTTGAATCTGAACTCTCCCTTGATCTGACACAAGTGCTTTTCCTGACCTTGTGAAAATTAGCTCCAAGTCCTCCAACCTACAATCCCTTTAAAAAAACACACACGCCCCTCAGATCATGCTTTCCCCATCCTGTAAGCTGTTGAAATTTGGCAACTCTGTTTCTCAGGGATTTCATTTCCTCTGGGAATTCTTTCCCAGATTTCATAAGCAAATTGTGTAAAACTTTTCTTGCAATTTCTCTTTGTTGCCTTATGCATGGGAACAGGGAGGCTGAAATTATGAGAGTCAAAGTGATGCACCAGGAGGAGGAAAGGACCGGATGTTACATACCTGGCACTGACCTGCAGTGTTGTGGAAAGTGAGACACAGGTGATATCTCTGACGGCAGAGTAGGAAGACTGTAGTAGAATGGAAGCAAAGGCAACCTGTTTCTCTCTAAAGTTAGAGAGGCAGAAGATAGTGAAACAGAAAAGTTCCTCAAAACTAGACTCCAAAGCTCCTGAACTTGGCATAAAACTTGGCGTAGTCCAGTGTTATCTCTCCAGAGCTGTATAATGCACCAGTAAAAGGATGCCTTTACTGGCCCATACTGAGGACAGAAATTGGCTATCAGTTAGCTATATCTCCCTGTTAAATAATGATTTTTGCTGCAGATTGTAGAAACAGGTTGGCTTTGTGTGGTATAAGTATATTTACATATACAGATGCTGAGAGTTCCACGCAACTTAATGCTGCCCTGAAATAGTGCATGTGTCAGTAGGAGCTAGAGGAAGCAGTGGTCACTTTTGAGATACACGGTGTCATAGCTGTGGTACATACAATGGGGACAGCACAACTATTCCTTTCTCAAGTATGTTTTATGATTATTGATATATCAGTATTTTTCTTTTTTTTTTCCTTCCATAAAAGCACTTGAAGGCTTTAATGACAAAAATGATAGAGAGACTTATGCATCCCCACTAATGAATGCCAGTTTGTTTCATTTTAGAAGTATGGCAGTCTTTGGGTTCTGAATGAGGCAGAGTTTCTGGGAAAAATCGCCTGTCATCATGTTATTGAAGAATGAATACATGCAAGGAAGGCTTCTGCTAGTTTGCACAAACAACCTTAAGCCTGATGTCCTCAATCCCATTCATTTTTTCACCTTCAGCTTTAATACATTTTGTCATTCATGGTAGGGGGCTTATGTGCAGTTTTCCACATAAAACTGTACAATAGAAAATAGAATTCTGAAGTATCCCCTTTGAGTTTAGAATTAGTAGAATGTTACTAAATATCACTTCTCAGCCTGCAAGTGATCCAGTTACAGCTATACTTCTGTTTCAATTGTACTTGATAGAAGAGGGAAGATTTGAAATAGCTCTTCATATGTTGGTGCTGTTACGTCATTGCAATATATTAGATGTGTATGTTGTTACAGTGGATCCACTGGTGTATTCTTATCAGTTTGAGATCAGAATAAAGCCTCAGAAGGGTTATGAATGCTACTCAAAGGCTATCTATCCTTTTACTGGTTACTGTTATACTGCAGTTTTCTCTGTTGGCTTCTTCTATGGGCTGCAGAAAAAGGCAAAGATGTTACAACAGAAGCAAAAGGCAAGCGCAAAAAGGCTAACATGGCAGTTAGCTTCACTTGTTAGATTTTTGATAGATTTTGCAATGTGAAGGAAGACCAGGGAACAGTTCTGGAGGATGATAATGAGGCAACAATTACAAATGTTAGAGAGATCATCCTAGAAAAGTGAGGGAGAGTGAGAAAACCCGAAAGTCCCGTTTTGAAGACTTACCAAGACCAATGATGCAGTCTGGTCCTCTGGCCTAGTGACTGGCGGAGTCCCTTTGCATAATACTGTTGAGAATGGCTGCAAAGGCTTCATCGCAGATACCTGTAACTCTCTCCATGAAAAGGAAGGGCAGTTAGTTTTTTTAACTTCACTTCTGAGTTTGTAGATTTTGACTGCAGCAGGCTAAATCCTTCTCCTTCCATGACATGTAGGGATGGCGCTGCTCTTCTGGAGCGATGATATGACAGAAACTGAACGCTGTTGGTTTTGAGGCAGTTTGCCACAGCTGTTTCATGGAGAAAGAGGGAATTGCTTGCAGAAAAGAGGCAAGCAGAAAAACAAGTAAGCATAAATAGCATAAAAAATGGAACAGATACCTATCGGGGGGAAGAAGGAAAATGTAGAAGGAAAGTGGGGGGAGGGAAGGAGCCTGTCAGCCAGACCTTCAAAGACTACCATGTATTATGAACGATTGGTTTCTGAAGGTAATAGAAGTAGATCGTCCAATTTTATTTACTTTGAGGTTTCCCATTCATGTAGAAAAATGTTGATTTTCCTCTTTATCCTTTAATTGAGCCACCTCTGGGAGAAAAAAATACAGAATTAAGTTACCAAATTAAGTTACACAAATAAGGTCCATTGTAGTCAAACAAGTTTTGCAGATGCAAACATTACTCAGAAGCTTGCAAAACTTAGAGCTGTGAAAGATTCATATGTTCCAAATCACTACTTTTGCAGTATTTCTTTTGTCTTCTGAATACAGCTTCTCACCGTCTGCATAGTTCTGCTGTGATTAACCTGGAGACAGAAAACTTTCTTTGGCCACTCTCTCAAGTGATGACAAACTTATTTTTGAGCAGTCATCTGCACTGTCTGCTCTGAAATAATTGCAAATAGTGTAAATAGTTTTAAAGAGCATTATCTTCAGTACTCTGCCGTATACTGCACAGATTGCTGGGCATCTTACACTCTTCAGCAGCACCAATTACTATCATATTTTTAGTGTTCCTGTGGTGTTGGTGGCATGAGTGAATCAGGCCCATGTTGTTGCTTCTCAGGCACTCAACACGCATCAATATTGAGATGATTTAGTTCAGTGTACTTCTGAAGTTCTGAGGTCAGCAACTCTTTCTGCAACTGGGAGGACTGATAGATAGCTTGTGACTTATAAATATATTAAATTCATTTGTCCCTGCTCCTGTTCCACAGGAATCAATGGTTAATCCCCACCATGCTTTCATATACTCACATGAAAAAGTTTTGTTTGATTTACTTCTGTTTCACTTTTCTGCTGGCTCAGCAATGCCAAGCTGCAGAGTCCTACACTCAGATTTCAAAACCTACCCGGATGCTTTCCTATGCAACCTGCTGTAGGGAGCTGCTTTAGCAGGAGATCGGATTGGATGATCCCCAGAGGTCCCTTCCAATTCCTATGATTCAACGATTCTTTTCAATTACTTTTCAGAAATGCTTCAGGTGCCAGAACTCTAGCATTTCAATTCAGCGAATGAGCCTAGGGTTTAAAAGCACAGAACAAAAGTCATGGACACAGCCATTCATAAATGGTCTCAAATTCCTCATCCTTTTCCTCTTTCTTGTTGCTGACTGTCACTGACCTGTAGTCATTTGTGCGAGTACTCATTTGTCCCTTTGGAACACTCTTTCATCTCTTTCAACTCCACACAGACTGTTGTCTTCTAGAGCACTGCAAAAATGCTAGAGCTGAAGCAATATGTTTGTGCTCTTGATTGAGGCTAAAATTGAAGAGGGTAAAAGAGGGGCAGCAGTTTCAATTTAAATACAGCTTAATTAAGCATAATGTAAGTGAATGGGAAATGGAGAGCACAGTTTTTTGTTGAACTTGTACTTTTGAGTAGGTACAGGGACTGTGTTTTTCAGTTATATCAAAGTAGATAATGTGTCATGATAGACATAATTAGGATGTTTAGACTGAATAACAATTCACTAGAGTAGTCACAGATAAGAAGAAAGTTCAGGAGGAGCACAGCTAAGCAGAGGAGTGGAAGGAGAAACCTCATGGGAAACTGCAAAAAAGGTGGTTACCACTTTGTCCATCCGTGGTGATGATCTCTCACTTTCTCTATTAATGCATGTAATGTGACTTTGTTTTATTCCTAAGATATGACACCACCAGTAATAGGGTGAGTGTGGTATCCATCAACCCTTCCAGGGTTAGAAGAGGGTTTTTTTCCAGTCGCCATACTTTGCACAAAAGCAAACATACATCGTTACGTATGGCTTGTTTGGTAGGAACATGGGGAACAAAATATTCAGGATCTAATTCATGCCAACTATAAATGTGGTTGACATTAAGTGACCTACAGCAGGGGTATATTTTATTCAGTATAGCTACTGGAAGGAAATTATTTATTTTAGACTTTTATTTCAAGATACTATGCAAATGTAATAGCCTGGTCCTGTGGTATTTTGGTGGTGTGGGTTGGTTGCTTTTGTTTTTTCTCTTGGGGCGGGGGGAGCAAAACATGATTCTCTACCCATGTCAGTAGAATGAATAGTTTACTTTTAGTTGGTATTAGCTGGGATTTAATTTCTTTGAGGAAAAATTATTTTGTAACCTAGATTTGTTCATTGGTTTATTCAGAGGAGAGCTTTTTTTTCCTTCCAAAAGGAAATACTGTTTTCTTTCTGCAGTGCACTCTGCTACATATCCAAGTGGTTCTTTAATTTCAGCCATCTGTTCTTCTGCCACTACATCAACAGACAAGGGGCGGGAAGGAATTCTATTTGTATTTTTTGATTAGTATATATGTATATACAGCTATTAAAAGCAAGAAAGAATGTAAAACTATAGAAAGATACTTATCCAATTTAGCTAGATCAGTAAAAGAGCTGTGTTCACCTTTGACCTCAAAACTATCTAGAAGACCTTTTTGATTGTAAAGCAGGGAGGGGAAACTGTCAGGCATGGATGTCCAGTCTTCTGGCTTGCCTGGGCAACACTGAGCGAACAGAAATTGTCTTGGGTCGCATATGAAATATATAATATTGTTAATGTATATATGTCACAAAGCTTATTTTTTATGTATTTTTTAAATAAAACATAAAAAACAGAGCAAGAAAAACATAGAACTAGTAGGATATTTGACCTTTGTTTTTGTGATACTAATGCATTTGTCTTGTTCAGTGGAAGTGGTTGCAATTCTTAGTGAGTTCTCAAGGTGTTCGTCAGAGATTTTTGTTGAAATCTTAATTTTCCTGTGCTTTATCCTTGAAAATAAACATATGTATTGCCAAAAAGTGGTGACATGAATAACGAGTGATTGTGAAGCGAGAGATACTATTCTCTGATAAGATAGGGCTTATAAAAGTCTAGTAGAGGGACATGACTAACTTCTATTTTGAGTTGAATGTTGTTTGAACTCGGTACACTCCATGTGAAAATTCAAGGTAATGTATTTATGTTGCCTGAAAATGGATTCACAAATATACAAAAAAAAAAGGATTTTTTTTTGAATTCTTGAAATCTATTCTCAAATTCCTTCATCAAAACTTAAGCATGGCTGCATATTTTTTTTACTGTTCATGGGACTGCGTTTAGCCAACACATCAAAATGTATGAAATTATTTGCCATTACTTAAGCTTGATATAATTTAAGTTTCATTTCATAATGCCATTATGGTTTGAAACATAGCACAGGCACATGTTTAACTCATTTAAATGAGCAGTCAATTCCACCAAAAATGCAAAATCTATGAGCCAATTTTATTCTTCAAGTTCTGTCATGAATTTTCCTTTTGATTCCATAAAGAACATGACTTCACTTAGCAAAGCATAAAATCTTTTTAGCATTTTAACTGTGACTTTGCCACCTTGTATCAGAAAAGTAAATGATGCCCCCATAATCAGCATCCATACTTTTAAGAAACTCCTGGATTGATGATGATTCAATCCATTGGATTTTTTGAAATTCATAGCTTTGATGACAATTTGCATGAAATTATCCATATTTAAAGCTTTCACATATATTTTTTCCTGATTTATGATGTGGAGATAATTCATCAAATGTGAGTTTCCAGTGGTGATTGTATCATCTTTTAATATCATGAAATTAGTAGTCCCTCTCTTCTGCCAACAATTGCCAGGGCAGCATCAGCAGCTATACCAGATATGTTGATAAAGGCTAAAGAAAATTGCTTTAATGTAATTTTTACTGCTTCATACAAATAAAGAGATTTAGTTGTTTTTTTTAATGGCACCAAAGAAGCCACTTCTTCAGTGACGTTATACTTGTTATTAATACCTCAGATCTAAATGGCAAGTTGAGCTGTATCTGTAGCATCAGTACTTTCATCTATCACCAAAGTAAAAAGTCTTATTAGCAGCTTCACTCTCCAAATTTCTTATCATAGACATTTCCTCTTTCTTCAGTTCACCTGGCTACAGTTTGGTGAGAGACACTGATTGTAGAAAAATCTATTTTTAAAAAAAATCAGGACACATGATATCTGCCTTGCTTTCCATGCATTGCCTAATAAACTCACCCTCAGTAAATGCTTTTGATTTTTTTTTTTCTCAGTCAGATTTGCTACCACAAAACTAGCTTTCATAACAGAGCCCATTAGAGATTTTAAAAAGATTTTGTTAAGATGACAGACCTTCTTTCAGTTACACTATTTTGTCTGTATTACGGAACATTGCTCAATATGCCTCAAATTTGGCAGCATGTTTCCACATATAATGTCTTTTCAAATTGGGATTTTTTTAAAACCTGATATGATTTCTTTGCAAATTAAGCACAGTGTCATGTTATTGGTTAAAAAAGGGAAAAGTACTAAACTCTGTCCATTTTCCATTGAACACTCTTCCTTCATCCACGATTTTCTTTTCTTCAGGTTCTGTTTTCTTTTGAGGCGCCGTTAGGCAGGTTCAACTATTCATATTGGCAATCTCTGTGTTATAAGCAACAAGTGGCCGAAGTGCGTGTAATACACAATACACATCGGATTCAATGCAACTAAGTGTGTTTGACAGGTGTGAGAGGCAAAGTGAACACTTTACCGCACTCTCCCTGTGTCCCAGAGCTGGGCTGGGCTGCTCGGCAGGGAAAAACCACTGCCATGATGGTGTGGGGCAAAGGGCAGCCACATTGTGAGCTGTGCTGGACTGCATGCAGCCCACAGGTTGGACATGCATGCGGTAGGGTGCTCATATCTGACTTCATGAGCATTATTAATATTCTATAACTGAAGAATGAGTTTAAAGATGTTTCTGTCACTTTAGTTAGTAGAAATGAACTTGCACAACAGAAACTTAAGCTGATCTTAGAATATTTTCTATGGGCTAGTTAGTGTCAAAGATTACCAGATTACTTTTACAACCACATATTCTCTTTGTATAATTTCCATGTACATGTGTAGAGTCTCATGATAAGCAGAAGAGGAAAATAAATGAAATAAAACTGGTCCATGAGCTCTATGAATATTCAGGGTGTACAGAGGTGCCACTTGTTTCTTTTTGCTGTAGAGTCTTCCAGTGCTTGGTCAGTTTACAGTTCAAAGAACCACTGATTGGCTACTTTTATGTATAGCAGTGTGTAACTGTTTGCAAAAACAGTGCAGAGTAAGACGTCTTAAGCTCTGTCAGATCTTCTTTGTGCTGCATGCCTACTCTCCCCATTGACTGTGTTGTAGGTTAAAGGTGAGCTGGTTGAGGGATAAGAATTATGAAACCATTTTAGAAGTTTGGAGTGATACGTAAAAATATTTGGGCTTATTCAGGAAAGTCAATTGGCTTTTCTGTCTGGCACATAGGCCAGCTTACCGTTTGCCATCTATTTCTCCCAAGGAAAATGCAAGTTAAATCATTACACCAGTAATCCCAGTCAGAAATATTTCCTTTCCACAGATTGCCAACTCTTGGACTTGTGAACTGACTGTTTTGTTTATAGGCCATAGCAGGGGCAGGAAGGGTAGGGGACTGGTTGCAAGCAGAGAGACAAAGACCATATTCTTTCAGGGTACCTCTTAAAGAACTTTTCAGTTCGCTAAGCCCTCTTACTTCACTAAATCTTGGAAGGTGAAGTAAGGTGGACCTCAGAGACCAACAACTTGCATACACAATTAAGGTAAAGTGTTTGCATCCAAAAATAAAGGGTGTCATCTGTGGTGACTGGCACAATACACCAATATACATGTAGAGTCAGTTTTGGTGATGAGCAACCAGAATAGCTGCTTAAAGCCCCAAGGCCTGAGGACATTCCACCAGGCTGAGTTAAGAAATTATAAGTCATCTAATGTAGGAATGAAAAAATGGGTAGCTTATTCTCTGCCTAGAGCCCCAGCAGGCAAATGTCCCTGCATAAATATCTGGATCAATTAAATTGCTTAACAATAACTATTGTGGCATTACTGCTTTTGTTAGACTAGAGTCAGTAGTTGCAGTAATGAACATCATATACAGTTTTAAGTCTTGACATTGTAAATTCCCTCAGGTAATGCCCTCAGTTGTGATCCAAAGTGGGACTTTGATGCTGCAACACTGAGTGTTATATTGTGGAGCTTTAATGTGGCTGGCCTAAGGTAAGCAGGCACCTTTGCTAAGTGCCTTGGCCCCGTAGAGGTATGTGGGAAGAGCTAGAGCTAGGTACACCAGGATCAGGTAATTAGCTTTCTATTAGGAAATGCTGAGGACAATGTGGGATCTTCACCAGCACGTAGCCACCTGTTACGCCCTTTTTTTTCCAAAATAGAACTTGTCTCTCTCTTCTAAAACATGACAGAAGAATAGGTGGAGGTGGCCTTTTGAACAGGAGCCTGATGATTAAAGTGCTCCCTCAGGCAGTGGGAAATCTAGCTTAGTAATTGCCTTTGCCAGAGGGAACTCAAATTCACCCCCCAGAGAGTTACCTAAATATGTGCCTATCTGCTCTCTGCAGTGCAGGTCTGCTGTGGAATTAGAGAGATGAACGTGAACTAGGCTAGAAATCAAGAACAAGACAGTGCTCCCAAAGAGCCCAGGGCCCTGTGTTCAGCTTCAGTCTCCAAGGGCTTCTTTGTTAAAAATGCCTTTGCAAGGAATAGAGTAGGAGCCTCCAAGGTCTTAGAGAAGAATGTGGGTTTCACCTTTGATGCTACATAGCTATACTTGTTCCTACTCTCTCTGACCCTGATCATATTGAATTCAAGAGAAACAATCCAGTGAGGAGGAAGAAACAGCGTATAGTTGAGAGGCTGGGGGGGGTTGTGTGACAGACGGAGGATGTGCATTTGAACTGTCTTGGGCTGGCTGTGGCCTTGTGGTGGCAAATAGATCCTGAGTTCCTTTCTTGATAGCAGAGTACTCTGACAGCTGAGCCATGAATGATACAGCTGCAGTATCTAGAAAGACAGCAATGTCTGCTGCTGCTGGTTGTATGATGTGTGGTGTACTGGGTGTTCTGTGAACTCTTGATGAATCAAGGCTGTGAGGAGAGGGGAGCAGAAGAATGACAATTTCCTGGATTTTACTGTGTTCTAGTAGGAGATACTCAGCCCTATTGAGGTTGAGGTGCCAACCGTGGAAGGGCAGAGCTTTAGGTCTCCTGACAGCTTTAGGTTCACAGGCAGAGGCACCTGTAGAATACAGACATTAATAGCATCTGAAGCTGGGCTTACAGACCCACAGTCTTGGGGTTTGGCCGAATTTAGGTATTGTGGTCCTTCTTGGATCTATATTCTTGTACTGTATCTGATCATTAGAACAATTATGCCACGAGTGAACTTGTACCATAATATTTGGGCCATATGAAGCAGTGTAAAGCTAACCTTTGCTCTTGACAAATTTCTTGACAATATTTCTCATAGCTGTAAGTGTTGGCAGAAGCAAATGTGGATGTTTACACGTTAGCAGGGTAAATCTACCAATTCAATTGGTAATAGTAGTTTTCAACTCAGAGTCCAGTCAACTGACCTGTGAATGTGAATTCAGTATGCTGCTCTAGCCACTTGGCTGTGTTGTTACTTCTTTCAAACTAGCATCTGAAATCAAGCAGCCAAAGTGAAGGCATTGACACTTGAGAAGGGGTTTGCCTAGCCATTATGTTTAAGTATTATAGTAGAACAAAATAACGAAGTCTAAATCCACACCTTTGGCACTGACCATGTATGCGTGTATTTTAAAGCATCATCAGGCATTATGCTTGCCAGTACTCTGGGATCCTTTGGAAACAGAGAGATTTAGATCATGTTCCAAATACTAGCATTGCCTGAGAGAGATATTTCCTTGTTTGCAATAATTAGAACTTTGGACTGATTTTATAAAGTGAAGCTCGTATGTGGTCTTAAAAGCACACCCAGCTGATCCATCACTTACAAATAGGACTCAACAAAAATAAGGATGTTTTCTTTCTATGAAAATCTACATTTAGCATGAGCTACAACAAAACTAAAAGTGTTAGCAAGTTATAATAGAGTCACAGCATATTCCAACTTGAAAGGAACCCGCAGAAGCATAGAGTCCAACTCCTGGCTCCACACAGGGCCACCCAAAATCCAAACCCTATGTCTGAGAGTGCTATCCAAACACTCCTTGAATTCTGGCACTTGGGGCAGTGCCCACTGCCCTGAGCAGCCCGTTCCATGCCCACCGTCCTCTGGTGCAGAACCTGTCCCTAACCCCCAGCTGCCCCTCCCCTGACACAGCTCCATGCCATTCCGTTGGGCCCTGTTGCTGTCACAGAAAGCAGAGCTCAGCGCTGCCCCTCCGCTCCCCTCATGAGGAGGCTGTTCTTTAGGAACAAAAAATAAAAATTTGGGGAAAAGACTGTTAAGAAATATATTTTGGTTGTATACAACTACCCATTTCTCAGGTTCTGAAATGGCACAAGGAAGTTGTAGCTCAGAAGCTCCATCTGGGATCCAGCCAACCACATGTCAAATTTTAGCATAGACTTCCCCACCTAAATAAGTTACTCTAGCCTTTCCTTTTAGTCAGTGGAGAGACAGAACTATATCTACAATGAGATTTATTTCATGCTAAAGCAAACTTTTAAATAGGTCAGATGAATCACGCTCTGGAAGTGCAGTTGTCTGCAGCAATCTGAGAGGAATTCTGCTGTTCATAGATTCACTCTTGTCCTGTAGCCGGCGAGAAGTACCTCTCCTGTGGTATTGGTGCAGTTATGACTCCAAGAGTTCAGCTGGAGGGAGGGACTACGGTTTCCAGTCAAAAGTGTTCTCTGGATAAAATTCCAAATCAGATGTAATTTCAGATGAGATAGTAAAGAATAAAGTCATCTTCCCTCACCAAAACGCTCCTAAGCCACCCTGTTGCAGACCTCCAGCTATCAGCTAACCATACTAGTTTTCAGGCTACAGGCCATTAATGAAGGTCCTGCCCAAACTATTGCTCTTTGCGTTACCTGCTGCATTACATCATCCTTACTGTACTCATGGTGCCTGAATCTGATTTATTTCCTTTCTCCAGAATCATAATGAATAGCAAATGAGACAGTTGTGGCAGGACTTTTCTGAGTAACTGTCATTCATGCTAAAATTCATGAAACCTTTTTACAAATATTTGGCAGTTGTCCAAATACTCATAAAAGGAGGGAAAAAAAAAAAAGAGTAATATGATTCTACAAATCATATTAATGAGCTGAAACCAGCATTCCAAATTCATGTTTTTCTCTTCTCTTTTTTCTCTTTTTCTCTCCCTTTTTTTCATAAATTTGAGCCACAATACCTTGTATGTACCTGTAGTAAAGGCCCAAACTCCTTTTTTCCAAGCTCCATTGTCAGGAGCGTGTGTGCATGTTTGCATGAGTACGTGATAACTATAATCAACAAATGCATTTGAAGTGTAGCATAACTTCATCAACAATGAGCTTGCCAATTCTGTTAGCTCCTTTTAATCCACAAGGTGCTTTTGAAGGCTGAAGTATTATATTGTGTGTGGGGATATAAGTAGTAGTAGATGTAAGTTAGTGAATGCATACTGGACAGTAACAAGCTAATGAATCTGCTTTACATCATTTGAATGGTAGCTTTCCACTCATTTAATCATGATCTTGGATTAGAAATAAGTCTTTAAATGACCTGCACACTGATAATATACAGACAATTGTTCAGGATGGCAATTGTCCAGGATTGCCAGGAATATTCAGCTAGAAAGCTCAAGTTTAACAGTGGAGAGACTACCCCCTCCTGGCATTTTAGACATATAGGCAAAAACTGTCCAATCTGGGTGTCTCAAGTTAGCTGAGGCCATATGTAGAGTCTAGACTGCTCTTAATCCAGTGGCATTATTATTAATAATAATAAACACAAATGCATTTTATGGGATGCTTGTATGTGAAAGCCTTTGGGCGTTTCACAAAATACAACCAAACACAACAGTTATTTTCCATTTAAAAAGCGCAACATGCCCCCAATGAAATTGGAAACTGGCAAGAGAGCAAAAAATACCTACTAAACACCTCACAAAACACAAAAGATAGAGAAACCACCCACAATTCACTAGATTTCTACACATGCCAAACCCTCCTGGCCATACTGACATCAGAGGGAGATTTTTTTCATGCTATCAGTGGGAGAAAGATCAAACTTAAAGTTCAGTGGGAGGTGTCTCTGTGAGAGAATATGGACAGAAATGCACTCAGCTGTACTTGCACAGGTTGAACAGAACGCTGCATTTCTGTTAGCTAGCTGTAGTTGGGCTAGTGATATTGCTGCCCTTTAGAATTTAAACTTTCTTTTGCTGGAGGATGAGGATACGGGAGTTCTATAGGTTGAGACTGGGAGCTAGTTTTAAGGCTGAGATCAGTATTTGAGATCTCTTGTGGTGTGAAAGAATTCTGAACCACCTCCTTATGGTTTTCCTTGATGTTTTACTCTTTGTACATGTGCTAGTAATCTCTTATCTCAGTTAAACTATGATCAAAATAATCTTTGATTTTAGGGGAGATTTTTCAAATCTCCAGAGTTGATTAAAAAGGTTGGTTTTCCAAAATGGTTGGCACATTAGAGATGTAACAACTATTCATTGGATTAAAGTGGAGTTATACCAACAAAAAAAAAAAAGTTGTACCGCTTTTAAAATGTCTGCAATTCTTCCTTAGGCTTGTAAATCCTCACGTATTTAAACCACAGTCTTGTGTGGTGAAACATCTTTAGCAGAATTTTTCAGCTTTGTAATATGCTGCTTCTCTCCTGGTTGTTTTGGATAAGGATATGGCCTGAATTACCATGCTATATAAAAAAACATCCCCTGCTCTCCCCCCAAAATAACTTTCACTTGCCACAGTGGTAAACTGCATAGTTTTTCCTATTTTAGCAGAGAGTACCTTCACAGCATTGCACACTGGAGCAGATCAAAGCAAAATAACGTTGCTGCCATTAAATGAAAAGGAACAGATATCACAAAGCTTGCATTTGTTCAGTGCAGGAAGGGAGAATAAAGATTCCAAATGAATTGGGGAATAAAAGCACAATCATTAAGAAGGTGGCCTTTGGTGTGGTCACCTCTGTTGAGATTCAGTCTAACAGAACATTGTTGTTGTCTCTACTTGCTCAGTAATGGCCCCACCCTATTCATTTGTGTAGAAGAATGGATCAAAGTGAGCTTGAAGATAGAGTTTATAAAAACAGAAAACTCATTTTCTCATACGCTCTTTGGCGCCTGAGGCAGAGGTATTGATTGTAAAGCAACCGAAACAGCCTAAGCCATTCTTGCCTTCTATATGTTTGAACACTTGTAATTGTGCAATAGGTAATGAAACAACCCAGAATGACGCACAAAGTACAGTACAAATGAGAGACAAAAGGAGTTGAATTGTTTAAATAAGGCAAGGCTGTGAAATGGAGATTCAGATGGGATTTTCTTTTAGATGTTTCACAAAAAAGGGGAAAAATCATTAACTTGTTGAGTGCTTTTGTCTTAACTGTCAGTTCATATAGCAACTGGATACTGTGTAAATAAATAAAGTTTTGTTTTGTTTTGTTTTAAACAAGAAGAGTCAGTGCGCATTACACGGGCCCATTAACCTGTCTGTTACAAAACTGACTTATGCCAGATCCAAAAGGATGTTAGGGAGAAAATGCAAAAGATCTATTGTAATAGCGTTTGTCTCTTTTGTGCTCCTTAGGGCCAGTGTGAGTCATCTTGTGCAGTGTGGCATGACTCTGAGGGTTCAAAGAAGGACTTGGCGATTTCAGAGGCTCTAAAAATAAGGTTAATAAACAGGTGCTCTGCAGAGGGTCATTGTATATCCCACAAGGTATGATTCAAGGTCATTTGCAGACTTATTTGCAGTTAAAATTTGTATTGCCTGTGTTGTCTAGCCCTAATGGATTTGTACGGTTTTGCCTCTGTTTGCCTGTGCACCAACTTAACTGTTGCAGCACGTATCTACTCCAACTCATCTCCTGTCCACAGGACTGGTTTGTGGACAGCCTGTCTGACATGCTCAACAGTCCGCTAACCTCCCTTATGTGTCCAGGCATGCTCAGACCTACATGTTTCAGCTGTGTCAGCACCTCTATGTACTGTTTTGCTGCTTGTATGGTCATGAAGATAGTTTTGAAGATGGCTTTGAGGTTACCCTCTGTGGGATGCATGGTATACACAGGGTGGACAGATCTGTCCGGAGATGAAAGTGCTTCTCCTGGGATATCTTTCTCTATTTGAGAGTGGAATAAATTCTGCAGGCATGAGATGCCCCAATGCTGGTGCAACTGTATCATTGCTAGAACTGATCCCAGCCTTACTGCTCTTGTTTTCCTGGCGCAGACCAACAGTAAATCCACTTTGCACTGCTGTGGCAGTGTGGAGGAGCCTCAGTGAGGAAATAAATGATATTTACACCTAGTTGAAGGTTCTGTTCAATCCTGATGTAATAAAAAGCAGTGAGAATGTAAGGAGGAACTAGACTCCAACTTGTGCAAGAAGAGTTCATTACCAAACCTCTCCAGCCCCTCCCCTGGATTCACCAGGATTTATGTGCTTCTTCAGTAAGATAAATTGTACTCGCTTTCCAATATGCTGACTTTAGGGTAAGGAAGAAAAAACAGTCAAATCAGATATGTTCTTTTTTTAATTTTAATTAAATCATCTGTATTTGAAGGTGGTGACAACTACGCTTCAGTCTCCTCTTGTTCATCCCGTACTCTGGGAAAAGTTCCAGTCTGATTTTTGCTTTGCTCATAACAGAAAGCTTGTATTGGTTTCCTAGCCCTATAATAAATTATGAGTTCTGTCATCAGCTGTAATGGTATAATGAAATTTCAACAGTTACACAACACGCGATGTTCTTGTCTTCTAAGGTCCACAGCTGAATGGCCACAGCTGGGGAAGGTGAGAGCTTTGTACGGCACAGAAACTTTCCTTTGGATGAGAGTGGATTCACTGTTACTGAGAGTTCCCATTATGCCTCAAGGGGCTCTGCCCTGCTTTTTGTTTTCTCTAGCAATGCGAGATCTGCCACGTCAACAAAGATGATTAAGATTTCAAGACTGGTATCCTGCCTCTAGCTAAATTTAAGGCGCTGTAGTTCATAGACAGATGAAGTCCTACTGATTCGATTCTTCACACTTGTCCAGCTATAGTTAACTTTGCCAGCACATTGTCCAGTGTTCTCCTCTCCTCTCTGGTCACTGAATGTGTAGAGAATGCTGATTCAAACACTGCATTGTATAAACATATAGATGTCGTAATTGCCATACTCATGGTGGTGGGAATGAAGAATAGCCATTCCCAAGCTTCTTTAGGGATTGTTTTCCACCCTTAGACAAGCAGCTTAAATTCTCCCTGCAAGTTCCATCTACTGAATGATTCTTTCCTTCCCTAAATCCATCAATAGCATATACCTTCATGATGGTAGTAATGAGCACCCTGAAAGACTCTGGTGTAAATAAGCTAACAGAAGGCAATATTTTGAGGTTTTTAGCTGTGACTCTGATTGAATCTTATCCTTGAGTTGTTTATTATAAGGGGTCAATCAGATTTTTCTGCTTGGTGCCTTTACTGGGGATTAAATGAATTAGGCAGTGTTTTCTTTTCCCAGCTTTGTCACCTTGTGGCCCTGTGAAAAAGAATGTAAAATTGGGTGTTGAAAAAATGATTCCTATGTAGCTGCATATTGCATTTGTGTGATGCAGCTTGGGAGATACAGAGAAAAATGAGAATCACAACGTTTACACTCTGCTCATACTCAGTTGCTTGAGTAGCAGTGTCTTTATCAGCTATTTATGTGACTTAACTCTGTACTGGGAGTCAATCCAGTCCTTAGTGAGCTGCAAAGTTATTAACCACAATGAAAACATAAGTCTTTCCCTTCTCTTATTCATACTCTGCAACAGAGTGGAAACTATCCTTGTACTGCTTAGAGTGGTGCCTGCATTTGGATGCTGGCACATGTAATTAAATCCCTTTGGACTGATGGAGAGCATTTAGACAACACTGCTTTACTGTGTATTAGGGGGTAATCCACAATAGGTGGAGAAAATCTCCAAGCTGCAGTGAACAAAAAGCTTGAAAACACGCTAGGTTTATTTCAGCCTGTAGAGCTAAGATTATGGGCTAACCAAGGTTATGGGCTTTAGGATCAGGTGCAGGAAACATTTATTGCCACAAATACTAGTTATGCTTATAAATGACCTTAATCTGGCAAGCTAAATGAGAACCTCTTATTCTGATGGAGATGGTTGTATGCTTTGCTGTTTTAGTGTGAAGCCATTCTGTGCCCTTCTCTGACAAAGCCTATACTGTATATGTAGTACAAGAGTATCTAGCTAATGTTGCACTCCTATTAGAATGCCCTATTCCCTCCTACTGAGGTGAGGAGCATGCATTAATGATCAATCCCTTACCTCACAGCCATCTAACCAGTCAACACATGTAGCTCCAAATGAGCTGTAGCATGCACTAATACTTGTGCAGGCCATTGCATGAGTGTATGGAAGAGAATGGAGGAGTACTGTGCTTACAAAGGAAAGTGGTTGTAATTGGAGGACATAAGACACATATATGCAGGAAACTCAGCTTGATCAGTTGTGTTGCTTGTAAAACAGGTAACTGACCTTATGCCTATTAGTTCCCTAACTCTTCACCCAATTCTGTGAGGACTGCAAAAACAATAGGGCGAATGTCAACCTACTGAATCATTGTTGACTATGCTGTACACGTTTTCCTTATTAGGACAGATATTTTTGCTTAGGTATGCTGAGAATCCACAAAACAGCTAGGTACTAAGCTCTAAGACACTCAGACAGGTGTCTCAAAAGATGTGTAGGACATTTGCTCCAAGGTTCATGAACTAGATATTTAAAAATAAGTCCAAAGAATTTAGATGTGGGATTTGGGACTGAACTCCCTTGGGCTTCTTTACTCTGTAAAGCCAAGATACGCAAACAATCTTGACTAAATTTAGGATAATTAGAGTCCTTCATCTTACCCCTGAAGCAATTCTATTATACCAGCCTAGTGCATGTACTATTTAACCACGTCAGGGATCTTTGTGAATTCAGTGTGAATAAAGAGCTAATCATTAGTATCTCTGTTAAGAAATTTGTGTTTACCATCAACATGGCCAGTAGATATGCAGATGTTAGCTCAATGTGAAATTATAGTTACGCATCATCTTGTACTTGACCAATTTATTAACCCAAGTCTAATAGGCCTTTGGGACTGCATTTGGCACAGGGCTAGAGATTTCAAGATGAACTGCTCTTTGTTTACTGAATGTGGTTGGGATAACATACCAAAGAGAGAGAACTATAATTCATGCTTCAGTTTAGCTATAGACTTGTAGCTTTGAGGTGCAGTTAAGGCTCAGGTGTTCTCTTGAGTACAGTGAAACTTCATCTCTCACTGACGTATAAGACAAGATCCTGTGTCAGGTGATGCAGCATTGCTCAGTAGCTCTCCAGTTGGAGATAGGTGAGCTGAGACTTTACTGCCAGACATGTCCAGAAGAGCCATAAAACCTGCAGTTCTCTGGAAGAAACTTCCTGCTTCTTGTTACAGAAAATGTTGCAGGAGTCAGAGAAATGCTTTTCTTCTTATGTCATTTTTCCTTTGATTTCGAATCTAAAGAGTAAGGAAATTCAGTCAAGTTCCAAATTAGACAGAACGGTTCCAATTAGTATGTGCGTGTGGTCACATGACATGCTTAGAAAAGTGCAACCCTGCTATCCCCCTAAAAAAATAAAATAATCTGTGCTCCGTGTATCTTTAGGGGAATGTATGAATGAGTTATTGTTAACTTTTTACTCAGTTCTTTTTCACTAGATTATATTTGAAAGGCTTTTGGGAAGAGATATTTCTATTTTGTTTCACTGTTTGTATTATTTCCCTGTTGTTTGCCTGGTGCCAGCCAGTGTTTCATCCAGATTCAACAAGAGCCTGATAAATGAATTCTGACAGTCCTGTGGCAAGAGCTCCAGGATGGGCTGAAGCCAAGGACTTCTTGGAACTATTAGTAGTGTTTAACAATTTTTTCAATGCTGTTTTCAATTGGAAAAGTCAAATGAGAAGATTTATATGAGTGATGTTGATTGCTGGTAGTTGGAATATTGATTTTCGTTCTTTGACACAGAACAAATAGATGCAGAAACTTACCCTAACTGATCATCTGTGAGTATTTGTCCACAAGAGTATTATGAAATATGGAGATGTTATATGGGCATTTCCCTTCCCCCCCTAAGGAAAGGTGGCTCTTTCAGTAGCAAAGCTAATATAGTGTTTAGAAGCAACATCATCTGGAAGTAGAGAATCCATTAACGTGATGGAAAGGATGAGGGTGTAAAACCTATATGCTGCTTTGAAATGTCATTTTCCAAAAGTTGTTGGCAGTTGTACCATTTGTACTTTAGAACAACTTCTTTGCATTGCCTTACATGAAATAAATAAAAGCTAAGTTCTCAGTCACATTTGTAACAGATCTTACTTTGCTTACCTTGCTCAGGAGTCATTTACTAATCTCAGCGAGGTTACAGTGATGGGAGGTGAATGGACACAATAGTTGATTTGGGCCTGAGGTGTCCAGAGCACAGAATTAGTAACAAAGCACATCATTTCAGTTTCAAAAATGATCTTCTCCCCATCTCTTTCTCATTACCACTGCACTGATGATGTCTTTGTGAAAAATCTTTAGGTCTGAAGGCCATTACATACCCCACTGGGTATGATGCAGTTACACCAGAGAGAGACGTGGGACATTCTTACTGTACTCAGTCACATGGGTCCTGTAACGAAAGCCTTCCCACGCAAAGTATTTGCACAACGCTTTCCTGGAATTTGAGGGTGAAACACATTTGCCTGTTGTGCTTCAGGCATTTCACCCGATGAGACAGAGCTGTGCTTGCTCGGTCACATTACCTGGATTAGAGCAGCAATGAAAGACCTCCAACTGTATCACCATGCGTTTGCCTTCACCATCTACTGTTGAATGTCATCCAAGAGAAGATACTGGTCTAGATGTACCTTTTCTTGACCTAGGTGAACTATTCTTACATCATTTAAGGCCCCATTCTCCTTGTAAACAGAGCATTTGTGGATGTACAAGGAAAATTGATTTGGAGCTGTCTGAAAGGGTTGTGAAGAAAATTCCTGAAGTTCTGCTTCTTCCAGTAGCTTGTGATGACAATTAGCATTCTTTGACAGTCATCACAGTGACTGGCATTTGCTTCACCCGCTAGATTAAATGGATGTAAGCAGTAATCCACCTTATCTATGTCACTGAGAATCCTTTTACTGCCTGTTATTAGTCCTGGGTTGGACTCAGTTGCTGAAGCACTGCTGTGTCTCCTGCATTTGTCGTTACTGTGTGGGATGCTAGAGCTGTTTCTGCAGAAATGGAGGGACTCATCCCTTTCACTCCTTGGGGTATATTCAAAGAAACTCAACTTGGAAGCTCCCCAGGGTTTTTACCTGTTTACAGTAGAGGTCATATGGGAGCAAACCAATTGATGATTATCAGTTGCTGAAATCAGGGCTGATCCCCAACATAAACAAGGATGTAGGTTCTTCAACCTCCCAAGAAGTGGAGGACTGCTATTTTTTAACAGACTATTCACCCATAGTCAGAACGCTGTCACTGATTTATAGCACTTTTTTCACTGCACCCAGTCCATGCTCTGGGCAATCATCCCCAGGGGAATTTCTTTCCCATTCTTTTCTCTCCCTGGGTATTTTAAATGCATGTCTACATCCTAAATAATTTTGTAAAGGGAATATTTGTCTTCCTGGTTCCTCCTCGAGGCGATTCCCTCTTTCATACTTTTGGAATTAGATACCTGAACAAAACCTATACAGAGGCTGCTGGGGAGGAGTTTGGACTGACATACAGTCAGAGATGCTTTGCGCCCTAGGAAAAAAGATGTTTTCTCATGAGTGTAGAACAAGTACAACCTTCTTAATATGCTACAGTCCTTCGAGCGAGAGAAACACCATGCAAATGGCTGACAAGTGGACTTTCAGTTTATTTGCTCAATCCCTAAAAAAGATATAATTTGATGATAAATTCAATCAAAGCTTCTTCAACTTTCTCCCATAGTCAGCATCCATAGGATTTGTGACTGTGTTGGCTAAAGCCAGTTGAATGTCACAGTCTAAAAGTTGGTACTGTTTGTCTGAATGATGTACTTGTTAACGTTTATGATTGGGTTTGTCATCGAGAGCATAATAGACTATCGTTTTTGCTTATATAATGCACTGTCACACAACTGCTATTAGACTTCATGCTTTGCTTCCTAGCATTCTTTGGTCTTTTCTGTCCAGTGAAGCTTGTTTGCATTTGGGTTAGTTAGATTTATAACAATAAAACTCACAAGATTCTCTGCTTATCCCTGCCTGTATTTGTTTCAGGAAAAAATACAGCTGTGTAGGTACTCATCACAAACTGCAAAAAGCACAAAAATAGTCTTGCTGTCCTGAGATGAACACCTGCTCTTCTTTCATGCACATCTTTGAAGTGTTCCAAGATCCCTGCTTGAGTCCTTAAATGTATCGTTCAATATGACAAGGTTAAACTAGTTTTGCTTCTTGCGATGTGTGGCCAATCTTTAAGCAGGGTGGGATTGCATTAAAAACATGTTGGATAAATTTTAGGTGGCAGATCTACGCATGAGTCCGAGCTGCAGCCTAGAGCTCTGAATGACACTGGTAGTGAATATTAAGAACTTCATTTGAATAAATACGTTTAATTGCACTCGTAATCAGTGGGGGAAGAAACAACTCTGCCTAATATTTATAAATTAAAGACACCTGCTGGGAAGACTTATACTGCAGCCATGAAAAAGAGAAGGCATGCGTGCACACAAGTAGCCAAAAAAGAGAAGTGTATTGTCAGATCTAAATACAGACTGTATCAGGATGCTCTTTAATACTGCTCTGATATTTTTAGAAATCTTAATCCTTGACTTTGCAAAGTTATGGCAAAAGATTTGCTTGTATCTTGAAGTAAAATCAAGAATCAGAAATGCTACGTGACATTAGAATGATACTCCCAGGAGACTAAGCCTAGGCAATCCCATATCATGGTCTTCATCCCTGGAACCCACCTTAATTCTTCTCTCCCTTTGTGTTGGACTGGTATCCCAGATCTCCTCCCGTTCTCCTCCACTGCCTGATTTCTCATTCTGGCCTCTAACCAGATGGCTGTGAGTTCTCCACTTCCCTTGTCTTTGGCCAGAGCTTACTCCTTGTATCAGCTGTCCTGATTGCAATCAGGTCGTTTTATTTCCTGGTTTCCAACTTTTTTTTTTTTTTTTTTTCTCCCCAAATGGTACCAGTTTCCTTTTGTTTTACCCACTTGCTCTTTCTCCCTCTCCTATCTACTTTGACCTTTCCAATCTTTTCTCTTTACACGGTTAGACTTTTATTTTTCTTGTGTTGTCCAAAACCTGCTTCTTCCATACTGATTCAGAGTGGAAAAGCAGTCAACTGCTAATGTGAGGGATAGAGGCTACTGAGTCTGTTGCAATGCCTAATGCTGGTCCAGAATAACCAGAAGCCTTAGCTGTGAGAAGAATTTGTATTTTCCCTCTGTGCTTAGACTAAAGCATATTCAATTGTTTTTTTTTTGGAAAAGGGGCACGAACGTTCTGAACAAACTAGGACTCTCAAGTTAGAAGAAGCTTGATGAAACTACACAGGGCATGTAATTACTCAGTGTGCTCAGCTTGCAGCTTCACTAAAAATACTAGAAAGATAGAAAGCAAATTTAATTATGTAGAGCACAGTATAACTTCTTTTACTCAACACCTCCATAGCCTATATATGGCTCCCTTTTTAGTATACAGCGTGGGCTTAGTGTAGAGCTTAATGGCTGAATTACCCAATCATAATGAGCTACTGTGTACATCAGCTGAGCATGATAAAGCACTCCTAATGTGTCTGCAATGCAAGGTATTTAATTCTGACGTGAATGTTGCAGGGAGGCATGGCACTCTTTCACACCAACACATGGACAGACTTATGTGGGTGTTAGTGCCATTGATGAAATAGAAATCTTCTCAAGTGGTGACAAATTTCTCTTTGGGTTCTAAATATAAATCCTGAACAAAATACATGTTTGTCTGGTTTAAAAAATGTGCCAATTCTTGTTTTTATTGAAAATGTTAAATGCATTTTTGTGCCTTTGTTATAATATGTAGCTCTTCACTTCTTTTGGGGGGGGGGTCTCTTAGTGAAGTGACCTAGTGATATTGTGATATGGTCACATATCACACCTAGTGATATGACCTTAGTGATATTACCTCTTATGAGCTAATAACTGCAGAGTATGAGAGGAAGTGTTTAAGCACCTGCTTGATTTTTGCCATGTAGAGCAACTCCTTGTATTTCAGTAGTATGACAGGCCTATTGACTCTATAATTACTCAGCTATCTTACCTCATTTTGGTCCCTTTATGTTTATGAGGATCATACTTTTACAAGGTGCTTTCTAATCTCATGCTCTCAGAGCACATATACGTAGCACAGACAACTATGCTCTTTCAGTATCTTTGGGACGGATCTCTGCTGGCACTCCTTTTTTCTTTCTCTTCCTACTCTGTTGTTTTCCTCCTCAGTCTCAGGCATTGGAGACAGCTGGAGTAAATGAGGAAATTTATTATGGAAGTGCAGACTACCTGGAATCAGTACCTTACTGTCTCAGTAATACAACACTAGCACAAAACCCATCGCTGTTGAGTGAGGATGGTTTTGCTTATGAGAGGCTTTTTTTTCCTCTTCTCATCACTGCAATATCTGTGTGTTGGCAGCCTGAAGAAACAGTGACAAGATACAGGAAGTTCGTAGGCAATGAACTGATGTGGCTGTGACAAATCGGTTTGGTTTTTGAGAGTACTCCAGGAAGTGAGAACAGAGAGGACAGTGGGATGAGGAATAGCCACAGAACACTGTCTCTCTGGGTGCGGTTGTTGGTACCATTCTTGCTTCTGGAAATGGCATTTCCAGTTCTTCTCTATGCCTCTATTTGCCTTCACTCACAGCCTACTCCTGCCCAGCTATTGATGTTCTGGAAAAGGAGTTGTGTACGCACATGCACACAAATATACCTATATGTGCATATATACATATATATATATATATATATATATATATACACACCTTATATTTGTGGCTTCTGAGCTCATTAGGTTATCTCAATCCTCTGTCCATTGCTTCTGCTCTCTCTTGCCCTGTGGTATCACTTGAAGACTGTCTAATGATTGCGTATTTTTAATTGTCCTGGTTTTGTTTCACAGTTTGTAGCATAGTCTTTACTAGATGCAAGAGATGGTGGTTGTCATCCATTCCACTGTGGGCTGGTAGAAGTGGGATTGTTCCCCTAGACACATGGAATAGGATATCAGCTGCTTTGCACAAGAGAGCACTCCTGGGCCGTGCAAAGTTGAGATTACTATAGGTGTATCTATCCCTCAGTAAATTTAACCCTTCATTCTTGAGTTTGCTGATGTTTACATGAAAACATATTCCTTCAGAAGATAGGGAGAAAATCCACACTTAAAGAAGTACAAAACAGTGTCAGCACAAGGATTTCTGAACCTATTGGGAGTCCTGTTTTGTCCTGTTATAATAGCTGGAAGATAGTAACTTTGCATTTGATGGAAAACATATTGTAGAGCTTAATGAAACTTCATCATATATGTTTAATTATCAATTATCACTTCAACAAGGGAGACCTTTTCAAAGCAAATATTGCTATTAGTCTAATTAGTGCTTTAGCTGAAATTATATTCGTATATCAATATATCAGGCAAATATTTGTACGAGATATGCATTTCAATAACTACTCAGCTGAAATGAACAAATGAACTTATTCGATTGCAAGGGCCTTGTTTCCTACAGTTCTACTTTGCAACTGATTTTTCTGCATGATTGATTAAATTAGATTGCAAAGTCCACAGTTGATCCAAAATAATTGCTTTTTTCCACCCTTCCCCAAGTGATCAGAGTACCTATACAACTGAGCAGTATTACTTGTTTACTGTAGGCTGTTCAGTATGAGGGCCTTGCTTGTGGATCAGTCTCTGGGTGAGCACGTTGAGATCCTTCTCAAGTGAGCATTGCTTGGCTTTGTGCTATTATGTTTTCAGGACAAGAGAAAGCTGAGTGATAAATGCACTTGAACAAGGTATCAGGACCCATCTTCTGACTATCCAGCATAGTAACCAACCTTCTTTTTCTTCGAAGCAATCAAGTTGGTGTTGGGTGATGGATATCATTTCTGGATGGGACCGTGACAAGGCTGAGATCCTCAGACGCATTCCATGGTTTGCTGCTTTAGGTATAGTGTCTGTTTTCACTGGATAGTTTTCAGTGGATGAGAGCACAAAGAAAATTAATAATACATACTCAGTCATAAGTCCTCACTTAGCTCTTTGTCAATTTGTGTGCAAATTCAGAGTTCTGTAGAGTCTGGAGTGAGTTTGATCCCACAGCCATTCAGATCTCTGACAAAGATCTCAGAAGAGTGCAGGACAGATGCATAGGTTGGGATATTTAATAATTAAGGATAGTTAGAAAGTTCAAAATGGGATCCGAAACAGCCAGCAGGTTCAACTACCAAACCAAACCAAAACACTGACCACAGAAATATGTCTGAAATCTTATCACTTGGGCTAGGGCATCAGACTCAATACTCCTCCAATCAGACATGACACTCTGCACTCACCTGATATTGTGAAGAATTAGGTAGGTCCAGAGACCTGAAGTCTCTCCTGCTGATGGATATCCACTGCTCTGGTCCCAAAATGCTGAACAGGATTTTTTTCTCTCTTTGAATATTTGATCAAAGGAACTATATTCTCACATGTTATATAACACCTTGGTGGCTGTCTCTCATCCAAAATCTGACAGGTCCAAATCCAGTGTCCAATCTTATTTGGCATGTTCTTACTGCTGTTTCAATCAAAAAAGGAAGTGTGGGAACATCCTCCACTGCTCCTGCAAAAGCTATTACACTAGTCAGGCAATAATTCAGAAGAGCCATAGAGGGCATGTAATGAAGTTTGTTCATACCTTGTAGTTAAAAAATTCAGCCAAGGAGGAGGAATGCTGGATTTCAGTCCCCATTTCTTGGACTGTTCACATAAATTATTGCTTGATGTAAAGCTCAGGAAGAAAGGGCCTGATTCTGGGTTCCTGCATCTCAAGCGAATGTATTCTTCCCAGGTTCTAATTTTGTTAGCCAAATCCTTCATCATGTCTCTAACAGTTTTGGAACTCGAAGTTATTCACAAGACTGTGGATCTTCTCTGTATCTATGCCAGGTGTACTACCTTGAAATTAATAGGCTCCATCTTCGGATAGAAAAGTTGGAACTTATATTTTTTCTGTCCAAATTCAGCTTTCATTTTGAATCTTTCTTCACATTCTGTGTATGGTAATTCTACCTCAGAGGGAATTAACTGTTATGTTGAACTTTAATGCAGTCATGATAATTTTCTTGGGTTCTCTTGTTATGACTCATGGTATCTTGTTCTTTCTTTTGTGTCTAGTAAGTAGCTGGCAAATTCTCCCCAGTTATGGTATTAAATAAAATAAAATCTGTACTTAAAGTGGGCAGAATTTAAGAATCACAGAAGCCAGTGACTGAGGTTGCTGCCATCATGGCATACATTGGATGGGACTGTTTAAAAAGGAATACCTGATATAAATGTCAGATAGAAATTGAGATGAAAGTAGAATGGAAGAGATGGAAAGGGACATGTCAAGTGAATGTATCAGTATAGGATCCTAAAAGAAGCAATCCATACTAGGAGTTTCAATTTGTTTGAATTGTGCTGGATGATCTGTCATTTCTGCTAAAAAAAAAAGAAGAAAAAAAACCCAACCCAACTACCTAGAGTCAATTTTTAGGAGTGACTAATATACAGGAACTTCTCTTTGTAGTTGGAGTCTTACAGTGGTATTTCAGATAGCAGTTGCTTGAACCACTTGTGTGAAAAAGCTTTGCTCTGATATGCTATAGAAGAGAGGTTGTAATTAAGAAAATGCACTTTAGCTGTTTTTTTTTTCCAGTGAGTTTCAGTACCACTGAATACTAAAAATGAAAACTCATAAATGTCAAATCACATTTCTCTGTAGCTTTTTTCTTATATTTTCTCCTTGTTTCAGCTTGCATAGCAAACATAAATGTCACTATAAGCTTCTCTGGGGAGAGAGTTTCTAGCCAATGTCCTGTAGTAGAGAGAGAGTTGTGAAGCTGTAGATGCTTTGGAGGTTCATCATTTTCTTAAGAAAACATTTCACTGCAGTTGGAGAAAAAATGATGGACATATTTATCCACTCTTATATTTTGCTGGTTTCATAAATGCCTACATTTTGACTTGAGGATATAGACCTTTAAATGGAGTAAACTACTGTCATTATTAAAAACAGCTTCCTGGAAAGAATTCAGAGATGTTCAACGCTATTCTTTGTTTTCTCCATGTACAGTATTCTAATTAATTCTGAGCCATTTATTGAGTAATGTTTTTAAGGTCACTGGCTTGGTTGGGTATTTGGTAATAAAAATTACACCCCACGTCTGCAATAGGACCACTAATTTAAAATAGCCATTTGATTCAAACTGACCTCCTTGCCAGCATAACTAATGAAGTGCCACTTTAATATTTAATGCACTGTTCTTTCAAGGTAATTGCTATTTACTGGTAATTCTTCTTCATTTGATGGTTTATTAGGTACCTATAGGAATTTAAATTGGGCAACTGAAAAACTGTAATTGTCTAACTAGCATAATACTTTGCTATAAATATGCCTGGGCACCTGTTTAAGGAAGTTTTTTGTTTCGTGCTTTTTTTTTTTCCTTCTTTTTCTTTTTTTTCTTTCCCACTATGAAAGAATGGGAAAGGCTGATTTACTGAAGAGATTTTACTTATTACTAAGATATTAGGAAAGAGAGAGCAGAAAGGGGCTGACATCCAAAGGAATGCAGGGACTTGTTTTGGCTAATTCTGCACCCACCCATGTGGGCGTCAACATTCCACTCCAAAACTGCAGGGCTCAGCATCTCCTTGTGAAAGGACTGGCAAAATAGATGCATTTGTGTAACGTGTATGATGGGGAGGGGATCACCCAGGAAAGAATTAGTTTGAAAAGTGATTGCAGAAAAGGTGCAAAATGAATATTCCCCTTAGAAACTGGGGAAGCAGAAAAGAAAATCTTCCCGGGAGAGGAAAAATGTATTAGCTTCTAAAACAAATATAGCTTGTTCCCAAACTACAGATATCTAAATTAGTCTTTTTTGCTAAAGAGATATTGAGTTTTGAGGTGTCTTCCTCAAACTGATAAAGGCATTTATAAAGATCAGCTACAAAGGAAACCCCTAGCTGAGAAATTCCTGTTCACTTCAATTTATACCTGCCTCTTAATAAAAAGGCTTTGTGACTGGACACTGCAAGTTTGTCCTATTAACCTTTTCTTTCTTCACAACTGCAATGGGTTCTGTTTGAGTTTTTTCCTTTGTTTTTGTGTTCTTTTGTTGTTGCTGAAGGTTGACTGTCCACGTCTGCAACCGTAAATGATTTTTAGGATTCTTTCTGTACTCATCGTGTTTTGTTGTTTGCCTTGAGCAGTAATAGCTGTTAATCAATGTTTAGATTACCTAATTCTAAAAGTGAGAGCTCTTGCATCTGTCTGCTTAGTACCCTGGTAATATGTGAATGCTGCAATTATTAGTGAATTTATCATTTCCACATCTGTAGATTGGGACCTAAGAAGCGAAGAAAAGTGTGTGCTTCAGTATACAATAGAGTATACAGGATTTTTTAATGAAGTGAGAATTGCTGTTTCCCAAGACTGGGAGCTGATATATTGATATCTTCATTTCCAAAGGAAAAGAAGATAGTGGGATGCAGATCCTGCCATGGGAATTTCAGCTCTGTTAGCTGAATTTTAGGCAACTTATTGTTGAACAGAAATGAAGTACTTACAGTGGGAAGTATTGGGTAACACCAAAGTTTGGTAACTCTGCGAGTACTTTTCTTCTCTTAGAATTCAAGCTAAGAAAGACAGCAGTAGCATTCCCTCCTCCAAAGATACAGCAACTTAGGTTTGGCTTCGGACTTGTCCACACTTGGGCAATGGGGATCACTGGAATATCTGAGCGTTACAGCTGTCTGCACCTGAATTCCAGTCCAGTGGTGCATCCAGTGGGTGGTGTGAATATGCTATGTCATTTGCTCCTCAGTGTATCATCCAGTGGAGAGCTGCCAGATGACTTCATCATCCCACTCAATCTTGCTACTGTATTTTATATTTTTGCAGCAGGGAGACAACATAATATCCTGGCAATCCGCGTATGCATTAATGAGGCGTCTGCCCACACTTCTTAACATAGGGTTACTAACAATGATTGCGACCAAGTGCACTACTTAAGTGGGGTGTACTGTCTAATGCAGCTATATACATGCATAAACCACAAATTATTTTGTCATGGTTGCTATACTCTGTGCAAACATTTAATGAAAAGCACTGTTGCAATACCGAGAATACTGACTTATTTTGTTCATTTTTTCTTTTGTAACTGAAGAACTTCATTCATCATAGCTGTGTTAATATTGTTCTGGTCCACCTGCAGTTTGGGTGAGTTAATATTGAGATGTTTTTGTCTACGACTCATCCAGTGGAAAGCCCGAAGTTGGTAAATTTTTAATTCAGGTTCTGGAGAGAATTGAACCTGGGTTCTGATTTCCCACTTAAGTTTTTTTTTTTTTTTTTTTTTTTTTTTTTTTTTTTTTAGTTTAATTTAGTTTAGTTTAGATACAGTCCTGGGAAAGCAATTCAGAAGTGAATGTTCTCATTGAGAAGTGCTGTTCTCAGAGAAGACAGAAAAAAACTCCCACTCATATGTGACATGAGTGTGTTTGTGTATGTGTTCATCCATGCACGTGAACACATGCGACTTGCACGTGATGTTTTAGATAGATTCATAGCAACATCTATATACTTTTCTAATTAAGTTGATATATAAAGTTTTTAATATGCCAATAGGAAACTCAAGGTGAGCAAGTAAGATTTACTTTGTTTTCTTTCTTTTCTTTCTCTTCCCCATTCTTCTGCATCACAAAAATCCTCTTTCAGAATATGATGGAAACACAAATATAAAACGAACTGCTATGAAAGAAGCTCATGATATCCAAACCTGTTTGCTTTTTTCCCTTCTCTGTGCAAGCTCACAAATACCCCTCTGAGCACTACAGGCTTCTTTCTTCATTGACTTAGCTCCTCTCTTGTTCAGAGCCAATAGGAAACCTTGTGAAAGCTTAAATAAATACATGCATTCAAATTAAAACAGAGCTGGCTTCCAGCAGCCAGATTTCCCATTATCTCATCTTGTTTCAGTCAAAAAGCTTATGTGAAGCAATCCAATTGTATCAGAGTAAACAACATTGCATGCAGATATACACTCTGCCCTGCCCACAACAGTCCACTGCTTGAATAAGGAGCTTCCCTGCCTTCAATAGGTGCTTGCAGCAATGCCTTGGGGTAATGAGTAGGTGCTGTTGCTCTCATGTAGGTAATCTTACCAGCTGTGACATAGAGGGGTAAAATTGATGGATCTCACTCCTGTGCATCCTTTGTTCATGTACAGAGAAAGAAAAGTTGAGGGATATTCACCAAAGTGACAAACTTTTCCATGGTGGGCTACTGGAAGATGGTTCCAGGAATATATTCTCATGTTAAATAGTTCAGGATTTTTGTCTCCACTTCATGTGAGGGAAGAAGTTCAGGAATAATATGTTTACCTTACCTTTTTCCTCTTGTAGACATTTCAGGGTTGTTTTTTTTTCTGTTGATATGTTTTTTTTTTTAGTCTCATTTCCTAATGGCTTCCCTCTGTATAGTTTCATGTGTCAGATCTGTGTAATCTTGTCTCATAATACTAAGGACTGGTACAGCTACATTCCTGCAACATTCAGTTTCTGGTCAGTGAAAAGCTGACTGAGATGTGGAAGGCTTAGTCAATGGGAAGTTGGCATGAGGGGTTTTCAGCTCATGAAGGCTGATGTCAGTAGCTTTTGTGACAGTTATGCCCAAGATCTCAATTCTGGGATTCCTCTGATGTGGTCCCAGACATGCTGAGAGGAGAGAGGACACAATTGATAGTTACTCTTTGTTTTTTGTTGGACATTCTCCTGTGAAACGCCTGCTCCCTTCTGCTTTTTAACTGCCCTGTGGGCCTGGTTTTCCCCATTCTCTTGCAGGAGCCATGGAAGATGCTATATTGTTAAGACACCACTGAATTGTGTTTCCCTGGTCTATTTTTCACAGGGTTTCAATGCTTTTATTTCTCACCATTTCTCACACTTTCAGGAGACAACTGTATGCCTGAGAGGTTCATTCTGTCTTCCTTCAGCCATTTCTTTATAATCTTGCTTGCAAAATGGTGCTTTTAATGCTGGCTCCAGTTCCCATATTCAGTATCAAAATGACACAACTTGAAAGATTGTCGAGTTTTTTTGTGCTTGTACACATAGTACAGTCTCTCAAAATGTGTGATATAGGCACATTTTTCATCGCAGTGTTTGCTTACAGCAGGAACACATGAAAGGAGAGCATTCTGAGAATGACTAAGCATCAAAGTGGCTGTACGTGAGCTGTCTCAAGAAGCGTAATGCTTCTCCTGGAAGGTGGCAGAAATGTTTGGGTTATGGTAATGGCAAGAAGTCTCAGTTCAAACTTTGGCTCCTCTTTACCACAGCTAATCGAAACATAGATGAGAAACCTTTCTTATGCAGACCGAGATTTGCTGATCTCTCTCAGTTACATTAAAGAGAAGTCAAGGGTATCTGCGATCATCACTCTTGTATGGTTACACTCTATCATCTCAGGGAAGTTCATTTTTGCATCTCTAGAGCAAATGGGTGCTTTTTTTCCCCCCCCTATGGGCTTGCCTAGGAAGATATTCATATTTAATATGAAGCTTTGAAGCATTGTTATGGTAATGTCAGGTAACTGCTCTTCAACATGGATTGACAGCTAGCTATTAAGGGTAGGAAAGTATGTGGTAACTGTGTACTGAATGATACATGTGGTTTTTTAATTTTTTTTTTAATAAGTAGAAACATGGCAGTTGCAGGTTTTCTATGTCTTTTTGATTTAACTGCACTTCAGAGCCTTTTGCCAAACCACAAGTAAGAGCAGTGTTTAGATCAAACTGCGCGCTCAAAATATTTTCCCCCACCCTGATTTAAGTGCATAGGTTTTAATTTCTAATCAATTTCAAAATGGGCCATTGGGAAATATCTTCTGCATATATCAATTTGAGCCTTGGTTTCTGAGTATTTTCTTAAATGTTAGTTTCTGAAGTCACTCAGTTTCTGCCAGTTTTTACTAAGGTTTAGATTGGCACGTAACTTCTAGCTGTAATGGATTCATCTTCAATAACAAGTTGAGCTCTGAACTGCTATTAGTTGGCACTGGCAGGGATACCAAGATGATCTCAGAGGGCTCAGTAGACGTGCACCTTTTCACAGTAGAAATGGCATGCTCTGCCAACCCCCAGAAAAATTGCCAGCAGGAAAAATAACATTTTCCCCCATGCCACAGGTTTTCTAATCAGCATCCTTTTCCATGCCTGGTTAGTGCATACATATATATATTTCATGTGGCAAAGGCTATGTTGAGGAGTAGGATGGGCATCTCACAGAAATAGCATCCACCTTGGAAGAGAACAAGATAGTGGGAGCTCTGTTATATCTGGTGTTGTAGTGTGATGGGTTATTTCTCCCCTTTGGTTCCAGCAGACTCCTGCAAAGAGCCAGCTGCTGCTTATGTACCTCTTGCATAGACTGGCTTTTCACTCTGTCCAAGTCTTTAAGTAGAGGAATGCAAATTTCATTTTCATTATTTGGCTAAGAAAACAGTGAACTTTTGAACCTTTTTCACTTACAGTTTTAACTGAACTTGACCTAAGTATAAAGGTTGAAACCTGAATCAACTTATTCCTCCCTGTTGCGGTTGAGAAAGGGAAGACAAAATTATCAGCTTGCTCTTGCAGCTTGTCCAGCCTGATGGTTTGGTGGAAATGCCCATCAGTCTCCCACCCAGCTTGCCAACTCCTTAGGGCAAAACGTGAAGCGGGTCTAGCATGGTATAACTTGCATTCCAGTCAGCGAACAATTACTTACTAAAGTACCCCTGAAAGTTGTTTGTTGAGTTTTCCTTGTTTGTAGCAACTTCAACATAGCTTATAATGTCTCCTTTCAACTCTATGAGCAAGCCATGCCATTTCAGGTTCTAAAACACAAAGCTAAGTAGATATGAAAACAACTTTAAGGAAGTCTCTTGATATTCTTTTTTTTCCTTTTTTTTTTCCTTCCCTTCCCTTTTTTTTTTCCTTCCCTTCCCTTTTTTTTTTTCCTTCCCTTCCCTTCCCTTCCCTTCCCTTCCCTTCCCTTCCCTTCCCTTCCCTTCCCTTCCCTTCCCTTCCCTTCCCTTCCCTTCCCTTCCCTTCCCTTCCCTTCCCTTCCCTTCCCTTCCCTTCCCTTCCCTTCCCTTCCCTTCCCTTCCCTTCCCTTCCCTTCCCTTCCCTTCCCTTCCCTTCCCTTCCCTTCCCTTCCCTTCCCTTCCCTTCCCTTCCCTTCCCTTCCCTTCCCTTCATGAGTGATTGCTGAGTCTGCTTCAGGAGAATGTCTGCTGTGAAATCTCAGGCCCATTGCAGTCAAGATTTCTTCCCATATTTCTTTGATTTTGGTATTGCCTGTACTTGAAGATAGTTACAGATCCAGAGGAGAAAAACAAGAACATTGAGAGGTTTTGAAAATGCAAAGGCTCTGGGGACTGGCTTCACATTTTTCAGAGAAAAAGATTAAAAATATGACTGTATTAAAAAGTCACTTATGGAGAGGACAATGATTAACCCTTATCCGTATTAATTGAGGAAAGGTAAGGAGAAATTGACTTTGTTAGCAACAAAACAAATTGATGTTAGCTGTTAGGAGAAATAGTCTTCTGAGTGGTGCTTGAGCATTGCAACAGGCTTCTTGCACAAATAGCTGGTTCTCTCCTTCACAGGAGAATTTAAACAGTAAGATAGATAAACCTTTGCTTGGAGTGGTCGAAGGATGCTTGTTCCTGTTTCCTGGATCTTTTTCATTTTTCTTTTGGTCTGGCATTCCTGCGGGCTTCAGATTTAACCCTGCAACTTCTGAAGAGGAATCCCCAGCATACGCTGATAGAAAAATGGTTAAATAAATTCTAGTAACATAAGAGAGCATTTAAAAGGACCTCCCAGGAGTCTTCAGCCTCCTATGGGGAAAGGGGTATTGGTGTGTACCAACAGTGCTTAGAAAGCCTGTAAAGTTTATTGGAAAATAAAGCAGCGATAGTATCTGATCTGTTAACCCTAACAGAGGATCTGTTCCTCAGCTTCAGATTGCAGGCATACCATGAAGTGCTGAGATTGGCATGAGTAGTGCACATTTTTATTTGAGGGGAACATAAATCCCAAGTATCTTGTTTGTGTATAATTATTCTTGCCCTGCGGTTGCAGCATCTTGTGCACACAGCTGCATTGTGAACATTTTTCCAAGTTTATTTAGCACTGAGTGCAAGTACTTTACATGTCAGAGCTGGGAACGCTCCTGTTTCAGCTGACTCCACTCCTCTGGGGTGTTGTACAGCGCTTAGGTGACTAAGCGAGAGGTGGTTGCACAAGCCTGGAGAGACAGGGAGCTTATTTAATCACATTAGAGAGAGAGAGAGCAGACGCCCAGGAGCGGATTGCACTGATTTGTGAAGAGAGAGAGAATGTCTTACAGAAGGGGTTTGGAGGTCACTGGATTGGCAGAGTCAGTGCACCTTTTACGGAGGATTTCTACATTATTAATCCACGTAGATCCATATTTAAGAGCCTAACTAAGGGCTGCAACTCTTGTAAACACCAGAGGCTTAAGATCTGAAAATATCTTGTAAGGGGAGAGTTCATTCCTTCTCTGTTTTTGCTCCTCACCTACCTCAACTTGTAGAAGATTAGCAAACATGTCAGTAGCAGTGGTCTGACATTCTTTCACCACTACCTTAATGGTTTCTTGTCCTCCTTTAAAGTGTTTGTCTGCTCCTGTTAAACGGTACAAAGGGCAAAGTGAACCTGCAGTTTGTCTACAGGTGGTCCAGGAACAATATAATCAATTGACTTGGTATGGGAAATTTGATCATGATGTAATTTTATGAGGTGACTGACTGATCTCGTGAGTGATGTCAGTAGACAGTGAGGCCAGGCACAAAAGCAAGGTATCGTGTTTTAATATGGCTTTGGAAATGGAGAGAGAGCTTGGCCCCGTGTTGGAAACAACATTGTTAGAGCAGGTATGAAACTGAGTCACACGGGGAATTCAAAGAACTGGAATTTAGAGTTTGAATTGTGGCTCATTGCAAACCAGCACCGGTTCCTTATAAAACAGAAGCAGTGACAGACAGGACAATAACAGTGGTATAACATGCAATCCTTGACATGTGACAATACAGGAAAGTTCACTCCTGTCCCTTTTCTTTGAGGTGTCAGACGAACCAAACAGATAGCTGTGTAAAACAATTGTCATAAATGTTCAAAATAAATGAATCTCCATTTCGGGTTTTATTGCAGCCTTGCAATTTGGGCTAGGTTCTCTGAACTTTGCTAACCTTGGCAGATCTACAGGGAAAGCCTACAAAATCCTTGAGTTCAAAGGAGGCAAAATATATGACACCTTTTGAAAGTCTGGCTTTGAGTGTTGAGTTTATTTGAACTTATGTTAACCAAAGCCAATAAAAATTGGTTTGCACGAGCTCCCACAAGGTGAAATTCCAGCAAGCAGGAGAGAATGAGAATAGACAACCTGTTTACCAACCACAGTTATTTTTATTTGTGTTAAAGGGGGAAAGTTGATGGAGTTTGAGTACTTTCATGTTTGATTTAAAGTAGGAATAAGGAAGATTATAGCTTCAGGGCGTTATGTAAGGAATATTATCCTACTGTGAAGATTTCTCGAGCAACCTGGACTACATCTGTCAGGTCTCAGTGCAAAGGAACTCCTCTTTCTTGAATATTTGTCTTTCATAATGCTAATACCTTGACATACTAAGGAAGAGGGTAAGGTGGAGAGCAGAGATTAGACTAGTAACAATACTTTTGTAAAGTAAGTGCATGAAACAAATGTAATCTGGCCAAATTAAGTTGTTTGCAGTGGTGGAATGAATTCATGGACTCCATATTCAGAGTTGGCTCTGCACCTGGGGATATGAGGCTGACCTCTCCTTGACCATAGCTGAAATCTGTGTTAGCTGTATGGAGGAGCTAAGCTTGTTATGAGGCAAGAAGTGAGTTTGAATAGTCAGGATCCAGGGACAGAAAGTGTGCCTACAGATACAGAATTAAACATATGGTTCCTGGGGGAGGAGGAAGACTCTTTTACTTATTTCTTTATTTTAAACTGGAAACTTTAACAAGGAATGAAGAGGATGACCAGAGGCACAGCAGAAACAGCCAGACAGCAGTGGACATAAATAAGAAGGTTGCAGGAAGCACATTATGACTGAGCAGTACTTCACAGAAACTAGCCAGGCATGGCATATTACTGAATGGCAGTCCCAGAAGAGTAAAACACAGCACTTTGTTTTCACCTGGAAATGATGGGGCTTCTTTAGAGTGAATGTCTAAGAATCACAAAGGAGATATGGGGCACGGGGCTAAGTATATATCTGTAGATCTGGAAACAGTTACTGAATGGGAGGATGGGAAGGAGAGGAGAAGCCATGGCAAGGAGCATGGTTCAGAAGAATCAAGCCTCACTTATGAACGATAGAAGGTAAACAGTGTGATGTTACCATACACGAGCCTTTAATGAGATAAATAAAGGGAGATAATATGAGTTAAATAACCAATCTAACAGAGACAAACATATGCTGGGGAAGTATGATTGCTGAGGCAGTGTGGTGTTTCTGCCAATGACCTCGAGAATTGGATTTGGTAGATACAGATCTCACTATTGTTGTTAGAGGTCTGTCATTATGGGAGGCTTTGACTTAATGGATTATACAGGTGAACAGACAGATAAATTCTGATATTTCTGAATACAGAAACCACTGGAGTTCCTTTCAGTCACTGAAAAAGAAAGAGGTAATACTGTTTTAGATCTGACACTGTTAAGTTGTATAATAAAGTAGAAAACAACCTGGATTTGAGGGGTTTCAGTTTCAATTAAAATGAACGATAAACAAGTGCAGATCTATAGCCAAGCTTCTCAGTTCCAGATGGATGGCGTTTGATATGTTTAGGAAACTAACTAGAGCCTGAAGCGCTCAAGAGAATTGGATTTTAAAGGGAAGCTGTCCCTTCACTGAGACAAAGGTGCAAAAAATATCTGGAGCAGATACATGTTGCAAAGGAAAATACATGGAAGAAACATTACCAGATTGACTGAATAAGGGGTAGAAAAAGGAACGGATCAGCATAGAAAGCCACATGTAAGAGGTCAGGAACTGTATGAACAAAATGAGAATTTGCAGAAATCAGGAGTTTTGCTCTGCAAGGGAAATTAAAACAAATAGCAAAAGTTCCTCCAGCCATGTAGATACAAGCAAAAACAAACAGAAAAAGTAGGGAAAAAATGGAAAAAGAGTAGATCCAGCATGATCTAGGTAAACCTAATCACTATGTCTGATAAAAGCACAATATTTCTAGCCATGGAACTGCAGTCCTTCTCTTTTAGCTATTTGTACGGTAGAGCTGTCCAATGCTTCTTAATCCAAAGTCTCATTTTGGCAGTCACTGGCAAGTTGTATTTCTAAGAAGTCTGCTTTGAAATGTCAAATCACATCCTAATTGAAATACTGTTATCTGCTATGGGACTTGCTGAACCAATTCCCTTGGATAATCTTGGCATGAGAAGAATAACTGCTGTGCAGAAAAGTACCTTGGGCTCTAGCTAGAGGTAGATAAGGATTGAACGACTTTTAGTTTGGATCCTCTGTCCTTCTCTCTGTCTTAGCTGCCATGCTATCACTCTTTTCTGCTGTTCTCTTTCCTCTACAGAAAGCAGATGTTTGGTTTTCCTTTCCAGGAGTAGCTGTCAAGATAATGTGTTAGATTTTTGTATCTAGGGTTTATCTTTTTGATATTTTATCACATTTTGAGATACTGAAATAGAAACTATCTGCCTTCATCTTTCTCTCTGGGCAGCATAGTCCCTCCTCCTAGGGATGAGACAATGCTTTGTACCTGAAGGTTTCCAGCACTGGTTGGAGAAATGGATTTTTCTATGTGCTGGCAGTTAGCATCCATGTACACATCTTCCCCCTTGGATGGAGAGAATGTGCAGCACGGTTAATCTGCGCAAGGTTCTGCAAAGCTCTACTTCACTGCTGTTTGTGATTTTTCCATTAGATAAGGAACTGATTCTGTTCACCACAGACACTTGGTGTTTGAGCAAGTGTGGTTTCTCAAACAGAAAGATTAAAGTAATCAGGCCTGGCTTGTGATGCTGAATACCTCAATGCATTATAGGTTATTCAGATGCCCCATGGGAGGGGAGAACTGCTATTTTCGGATCCTTTTGTGCTTTAAGAGAGAAACGACTTAATCAGCTTTGGTTTAGATGGCACCTGGAAAAGTCTGCTATATTATCTGTTTAGTATGTTTGTTCCCAGTCTGATCTGCTGCCATTGGATATAGAGTAGATGTAGTTGAGAGGAATGCAAAGGATTTCAGTTGTTTTAGAAGAGTTGGGTGGGGGCCTTCAGAGTCCGTGAATTCATTAAAATTCCATGTTGCATTGCAGGGTAAATGCGTGGGCCTTAATATGCAGGGCTCCAACAGGTAAATACTCGTATCTTGGATACAAGACAAAGCAAGTTTTTACCTGCCCTCCATCCAAAGTGCTCTGCACCCACCCAAAAGGCAGTGTTCACCACTACCTGAATGTAATGTAAACTGATAGATTCAAGCACAGGTTAGGGGCAGCAACGCACCTTTAGATGGGTATCTGCCACAAGTGTGTGCATGTGTTTACACTAGAGAAAACTCATTCTCAGTTTTGAGGAAAACAGACTTTCTTTATGTCACTGCTGTCTTTGAATACATGTTGCTTTGCTGACAGCATCCATTTGCGCTGTGGATTATATAAACAACTATCAGCACCTGGAGCTGCCTTCTCAAACTCCAGTAGTCACAAAACATCCACCAAGCAATTACTTCCATGGATCAGGAGTGCAGAGATTAGGGGACAAATACTGCCTGTGGGCACCTTGCCTTTGTGCACTCTCCTTGAACTCTGTGAAGCAATGTGGCCCTTTTCAGGCACAGTCTGAACCAGACGCTGCAATCTTCTTATAGTGACGCTGGTAATTCTGGTTGGAGCTATTTCACCATAGACCTGACTCTGCAGTCACTAAGCCAGTGACAGTGCTCCTCATGACATTCAGTGGCTTTCTCCAACCAGTCTCATGGTCCAGATGCATTAAAATTACCTGAGATTGAACTTGCTCTTTTCAGGGCCTGCAGGTATGCGAATATGCAAAGGTGGTTAGTGAATCATAGAATCATTAAGGTTGGGAAAGACCACTAAGATCATGTAGTTGAACCATCAACCTGTCGCCACCATGCCCACTAACCATGTCCCTCAGGGCCACACCTATCCTTTTCATGGTGAGATTAGATTTTCCACGGTGAGACAGAGAAGTCCCACTGCGGGGCAAGTGTCAAGCTGAACCTGTGGTGGGTCTCAGAGATGCATTTCTGTGGTTGTCTGTGCTTTGTAAGTCATCTAAAGGGTTGTTCTGGTTGTCCTTCAGTCAGCATTCCTCTTGTAAATTACTTGCTTCTTTCACTGGGCAACTCAACTGGGGGATGTGAAACCACACAGCTTAGATCTTTCATTTATTTCTCTTTTCAGAAATGAAGGATTAAAAGAACTGTGGTAGGAAAAAAAAAAGTTATTTCTCTGCTGTAGAAAGGGAACAAAAACATCTGCACAAAGAGAAAACACTGAAAGTAGAGAACTCTGTTATTCTTAGGAGAGAATGTTGGGATTAAGGTTTAAAAACTTTTTTTAAGGCGTCCAATTTCTATGAGCTTCAGTTACTTCAGGGATCAGACGTTTAAAAGACATTTTCTTGATCTAACTTTTTTGCAGGACCTGAGTATTTTGAAAGACTTCCCGCACACACATTTCAGTTATTTGATCTGATTATTGTTTTAATAAAACTATTATTTAACTAACCACGAGTTAATTTCTTCTGGGAGCTAGCCACAAATAGTAGCAAGTTATTGTTTAACCTGGCTAAAACTTAGCTCCTCGTCTTCCCTACTAACTCCCACCATTGACAAAAACCACTTAGGGCTGGATTTTTTTCATAATGGAGTTGGCTTATTTAAAAAAAAAAATAATATTGTGAGATCCTGAAAACTCTTCTCTCTTTTCTAATACCTTTTAACTTGCTTTTGTGTTCGAGGATGATGTGAATTGATGCACTCTAAGGATAGGAGAGACTGTCTGAGATGTGTTTTGTATAGCAGTTGGCACAGAGAGGCAGTAACCATAACTGCATGGCCTCCACTTCAGTGAGAAGCTATTAATTTCTCCTGGTACGCAATGGGACTGTTCCCCAGGAGTTTTCCAAGAGGGGAAGATTACTAATATTTAAACTACTTTCCAAAATTTGAGAATTTTGGCTCAGGATAGGGTAATTTCAATTTTAATTTTTCTTTCTTGTCATTTCTCCGTGAGTGTTCTCCTCTGCAGTGCAGTGGGACACAGTGGGCAGAGCCCAGGAACCAGAGGTGAGGTGACAGTCACATCCTGGCTGTAGGCTATGTGGCTGCAGACAAGTATGGCCCACCCTTTTACAGCTGGCAGTGCTTCTGTTTCAAAGCCACTGAGAGTACCTGCTCTTTGGCACAGAAGTTCAGTGATGAGAAGTGTTTCAAAACTTCGTTCTGTGTTTATAATGACACTTTGAAGCTAAAATGATGCTCATGGAAACATGCCAGTGAGAGAAGAGTGATGCTTGTTGGGAGCGATTGCATGAGACTGTTCTGTTCCATGGTGATGTATTTGTAAAATATGCATGACGTGTGAAAGAGTCTCTGCTCCTAGTAAACAAGTTCCACTGCGCACAGGCATTAAGCCCAGAGTTCATTCCTCCCTGAGTCAGAATGACAGTGGAGTGTAGCTTGATTTTGTAGAGACATTGGAGCTGGTGGTCTAGTGTAACAGAGGCCTATGCTGGCCTAGATATTCAGTCTAATAGAGAAACAAACTAAATTGTGCAATCTGTGAGTGTGTAGTGTAGAACATGAAGCTGTGGCTTCATATTAATGAGGACAAGCTGTGTAGGGTAACCAAGATCTCTTCTGGAACCCCTTTTCTAATACCATGCACTCTAATGCAAGCAAATGCAAATAGGAGCATGTAGGAACAAGAAGTGCTTGGTCACGCTTACAAAAGGGGTCTGGTGTCCTGAAAATGGATGAGATATGTCCTGGAGAATGTGATTCAGCAGAGGATTTCAGATCAGCAGGAAAGTAGCTTCAGAGGCCTTCACAGGCTCACATCATTGCCAAAAGAATTAAGGCAACCTTTGAATTGAAGATTAAATAATTAAATAAAAAAATAAAAGCAAGGAGCAGTAAATGGGAGCCTGCAGCTTTTTTTCAGCTGGGCAAAGGGCACTTTACTGGTGTTGATCTTATAGACTTTGATGTCTTTTCCGGAAATATACAATCCAATATGAAGTTGAAAAACAGGAAGGGGGTAGAAATGACTGGGGGAAGTGACATGGGGAAGTGGGAAATATGTGTCAAAGTTTTTGTGTTCCTCTGAGGCTGAGGAACCTGATGAACACCTGATGAACACAGCTTTTCAAGACAGTGTTGAACTCGACACGTGCAGAAATGGCCAATTCAAGACTACAAGACCAGCCATTTTCCAGGAGATACGTTGCATTTGAACATGGCTCTTGAGCTAGGTTCAGTGGCAGCAGAGGAAATTTTCTAAATATTTTCTGAATAATGTCACCTGCAGTAAACACTCTGGCTCAAAAATGTCGAATCTGAAGGGGGAGCTGGTAAAATTATTTATGCTAGCTTTGTCAGGATGTGTCCTTTGCAAAAGCAAACAGGTGCAAGATAAGGCATTTACAGGCCTTAGAGCTGTCTAAGTCAGATACTGGAGAAAAGGTTTTTCCTGTTGTTATTGGTCAAACATAGGCAGACCTTGATTCTGTGCAGTAGGTTAAGATGATTGAAGAAATGCAAAAAATAGCAGGGCTATGCAATTTGTCCCAATACCACCAGGCTTTAAATAAACCATACACACTCCTTGGAATGGTTTATGAGTAGGCAAATAAAACAAAAACAATTTAAAGGTGATAAAACTCTGTTGACATGAATACCATTCAGGTAAACCACCTTGGACATATTTCAAACATAAGCCATCACCTATTTAACTTCATCCCAGATGAATGAAACTGTTCACACATGAGGCTTTGCAAATACAAAAGGTCTTGTTTGCCTGCTGACTCTGCTGCCTGAAAGCTCACTTTGATGACAACTGTATGCTATTTCAGATCAGTTCAGGAAGCTCTGCCTTCATGGAGCCCTGGCTGTGAGGCTTGAGCATTGCTACCCTCAACCCCTGCTTATGGAGCCTGAACAAGTTATGTGCCTGAAGGACCCATGCTACCAGACCAACTCTCATTGGGTCTGGAAGCAGAGGTAAGATTTTGGCAGGCAGTCTATGTGAGAGGAACTGAGCTTCTCCCATTGTAACTGAGGGTTTCCCAAGAGTTGTTTGGAGGACCCAAAACATTTGAGGTTTAGTATCACTTTTAAGTATTACCGCAGTTATAGATGAAGTATGGAGCCAAAAAAGTCGTGACAAAGATATTCTTTCTGGACCCTTCAGCTCTAAGAATGAATCCCATCATGGAGACCATGTCTGTAAGTTTTCTCTCTTGGTAGAATGGAGCAGCCATTGCAACTTCCCACTCTGAAGGAGCAATAGTGTTCTGCTTTGCAGCAGCTTTCAACGAATAGCTGTATAATTCACATCAAGGAACGGGCTACACATGGAGAAGCACTGATGTATTTTAGTGCTCTTACTTCTGCAGTTAGCATAACAGAAGAGGAGTAGATGCTAACTTGAAATAGGAGTAGATGCTAACTTGAAATTCAAGCCCAGATGCTATTATTTTCTCTAATGAAATTCTGAAGTATGAAGTATCTTCAGTACCACTGGGGAAGCAGTCTACATCTCAGATCTGGGCAGTGGGGTTGTTTCAGGATGTTTTGCTCTGAAAAAAACAACCAACCAACAGGACAGTAGTAAAAGGACAAGATAATGAACACACTCATGGGCAGTAGCCCATATTCATTGTTCTCTGCAACCATGGCTCTGTTCTTACTACTATGAAACTCAGGTAAACAACTGAGAATTTATCATCCTACAGGTACTGTGAAAAAATAAAAAATAGCAAAAACATGCACTCCTCGATACATGGAAATTCCCAGACTAATTATTCCTCAGAGACAAGAATGACTGATGGGTGAAGTTTAAGAGTAAAAGGGCAAGAACATTTTTAGACAATGAAGAAATTCATTCCTGTAGTTCACAGAGCTGGGTTGTTTTGATCCTTTTGGTCTTGATCACTTCTCATAAATTTATTATTTGTCATGTTTGGAAGGGACACAAAGCCAGCCCTCATAAGGACAGCTATCTCTAGGATGAATGCTAGAAACCAAAGTGGATGCAAAGTTTGTAAGTGTACTTGCCATAAAGAACAAACTCTACTGGTGCATTGGTACAGGTTTGTTCATGGAAGATATTTGGAGGCCTTTAGGAACAGACTTAAAAAAAGTACATCCAGGAAATGACCCCACTTTGGGGCATTGGAATAACACATATAACTTTTGGGGCTTCCTTGCAGACAATTCCTCTCCAATTGCAGAGTAATCCACTGATCTTATTAGCACCAGAAAATCTCAACTTAAGGTAGTGACGTGACCTTTTTTTCTTTTTATCTTTACATCTCCTGGCCTCATGGCAAAGCATTTTGTAATTACAGACTTTATTTCCTCGCCTATACAATGGGGATATTTAGTGCACTTCCCCCCAGCTTTTTGGACTGATGTTCTAAACTGTGCTAATATCCCAGTTGCAGAGGTGATAGTCCTGCTCATAGGCTGTGATTGCTGCTGATCAAAATAGGGTCAGGTAGAAAGCCTGAAGCTTTGGTGCAGCTCCACTGAAAATGGTGGTTTGGACAAATGCAGAAAAGAATGAGATTTCTAACTGATTTGCCTTTCAGCTTGCTCAGTGAGTGCAAGAACAAAAATTTTTCAGTACTTTCTGTCCTCAAATTGCTGGTCACGACTGATTCTGACAATGCCATATGTGTCAACATGAATTTATCTTGGTGTCTCTCTGGTGTCACTGGCTTATTTAGTCCAGATGCTTCTTGCAAGAGGGGTACCTTATGTACAGTACTAAGCTGAATAGGTAGAGTGAACGTGAGCTGGCTACAAAATTGTACCTAACATCAGTGTACAATGAAATTAGTGCAGCCAGAATTGTATTGCCTGTAATCTGAATCCCATGACTTTTTCCATCCGCCATGGCTGTTTAGTAAGGTCTGGGAGGATTTACACTGAGACAGTTTTTCTTTCATTTCCCCCCTTCGAGTTGCTGTCTTGTGAAACCTGTGAGAAACACTGAGATATTTGGCAAACTATTTTTTGTGTGGCACAAATAGTTATGTTTAAACGTAGCACAATCAAACACATATAAACATGCTACATGTATGTAGTATGTATTAAAGGCATTTGAAATATATGTGCAATATAGTAGCATATAAATTGCATCTAAACAGACAGACATAAAAATCATCTGCCTGCCTGTGAGCATCTGTGCAAATACACAGGTGAGGAAAAAAACTCTTGTAATTATCAGCATGCATGTGAAGAGAAGATATGAAGGGGGCCTGACCAAAATGTGTTCCTTCTTTGTTAGTTTTTATTTTGTGCTGTTAGGAGAACAGCAGCTACCATACACCAAGTTAAGTCTTGTACTGTATAGGCTGTGTATAATGTAATCCACGCATAGTGGTGTAATTTTGCATCTGGGTTCACAGACAGGTTCCTTGCTTGATTCTACTTCTATAAAGAGGTAGAGTTGGGTACTTCAGTACTATTCTAATCTGGATTTCACACACTGAACTATGAGAGATTTCAAGCACTGAAGTATGACAGCCCATAAGTTTGCATTTATATGAGAGTCCTAAAGCTTTGGTCTTGCTAGTTATAAGGGAAGAAGCAGGGATCTACAGCTGTGAAAAGGAGATGGGTCAGACACAGGAAGAAAGAGAGCTCTCTTCTACCTTAAAGTAGGCTGCTGTGAACACAAGAGGCTCTATATGCAGATCAAGGTTACCAAGGGACATATACACCTCTGGCTTAAGTTATTTTCCTTATTAAATTGGCAGTGGAAGAAGAAAGCAGTGTAAAATCCTCTACATCAACTCAAAAGCACTGAAAAATCATCCATGCCCTAGAAAATTAATTTGGCTTTATGGTCAGAAAATGCCCAGCAGTGTAATCCAGAGACACGGGAGGATTTGGATTGTAAAATACAGGAATTAAAGGAGTGCTTGTACTCTGGGAGTTTGACTCTTCCCACCACAAATGGTGTTTGGATCTGGGATTTTTGTTTGGGCCTGCCTCTGCTTCTTACCAAACCAAAACAAGCAAGCTGTCATTTTGCAAAAGCCCAGATGTACTTTCACTTTATTTATTTTTTTGCAAAGACCAATATCAATATGAAGGTATTAAGAACCATAACAACTAAAATGTGTCACTTTCTTTTTTTTCCTTTCTGTTCCAACCCCCCTCTCCCCCCCCCCCTTCCTGTATTTCCTTGCTTTTTTGGTGCTGCTCAACTTGTTTTCTTGTAAAATCCTCCTCGGGGCCACATTCGTGCAGACAGACTAAAACATTTTTGACTCTGAAGGAATCCCCTGAGGTAAAATTTACTCAGATAATATCTCGGTTACTACCTAACCTGTTTGGGTTATTTTTGAACGCTATAAAGCAGTAGCGCCAACAAAGAAAAGCTCTGCGTGGTATACACCAGTAGCAGCTCACTGCAAGTTACTCAAGAGTGCTGTTTTTGTACAAAACCTCTATGTTTTGTGGCTCCCTGGGTGCCAGAAATGAGGAGCTGAAATGTTTGAGGTGATTCTCCTCTGTGCTCCTGCCATCCAGCATTTTGTCTCCTCTGTTTGAAAGCGAAAGAAGTGTTTTGCTTTACTTGATTGTGGATGAAAACAGGTAAAGGATGCCAAGTATACATGACAGCACACAAGTAGCACAGAGGCTGCAAAATGAATGAGCCGGACAAGCGATGCTGAGTAAACACTTTATAACCAGCTGTTACAGGCAGGCACGGGGCCCAGACCAAAGCCAGGTTCTGGAGCATGCCCGAGTTTTTTGATCCAGATCAAAACCTCATGGCTTTTTGTTTCTATAAAACAATGAAACGAGTCCGAGGTTCTTCAGTTTGGAAAGGAACTCGGATTTGGATTCTAAACCTGTAACTTAGCTTCATCTCTAATGATGCTGACGTCCCACAGGGTCTGATTTCCAGTTGTTCCTCCAGATGCGAGTTGTAAAGGGGACACTGTTCTGGTGGAGGCTGCCAACCTGGCAGCTCAGCTCCTCCTGCCATGTGTGATACAGGAGGCTGAGGGAAACAGCTCTGTTGACCAGGGCTGCGAGTGCTGCTCCCTTGGGAGAAAGAGGGAAAAGTGATAAGCAAAGATTTTTTTGTCTGATAGACAACTATTTTTTTTTTCTTCTCTGCTGCTGCAAACATAGGAGGGAGCATAAATCAGAATTTATCTGCTTTAGGATTGCAAAACAAGCCCAAAAATGCTGGGAAAGTATTTAAAGGGAAAGTGGTTTAAAATAAAAGCTGGGCATAAGAAAGGACCATGAAGAACAAGTCTGGACGCATCAGCCAGAATGAGTTGAATTATAGCTACGCAACTCTTAAAAATAAATAAATCTCTATTAGGCTTTACAGACCTATTCCCTATGAGTGATTTCTATTGTGCTGAAGATTTTGGATTGTATTAGGATAAGCTAAAGCACAGCCTTGTCAGGCTCCTGTGTGGTACTGAGGTATTTACCCACCAGCTGGCAGGTGATGCAGGCAAAGCCCATAGAGGTGAAAGGACCAGACAAGGTACACCTGCTGGGGCAGGAGGCAGAGCCTTGTCTGCCTGAAAGCTGTCCTCATGTTTTCTGCAGGCACTGAGCATGCCTTCTTAGCTGTACAGCATGTCCTCCTGCACAAGGAGGGTGCTAGCAAAGTTTTTAAGGAGAGCTAATGTGCTGGCTCTGGGTGTGAACAGTGCCAACAGGGCTCTGGAGAGAACGCCTTGCTCCTGCAGCAATAAAGCAGCAACTGGGTGAGTTAATAGGTGCATGCAATAACAGGAGCAGGTCTGACCTAGTGAGGAAGTTTGCTGTGAAAAAGTCAGGATTTCATATTTTCGTGGGATTTGTAAGCATTAAAAAAGCAACAAACAACCACAATCAGCAAAACAGCTGATCAATCCTTTCCTCTAATAGGCTGCTGGTAGAGATAGGACAAAATGTGTACATTGCACTTCTGTATATAACAAGAGGCCTCCAAGAATGAGGTTTACTGGGAGAAATACAGGGAAGATTCTATCCCAGTGCATTTTTAAAGCTGCTTTATCTATCGAGGCCTATTTCAGGTAGAAGGCCTTCCTGAACTAATGCTGATGCCACGTTTAATGACATGACTGTATGTGTCCTCTTTCAAATGTTAACAGTTTTTCTTCTGCTATATATGGATGTTTCTATGTCGATTGCAAACGGGTCCTGATTTATTTATTTTTTCCGGTTCAGAAAATGTATTTTTATTCTTCTTGGGAGCGTAGACCATAAGCAACAGAACCTACTTTTAGGACTAAAATGAACTTAGTATGACTTTAGAGGTTCTGAGAGTTCTCAGATTTCAAACTATTCATCTTTACCAATCTACATATGTATTTAGGGACTTCAGTGTAGGTGTCCATCATAAAAATGAGGCTAGATACCAATACGGAGAGCAATGGCATCCATTTTTCAGACAGGCTCTTGCCCTGTAAAGATTCCCAGACCATCCTGTTGAAGGACTGCAGTATGATCCAAAGCAGAAAAGTAAATTCATTTCAGTGGTATTTCAGTTGATAATTTGCTTAGTATAAACATGAAACTGTTGCAATTTGCTGAACAATTAAGCTCTGATTCTATAAAGCATGTAAGTACGTACGTTTTTTTAAAGTTTCATTGATCTTAGTAAGTGCTTACATGCCTTGCTTATGTCTTTTATTGAATCAAGACATTTCGGTTGCTTTTTGTACTGAAACTGAATGCCCAATTGAACAGATACAATGGCAATCTGTGCATGCTCATGCCTTGTTTACAAATCAAAATGGGCTGCTTTGTTAAACCTGAATTAAATTCTATCATTTTGGTTTATGCTTTCAGAAGCAGCCTGAGATGCATGTGGACTGTATTATTTTTTTTTTTCCCTTTCTTTCTGTTTTGTTTTCTTATTATTTATAGTTACCTAGATAAATTCAGGGTAAACTTCTCCTCCCTCTTGAGGAACTTGGGCAGTTCCTCAGATTACCTCTCCTTGGTTTAGCTGGGTGTGCCTTTAGTTTTTAATTAACGCTGTTAAGTAAACAAAACAACTAACAAACAAATCCCAGAGAGAAATAAACCACAAGAACAATGTTGAAATACTCGTAAGAGCTAAAGGAGAGTCCCAGGTTGTGCAGTGTTATGACCATGACTTTGTCCTTGACGTGTCCTTGCGCTCCAGAGGAGATATTTGTTCCTGAGTGGAGGTGGGGAGGGGTGGTACAAGGCTCAGTGTAGGTGGTAGCATGAGCTGCTCAGTGCTAGTGGAGGTGCAGATCATGATTGCCCTCCCTGGTGCAGGCAATAGCCTCATTATCTCAGTTTCTCACGTGGCAAATGAAAATTTCAACATAAATTCTTGTAGGAAATAATTAAACGTATGAGTGCTCTTATTTTCTGTCATTTGAGAAGAACAAAAATGTTCCCCCTCTCACCAGCTGGGCAGTGGCTTAGTTAAGAGGTGCTGTATCCTTCACCTTCCATTCCTCTCCAGGTGGGTCCTGGGCAGAGCTAAAACTGGTTCATCATCTCCCACCAGACCCCCATGTCAAGACTTTCTCAAGGCTGAAGATGTGAAGTTTTAGTCCCAGAGTGGGAATAAAGCCCAGTTGATAATCTGACTTTTGCGGTTATCAGGCACACTGGAATAATGCATCAGAAGCAATGGGCCCACATATTGCTGGGGCTTGGTAGCAAAATCCTGGAATAAAGGGGTAGGGTAAAGTTTCCAACTTAACAGCATATAATTAGTTTAGCTTAGAGACTTTTAATGGTGCTAGAATGGATTTTCCTTTGTTTAGCTTCTTTTGGTGTGGCTTAGCAGATTTTAACCATCTAAAACTGACTCTTGGTTGAGGGGACCTTAGGTGGTACAGCACATATCCTTTAGTGGAATAATGAAGTGTTTACATTATGCAGTCCTATTGTGAGATCAATCACGCTGTAAGGCTGGATGTATAAACAGAATCTGCAGGTGGTCCCTGTGTCTCCTTGCCCAGAAGACATGCTTTAATCCTCAGGAAGTAGGCAGAGTAGAAGTTCCAAGAGGCAGCCAGCCCAAGGAAAATAAAAGAACAAAACCAGCCTGAACAATGGAACGCATGTCAAGCTCATAGCACAATCACTACAAATAGCAACTGACGGGAGACTTTAGGACAATTCATTGATCAGCTCAAATCACCAGACTTAGTATCCTAGATTAACAAGCATCTTTCTCAGGTGGTACAAGCATGAAATGTGAAGCAGAAAGGGTGGATAATGCAACTCATGTGACCTCCAAATGGCTTGCTGCCTTTCAAGCTGGTTTGTTACCAGGAAAGCTCTCTTGTGGAAAATCTCTCTCTGTTTTGCTTAACTGTAATAGCCCGTAAGTATTTCTACCCCCTGATGCTGCAAGCAGAACGCTAATTATTGAGTTATTTGGATTACGAGGTGGGAGGCCAATGGGAGAACTGAGCATTCACACATGTTAGTATCTTCAGTGTGGAGTCTGTGCTAATAATTCTCAGATTCACAAGCAGTCCAGGAGCGTGACCAAAGTAGTGTGGCTCGAGCTGTTGAGAACAGAGATACAAATGAATGGTGTCTCCAAAGCTTTCAGTGATATTCTGTCAGGGCTCAGTGGAATGCAGGAAATTTTAGTCTGAGTAAGGGCAAAAGAGTCTGATCCATTAAAAAGAGGCAGAATAGAATTCAGGAACTATGGAATGATGATACAAGTAGATGTCAATTTAGAGAAAAAAATAATAAAACCAAGAAACCAAACCCAACTAACTATTTGACTTGTCTTACCTGTAGTTTGTTATGGGGTTGTTTTAATTATGCTTGCGAAGCACGGAAATGCCAACTGAAATGTTTTGCAGCATAAAAAAAATGTTTTCAAGCTGAAACATGGCATGCCATGGAATTGAATTGTCCACACGGGTGCATTCTCTTCCTCTTTTTGAAGAGAGCACCTAAACTAGTCGAGTCAGAAATGAGTGAAAGGTAAAGCTCAAAATGTCTGGAGCTCTCTCATCTCTTCAGATTCTTATCTGAAGTGTATTCAAGCCTTTGGAAAAAGACTTGCAATTTCATGGTATCTTTCCTCCGCCAAGTGTTGGCACATTTCCTGATTCTGTGAGGACCAGTCATAGCTCTAGAATGACTTTTTGGGGTGGGTGGGAGATGTGAAGGTGCTAAAAATAAGTAAGTAATTCTGTCCCCATTCTATCCTGCCCAAAAGCAGGAAGGAGCTATTTGCACTGTGTGGAAAAGGAGAAAAATGTAAGTCAGCTCCTTTGCTTTTAAATTCAGATGAAATACGTGAGGACATGGTTAGTTTTTATGTTTGCCAAACAAGTCCATTTCAACGGCATGTGGATGACCTCTATATGGGCACAGAGATGTTGTCCATATAACTAGCAAGATCAAACTTGCCTGCTTCCTGAGGCAGGATTCTTGTTGACAAAATTAGAAATAGTGAAGTCTACATGAGACTTATTTCCCTTTCAGCACTTTTAGATCTCTGTGCCTTGCTCCAGTTCTGAAATGTCTTCCCTTTAATATTACTGTATGTATGCCAGCGGGTACAACTGGATGGTAATGTCAATGCTATGTCCCCTCTCCCAAGGCAGCCTTACAATTCTTCTCCCATGCTAGCCTAATAGCACATTTATCCATCACATAAATCTGTTCTGTTCAAACTACATTAAAGAAAATACACTGATAGTTTTCCAGTGATCTCATTCATTTCTGGATCATGCATGCTTGGATTTGCTCCAAAGCCTGGGAGATGTTTAGACCTGAGATTTTCTAAATGGCATCTTTCTTGAAAAACACATATTAGGAATTCATCATTACACAGAATTTAGGAAAACTTTGCATGGATGACCCTACAAATTATAGACAATGATTTTCTTTCAAGTCCTTGCTACTTATAGGAATGTTTGTTGCAGCTAAGCAACGTTAGCTTATAGGGCAACACCACAGGGCAAAACTCAGTTACTGTATTGCTTGTGACCTTCTGCTCTGATACTCGAGAATGTGCAAAAGTTCTGTTTTTTGAAACATTACAGGGGAGACAGTGAAACTGCAACTCCATGAAGTTAAAATCATGCCCTCTCTGTGAAGTTCTGACTTTAACATTATGTCGCAGGACATAACAGGTAGTTGACATGAGGAAGCAAAAATAATTGGGGTGCAAAAAGAGGATAAATTGCTACTGACAACTATAATTGTTTTTCTCTGGTTTCTATTTTATTAACCATGGAGACAATATGTCAGGATGCCTTGTATAAAGCTGGTATCACTATAACAGGTTCTGCTAAGCTGTTTGCTCAGAATGGTTGAGTCTTAATAGGAATGTTTAAACTGTGTCTGATGAGAAGGGTTCCTCAAAACAATGACTTTATGTGTCTCTAATCACCTCTAGTACACTGTCCCCTTAGCTCACGTTCCTCTTGAGAATTTATATACAGTTCTTGGATAGTTTATGCTTGGCTTTTTGCTCCCTGGTTGTCCCAGACCAGCTCAGTTTTTTGCTGATACAGAGAGTCTTTGGTGTGTTTGGAATTAATCCATTAATGGAGATGTGGGAATCTATTCCTCTAAAATAGTGATGTGAATCTCACGTAAATGCAGAGAGTTAGAAAATATTCGGAAGAGTATTGGCTGAGACCCCAGTTTACTATCTGCCCTACCCATTTAGTATGAAGTAATATCTGAAGGAAGAGGAAGTAGTAGATTTGGGGATTTTCTAGAATGAATTGCCTAGAGCCATCGTGCGTATCAGTACCTGGAAGAATGACTTCTCAGGGGGTTGCAGGAGACAAACCATGCTTAGAAGTTCACTAAGAAATTCTAATTGTGCCAAGAGAATTACATTAAATTATCGGTGATTTTTCATGTGAAAAGCCAAAGGAAGAAGGTTGCATCCATTGGATTGAGAATGCTAGCTAAGCAGGAAGATGGCATGGGCAAAGCTGGGGAAGGGACCTCAGCAACTGCCTTGATTTGTGTGGAGCAAAGATTGACGTAGGAACAAAAGTGGACAAGATCACACAAATGGTGAAGTAATAGCCAAAAGAGGAGAAGACTTGGCTTGGGACAAAACAAAATGAGGTATGCTGTAGCCAGGGTCAGACTACAGATATCTATAATTTCAGCATGGGGATCTGAATAAAAGGAACAAGGGTATTGGAAAGTTAAGCTGGACACATAGCAGCACTACCAGGGTTCTTACCACATCATTTAGACAAATATTTGAGGGAATCTTAGGTCCTCTTTCTGGTTTATCTTAGATTTATTTGGGCTTAAAGCTTCCCTGGTCGTTGGCGCAGCCCTCCGAAATACTGTTAAAAACCTAACCTGTAATTTATAGATGCTAACAAGATGAAAACATACATTGGTTGATTGAGAAACTTTGGCCTTGTTCCAAGTATATGAAACAGCTGTATTCATTCCCTGAAGAGCTACACAGGTAGCTATATATTATACGGAACACAGAAAGGTGATTCCCAAAGCAGGATTACCCTTCTCTTGCCCATGTCCTGAGCTGGATCCAGTTGAAGATGGGATGCCATCTTGATGTAGTCTGTTGTCATGGGAAGGGGTGGCAGGGACAGCCCAGGGAAGCCTTTGACTTCCTCCCCTGCCAACACATAAGGAATTGAGTGGATATGAAGCTACAGTGCAGTGCCTGATGCACTACCAGGGTTCTTGCCACATCATTTAGACAAATATTTGAGGGAATCTTAGGTCCCCTTTCTAGTTTATCTTAGATTTATTTGGGCTTAAAGCTTCCCTGAGACAGATTAGAAACTAGTCATAAGCAATTGTTACACATGTTAACAATTAATGAGGAAAAAGGGAAAGGTTTTCTCCACCCCAGTTTACAGGTATGAAAACAGAGGCATGTGGAGCTGAAAGGGGTATCACGAAAGCGCAAAACATATGAAAGACAGAGCTCAGTTTCTAGTCTAAGGCAATTGTCAAAACCAAGTAAAGCAGAAAACTCCACAACTTTTGGTATGCAGAGAGCCGGAAACATCTATTGCTATTTGACCTGTAGTCAGTTTACTACTTACTGCTTCTCAGACTGTTTATTTGTTTCAGCTGGTTTTCCGGATGACAACTTGTCTAAGAATGCACTGGTGTTTAGCAGGAAGAGGGGTGACTTTAACTTGCCCAGCTACCTGAGGAGAAGTACTGAAAAGTGAACTGCATCACTGTGTGATGAAGTGAACTGCAACTTCATCTGTGGCCCAGTGGCCAAAAATCAGGGAGTGAGCAGTATATGGCCTTGCATTTTGAGGTGTCACCTGTTGTATGACTGCACTGAAAGGGATTACTGTTTAGTGAAATACAGATTTGATAGCAGGGCTGGGTCTAGGAGTGATCCTGTCTGTCAAGGTTCACCATTTTCAGACTGATCTTCATACTGATAATTTTTATTCCTGTAGTAATTCTGTTAGCTAACTGATGGTGACTACTCATGCAGGAAGGCTTATGGCCCTTAAGAAATAAGCATTAATTAAAAGTCAGGGTCATATTTTTAAGAAATCTGTGGATCCCTGTCTGTAAGTACAGTAAGATCTCTTTACATGTGTGTAGATGTTAGGAATTTGGATGCAGAAAATAACTATTCAATCAAAACTCAGGAGAAAGATCAAGGAAGAGGATGGATAAATGAAGGTAGTTAGGCAAACATTTAGATGTCTTCTGATTTCTTTGCTTGTCAGTCACATTATGTTAACTCCCCTTTTGCTTTCAGTCCAGTTAAGTTCAGAGAAGTGTACTGTGATGTTATGGAAAGTGATGTGTGATCAGTGCAATAGATATTACTAGCAGTCACCACAACATAAAAGTGCTGTTGCATCTGCTATGAAGTGAGAATACCTCCCAAAGATTTCTGTTTTTGTTGCTTCTGATTACAGCAGCCTGAAAATCATTCTCTCCTTTACGGGAAAAGGATTCTGCAGTGCAGAGGATTTTTGCAGGAAGGTTAAATGGCTTCAGATTATATTGTATCAGTAACTCTCCCTCACTGTTTTCCCTGCCAAATCTTAAGCAGAGTCATGGGATGCACCCAGTTTGTCATGCAGCGCCGCCAGAGCACCCACAGAAAACATATTAACAGCACAACACCCCCCACTTTCTTTGCCTTTAGCCTGCGTCTGGTGTGAGAATAGGAAGCAAGAGGATTATTGCAGGCCTGAGCCTTGGAGAAAGGTCCTCTGCATGAGCAATGGCATAGTGCTGAGTGCTCCTCTTCTTCACAGAGAACAAGGGTCCAGGGGGAAGGCCTGTGTATGCATGAGATTCCCCTCAGCTGACTCAGTCTTGGACTGGCATCCAGAAAGGATCAGAGGTTTGGGTAAAGTTTGCTGTGGAAAACTGGAGGCAGTAGCATTACACATTGCTTTGTGGTTTTTAAGTGCACAGTGTAGATGGGTAGGCTGAATGGCTTTGAAAATGATGGTAACATGCCCCTTTTTTTAAAGCAAGTGGCTGTCCAACAGAAATGTGACTTGCTCCAAGACATCCTCTTTTCCTGCAAGTCTTTAAAGCCAGAGAAGAGCATAGTTCAAAGGTAGCTTCATTTGCCAGTTTTGGTCATTATAGCCAGGAGGGTGCCAATGGGAGCACTTCTGTCCCTCTGAAACACTTGGCTTCCATACAAACAAGGCCTTGTGTTGCACCAGGTAGTGGCATGCTGGCAAGCTCTGTGCTAACAGAAGAATGACTCTTTTTATAAACGTTTAGAACCTTTAGCCTTTCAATTAATTTTTGAATAACTGCTGGTTCAGCCTTTGGGATCTTATTCCTATTACATACATACGGCAAAATTTTCTTAGAAGGTTACCAGAAGCTGAGAAGAAAGCATCACGTGTTTACCAGTTGCCCAGAGGTATATTAGATGCCCTGTGCCTGGAGGCTTTCAAGGCCAGGCTAGATGGAGCTCTGAGCAACCTGATTGAGATGTCCAGGTCCCTGTTCATTGCAGAGGGGTTGGACTACTTGGCCTTTAGAGGTCCCTTCCAACTCTAAGGATTCTATAATTCTAACTGAACCTAACCAGCCCCCTACTATATATGGAATGCAGTTTTCAGTAGATAACGTCACCAAGTGAAGTGATGTGGTCAAGTTCAGCTCAGGGATGCTCATGACTCTTGAGCATATGGGTAACCATTTACAGAAGCATTGATTTAAGGTAGTTTTGATGTGAGTGTGTAGTGTGCTATTCGACTTTCAGTTGTTAGTGAGGTGCTTAGCCTGCTCTACCACTGTACTTGCTTAAAGCAGTGTGAAAAAGGAGGTTTGGTGGTCATTGTCATGGTTTGCAGTAGCCCCTGAGCTGTTGAGAACCAAAGGCACAGAAAACAGGCAGATTTCTTCCCTAGAAGTGCTTCATCTTTTTTCTTATGTAACTATACTGGGCCTTATTTAAAGCCTATTTGTATTCTGACTCACTCTGGCAATAAGGAGCCCTTTAAAAATAATAAATACGTAATAAATTAAATACCAACAGTTGCGCAGTTAATGATGTGATGAGCATTATTTGGTTCTTCTGAACTTTCAGCCCCATCTGTTCCATCAACAGTGCATTTAGTGACATGCTTTCTCCGTGTAATCCACTCTATGAGTGGAAGGAAATAAGAAATTCACAAGGTCTGCCTGGCTGTATGCAGCAACACATGTGCAGAAGCCCTCTGTGTTTAGGTAGGTGTTGTGAACTTTGTCAAAATTCTTCCATCTGAAGTATGCCTGTGTTCAGATTAATACTCAGTGCTGATCCCAGTATAGTATTGAGAAATTCTTCTCACATTTGTATCTTTCTAGTAGACGAGTTGAAGAGAATGCTTAAAGGTAAGAATAACGGAACCTATGTGAATTTATCTTTGACTTTAGCTGAATATAGAAACGAAGGCCAGATTTATTTAGAAATAAATAAATAAACCAAGAGCTAGCCGTTCACATTTAAAAACAAAACAAACAAAAGAGGAAACATTGCTGTGACTAAAAGAAGAACATTCATTAAACATCCTTTAGATCTTGGTCTTGGTGCTCAGATGCAGGACTGGAGATTGTGAAACTCATTCAGACTGACATAGTTTCTTAGAAAAATTTCTCACGTTTTTAACACTGCAATAGGATTAGGAAAAAAAAAAGAAACTAAAAACTTTTTTCCCCGTTCCACTGTAAATACCTACTAACTACAGGAAATAAAATTGCCATTTTTTTTCTCGTTGGAGAAGCTGGGGGTGGATTTCTCCAGATCTCTGCCTGCTCTCTGGCCAGTAGCCAGAGTAGGGAGCGTGCTTACTGATGCGCAGCACCGCAAGTCATAGCTGCATTAAGAAGTGGTGCTAAATGTTTCTGTGAGACTTCTCTTCTCCCAGTCTGAAGATAACTGCTGTTGAAGCAAATCCGCCCTGCATGACCTGAGTTCAGAGGTGAATGCTGCTTTGCACATATGATCTGATCTTTGTCTTTCAATCCATGTAGATGTGAAGATGAACATCTTCCATTCCTCCATCAAAATGATTACAAATTGTCACATGTTGCCTCAGAATGACTAGGCTTTTGAAACAAGTTATGCGAGTGTGAATTAACTCCAGCAATGTAACTGCACTGATTTATACCTGCAGTGCTATGGCCTTAAAGCATTCTTTTTTTCTTTTTTTTAGGTGGTTAAGCCTCTAGCCTACTCTTCAAACAGATTTACATAAAATTACCCTTAAAACATTAGATTGTAAGGACTTGAGAAATCAATTTCAGACTAGAACAGTGTGAAATTTCCATTACAATGGAGAAGATGTAAATATTTAATAGCTACTTTCATTACATAGATAGGTGTGGTTCATATAGCGCTGTTTCCCCGTGGGGGGAGAAAAAAGCTGCATACATATTTTTTTCTTTTAACTACAGAGCTGTGAACATGTGCAGTGAAATCAGTTGAGAGATTTGAAATCCATTTTCCTTTTATCTTTAAGCAAAACAAATTAAACACATGTACATTAATATAAAGTTAAAGTTCCAATTATGATCACGGAGTCTTTGAAATCGGTGGCAGAATTCCCATTCTGTAATGATGAAAGCCAACACTCAGGATAAAAAATAGCAACAGGAGACTTGGCAAAAATAGCTTTCTTCCTCCTGGGACTCTAAGGAGAAGCAGGCTGAAAGTGCTATCACTCCATGGCAGTGCTGGATAAAAGCGAGCACTCTCATGCTTGCAATAGTATGATGACTTAGTTTATGTTGAAAGTACTGTCTGATATAAAATTGGTGCTGTCCTTTCCCCTACTAAACATGGCTGTTCTCCCTCCACCACCACTGTAAGTGTTCTTTTTGTGACATTTTTCTTTTTAACTAGAAAACTGTGTTGCATCTGTTGAGAAGATGATTGCTCTTTTTGCATCTGTAGCTTGGAAGAGTCATGTTTTTGTTCTCTTAAGTGGATTAGGAACCTTTTTAGGCTACTCTTGCTGTTATGTAGAGTGACCAAGAACATTTTGCCTCTACATCCAAGACTTAGTCTGATTGAGAAGCTTGATCTGGGCTATAGAAAATAGGTGGAAGCAGTGTTCTTATGTTTCTGAAATACAAAGATTGAATCTGGTACTAGAGATAGCTCTTTACACTGACTAGAGAGGGAGTCTGGCCAGTGTATTCCTGAAGATAATCTGTTTCAGGTAATCCTTGATAAGCAGAGAACTAGAGAGTGAGAAATTAGGTAGTCTAAGGGATGTGAGACCTTGTAATCAGTAAATGTTTGTGCGCTAAAATTTCACACAGATTTATAGGGAAGGCTCTCACATAGGTTGTACCTGGACTGAAGATGCAGAAGGAAATATTGAGATAAAAGTGGTACAGCACTGAGTTTCTTGGCTTGCTACCCCGGAGAAGAGCCCCGGAACCAGCCCTTTCTTGGGGCATTTGGATGAGTCAAATGAGGCCAATTTTCTTACATGTTATTTGTTGCAAATTAACATTTACTCTGTGGTACCACCTTAAGGTCTGACCAGGTCAGGAACTCAGTGTGCTAGTCATAAACATGAAACAAATGACTTTCAAAGGCTCATTAGAAATTTTTAGCAAATTCTTTCTTTGTGTTCCAGCTCTCGAGTGAGTGTTTACTGGCAGGAAAGTTCAAGAAAGCCGTGAGTGTTTAGTGCAGATGACGAATGCGGAACCATGAGTATTCCCACCAGTAGCCAGCTTCTAGGGTTAATTCATCAGGGAAGAGAAGCATAATATTACAGGTGACCTGTCTATGTAGCTTGAATTACAAATACCAGCTAGTTACAACAAATTTGGATGCTCTGTCAGGACACAGCAGGCAATACATGTGAATAAGCCACAGCCTGCTTGTGGGCAGACCAGTGTAAGGAGGCAAAAACTAATCTAAATTTCTCCCTCTTTTATTCAGTCATTGTGGATTATACGCATTCATCACAGATCAAAAAGGGAAAGTGGCCAAGGTCTGGACTTGATGAACTTTGCAGGTGCCTTCCAACTGGACAGCACCTCAGTGTGATAAGATGGACACTTGTTACTTATTCTGTGCTATTAAAAGAGACAGAAACTAGGCAATAAATGCTGAAAACCCTTAAGGCTGTAGTATGTCTTGCATTTCCCTGTATGTGGAATACAGTGGATTTTTGGAGAGCTGGGCAGAACTTATTCTAAGGGTTCTTGTAGTTGTAGCGATTTAACCCTTTAGGTATGGTTTGTGTTTTCTGAAGACCAGAAGGCAAAGGTTATGGTGAAGTTTCTCAGGGTCACAGAACGTGCTGTGTTTGATGTGCTGTCCAGGAGAGTGACCTTAACACCAGTCAGTAGCTCAGCACCACCACACTGCTCTCTCATTCTCTTTGCTCAAAAGGACAGGGAGAAAACGTGATGGAAAAAGAACTCATAGGCTGCAATAAGGACAGGAAGGTCTCTTACCACTTACCATTATGGACAAAACAAACTTAGTATAAGGGAAGTTAATGTAATCTATTGCCTACTGATAGCAAATTAAGTAAGAACAAAAAGCAGACTATAAACACCTTCTTCGCGTCCACCTTCTTTTGCTCCTAGTGGTGCAGGGCAATGGGGGCTGTGGACAGTTTATAACGCTTCATCTCTGCTACTCCTTCATGGCCTCTCTCTACCCTTGGGTCCTCTTGGGTCCTTCCCACGGGATGTCATCCTTCCTGACCTGATCCCAGATAGGCTTCCCACAAGCTGTAGCTCTCTAAGCAGTGCTCCAACACGGCTCTGTACCATGGTGTCCACACTTCAGGCACTGCTCCACAAAAGTCCCCATGGGTGGTGGCTCCTCCAGCCCTCCTACCCCACCGCAGGCTGCTCTCCACAGGCTGGAGCTCCACCTGTGCTGTTCCTGCTGGGGGATATCCATGGGCTGTTCTTTCTTCAGGGCCTCATCCACTGCTGTGTGTAGGATCCAACATGGCTGCTTGTGAAGATCTGCTGTGTGTGGTGTCCCTGGGCTGCAGGGGGATGTCCTGCTCCTCAGTGGGTCTCTCCTGTGCTGCAGGAAACTGCTGCTGTGTGCCTGGAGCATCTCTTGCCCTCCGGCTGCGCTGACTGTGGGGTCTGCAGGTCTGCTTCTCTCACATTTCTCACTCCTGTCTGTCAGCTGCTGTTCAGTGTTCTTAAACCTTTCTTAAATCTGCTCTCACAGAGACACAACCAGCTCCTTTTGGAGCTGACTGGAACTGGCTCTGATCTGACATGAGGTAATGCTGGGATCTACTCACAGAGGCCATCCCTTCACCTCCCACTACCAAAAGCTTGCCATGTAACGTGATGACAGACATAGATGCTTCAGGATCTTCCTGCTTCCATTCTCTAACTTTTCTGGAAATTTGTACTCTTGGAAAGAAGTGCAGTATCACATATAGCTTCTTTGTCAGAATGTATAGTTTTGGACTCCTAGCTTGCCATGCCTGCTGCCATTCCCCTGGTTTTCCAGCAGCTCTTTTGTTTTTAAATGGAGGTGTTTTGTACCATAACCAGAATAGCCGTTTGTACAACAGCAGAAAAGGACCCCAACGTAGAATAGAGAAGAGAATGAAGTTGGATTTAACCCAGGTTAGCCTTACCTCTGGTTGTAGAGCTAGAACATACCTGATGTATAGATAGATATACAGACACTGAAACAAGTTTAAATACAAAATTAATTCACAATAGATATATCAGGTAAGACTAATCTGTGTAGAAACTAATCCTACAACTAAAGACTAATCAAATCCTAATTTGGTTAGCTAATTGGTGAGCTGAGGAACTGGTTGAGGAGATGGTAATTGTATTGTAGCTTCCTCAGGATGGAGTTCAGTGATTTGTTGCATTCTGCTTGTGATCAAGAAAAACATAGCAATCTTCCTCTACAATTTTTGCTGGAGTAAAACATAGAAATAAAAATCTGTTTTACAAGAACAGAGGTACTTGGTCAATTCAGTCTGGAAAAGCACATAATTTTCTCTTCATGTGATATATAGACACATGACAAAGAAGAGAGTCGTGTTTGGTGCAGCACATCTCTGAAGTGATCCACATGTGATTAGGTATCCATGTACCACAGACTCCATTGGATTATTTTGTGTATAGCCTAGCTGACCAAGCAAAATGCTATCAGACTGTATAAGCCAAGGATCTTACATAGCAGAGCTTGGAAAGCTATGAAACACAGAGAACTCATGCCATACAGAAACCCGTTGCTGTTTTCCTTCAGATCTTTCAGGCAGATTAAACACTGTCCTGGATGAATCTGGCAATAATCTATCAGTTTTCATAAGGATTTTAAGTTTTTACAATGCCTTTAAAATCTTTGATGCCTAAAATCAGAAGATTGTTTGCTAGTAGGGCAGCCAGTGACAATATTTGTCTTTCTATGAATGGTGAAATACTGCACAAGGAAACAGTTTGTGTTCTTAGGCTGAAGAAAAGTTGTTCCTCCAGACGGTTTTGTGACATGTACTTTTGATCACTGATGCAACGTATCTCTCAAGCACACGACGGATGGTTAAGCAAGTACATTTCTGGCAGTGTTTGTGGGGATTTACACATCTATCCCTCATTCTTAATGATGTGATTTTCTCTTAATCTCTTGCGTGGTACTACTGTACAAACACAGAGTCATTCTACCTAGGTAAGTCCATGTGTATGTACATGTACAAGGGCTGCTCCAAAAGTAATGCCTCCTATTTTACTATGTCAACCCACCATGTCGGTGATGGATGTTGATTTTATGGCAGTAGAGGCTGAACTAACACTCCCTTATGCTTTGTTACTGTGCAACAGATGGCAGCAGAGTGGCAGTCTTACAAAATGGCATCTGGCATGGAAGTGTGGATGAAGCAAAGATGGGTAATTGAATTCCTCCACATGGAAAACATGGTACCCATTGGCATTTATTGACACCTGCTAAACATTTCCGGAGACCAACCAGTGGATGTGAGCACAGTGAGATGGTGGGTGGTGCGTTTCAGCAGTGGTGACAGCAACAGCAGGTCACCTCCACTTGTGCAGATTTTTATGAGCACAGCATGCAGACTCTTGTTTACTGCTGGTAGAAATTCATAGCTGATGGTGGTAACTCTGTTGAAAAGTAGTATTTTGCAGCTGAGAATTTGCTCTATCAAATAGTGTTAGTACGCTCTTTCTATCTGTTATAGTTTTCATGGAAATAAACAGGAGGCATTACTTTCAGAGTAACTAATGTGCTTGACTGTATTATCCTTTGTCTTTTGGGGAATGCTTAACTATGACTACAGGTAGATTATTCAAGCAATGAGAGAGACAGAGATGGGACAAAGTCTATGGATTTTTTTTTTAAGTGTCCCCTGGAAATAAATGTTTGATATTAGTGAGGTAAAATGATCTCTAATCAAACAGCAAACCTGGGAGCCTTGCTGCTTTTTTTCAGGATTGACCAAATCAGTTTGAAATCTGGGAATTAAGACTCTTCATTCTGCCTTATTGTAAACATTAACAGTCTTCCCTCAGGTTTGAGTTTATGAGGATTGCATATCTTCCACAGAACTGTAATTCGTAGGGGTTAAATTAATAGGAAGGAACAGTTATTAGTTGTCATTTGAATTAGTTTCCTATCTACCCCATGTTTCTGCCTACATGGTAATTTCACACCTTGAACACGCAATGGAAATACTGCTGCCCTGCAGTACTGAGTGCTTATACCTTCTGGCATGATGCCATTATACAGGATCCTCTGTTTCTGAAATCAGTGCAGAAAGTCAAATTTCATCATAGGTTGCCTGATAACATGTCCATGAAAGGCTATACCCTTTGCCGTGTTGAACATTACACAAAAGATGGAATAATTTTTCCTTGGAAGAGGATAGCCGTGTTTTTGTGGAAGAAGTATGGGGATCTGAATCTGCTCTCTAATGAACCTGGGAGATCATACGCATGCTCGTGACTCATCCTTCTTGATATTTGACACTGTTTGTTTAAATTGCACAATGTACTGATCCCACCATGTACCAACTGTTTCCTTGTGTTATCCGTCTGGATCTGTTGTCGTGCCTCTTCGTGCACGCATACTAAACAGTGAAGCCAAGTGACACTAATTGCTAATTCCATCCTCCAGTTTGACAGGGCACTCCTATATTATAGTTGCACAAAAATAAACAAATGGCTCTAACTTCAGTCCGTACATTGTCAGCAGGTTTAATGCTGCAAGTAAGCAGTTTCTTCTGATAACTTAATTTGGAGGAACTGCTTTTCATTTCCTTGCAGATCAGCCACCTGAATATTCTGCTTATCTGCTGTGTTTGAAACTTTTCTAGCAGGCAAAAACCACCAGTTTGAACTCTCAGTTCCAAGAGCATTAGGGACTAGGAGGTACTGACTGCTGAGCAGAGATCTGTTAGTGAGCGATGTAGAAGGCAAGTGTCTAAAATCCAGACCCAGACAAATCAAATTAAACCTCTGTTTCTAAATGCAGTTGAAGTTTTAGTGCCTGGAATCTATTGCTGAGATGTGAGGCAATGGGTTAAGTGAGCAGGCCAAAAACTATTCCTGGGTGCAAGAGGAAGAGCAAGTGTATAAGCCCACTGGAACTTGCATGCTGACAAACTTGCACCTGACAAACTCCAGGTCACTCTGGCTCCAGCTTCCAAGGTCCTATTTCAAGACTCAAGAAGGCCAAGTAGGTGTTTTCCTTTTCTTTGGAATAGAACCAAGCCTTGCGGAAAGCATTTTTCCCCTCTGAGTTTATGCTAAAAATGCTACAACATGGAGTAAGGAAGCATTATTGCCTAAGAAACTGTCTATGAAATAGTCTTTGCAATACTGAAGCCTGATTAGCAGGGAGAATACAGAAAGTATTACAAGAAACATTTTCTGTAGGCGTTTGGTGTCTACTACAAGTTATTAATTGTTTTAACCATCAAGGCTTATTTTCTGTGCTCATGAGAATACGGTTAGCATATCTTTAACAGACATCATGCTGTCTGTGTTAGCATTGCTAAATGTAACAGGCGAGTGAGCCGCGCAGGCAGTAATCTTTGATTTATCCAAAAGGTGTCCAGATTTTTCTTGGTTCACTTGTTTTCTTCCTCTTGTGTACTTCCTCAGATGAGCATACAAAGTAGGAGGTTAATGCACACTGCATCAAAGAACAGGCATACCTGAGTCTACTGTGAATGTTTGGGTTCTACAGCAAAAGCAAAGTACTTCATGAGCCACACTGGCTTTGCCAAAATCATTTGTGTCCATCTAATAGTCCTGTACTGAACTGTACCAGATAGCAAATGCAGTATTTTTTTAATTATTATTTATTTTTTAACATAGCAAGTGTCTCTTTTAGATAATTCAATCCAAGTGAAATTGTTTTCAGACCCAGAGAAAATTGCTTGATGTCTGGTCATTAGTATAGTTCAAAGCTGGAGCTGTTCTATAGATACTTAGCATTTGGAGCAGTGCGTGGAACCAGTTAGGGAGGAGAACACGGTGTACTTCCAATCAAGAAACCTCTCTGTGAAGCAGGGGATAAGTTAATTTCTGGATTTTCTTTTTTTTTTAATCAAATCGCAGATGTTCTTTTTCTTATTAAAGTTACAGAAATATCTTCATCCTCTTTAATTGGTAATGTTAAAATGTTCATTTCAGTGAAATTTCTGACTCAAATGTCAGTTATTTGTGTTCTGATGAGCAATTTCTGGTTGACTAAAAGGAATCTGTAGGCTGGTATAATTTGTTGCAAAGCTACTTGATAGGGCAAGCTGATTCATATTTTCCTTGCTAGGGTCATCCTTCACTTTCTTGGCTGTTACATTATATAACTGCAATACTGCTAATGCATTTATGTAACACGAATTGCATTTTGCAGTGGAACAGATATGTGTGCAATGTGTAACTGTAATAATATCCAGCCTCTCTTCACAGTGGTTATTTGAGCAGTAAAATAGAATCTCTCTTTATGGCTTCACCTTGGTGAACCTGAGGTTGTTTGTGAGGCTGATAGTGAAAATCATGGCAAGAACATTCCAATTTGTTATTGATTCAGTGGAAATAATCCCTCAATAATATATATATACATATATATATATGTATATATATAAAAATTTATATGCTTGGACCCGCATGTGTCAACAGGAGAGGGTACTCTGCAGGCAATTACAAAGGCTGTCTTAACAGATGCCCTGAAATGAAAGGTCTCAGGAAAGCTACATCAGAACATGGAAAACCCATTTTGAGGACCTGTCTTGCAGACTGTAGTGCTGTTCTTGACCCTGTGTCCCAGTTCAGCGGGAAAGAGGCACCCTGCCCTTCTTAGGGGACCAGGCTCAGCTACTGTGCAAAGTGCACAGCAGTTGACACAGAGTGGGCTGCCTGGAGAGCCCCTCTCCCATGGAAGCAGTTGGTTTTCCTCATGCAAAAGTTGTGCACCTCACCTGAAATCACTGTTAAAAGGCAGTCTCCTCTGCATGGGCACCGTAAGACTGAGCATTTTGAGGAGTAATGTGTGACAAAAGTGTCACTGGCATTTGGTGTTGAACTGAAATGCTTTATTTCAGTATAACTATAACCTTTTTGACTGAGTGATGTCGTGGAGGTATTCAGGTTATCTTCTAAGGGGGTACTGGTCTAGTGATTGGTGACCCTGTTTATGGCAGGCGGTTTGAAACTGGATGATCTTTGAGGTCATTTCAACTCAGGCCATTCTATGATTCTAAGGTTAGGGATTACCTAATACAGATGTATAGCTGTGTAGGACATATGAATGCTTTAAGGTGGGAGGAAACTGGTCACAGTGAAGCAGCTGCAGACCAGTAGGAGCAGTAGATTTTGATTTCTCCAAGTTCACTCGTGGGTTATTGAACTCTCTTAGTTTTCTATGACTGATCCTTTTTCTTTCTATAGACTGTGTAGTACATTGGTTGATTGGTGAAGGGAAACCATTTGAAAAGCACTGATCTGTGAACAATGCACAGTGAAGTTTTTGCCATAAAAATTGCCAAGGATGTCTCCAAGCTCATATAAAAACCTACTTTCTTCCAGAAATGTCTTCAGCTTCTGAAAGCGCCCTCTTCTGCCAATGAGCTGTCAGGTTCTACTGCAACACTTACGTGTTGTGGTATGATCCCATTGCTGTGACTGGCAGTATCAGGCAAAGAAGCTGCAGAATTGCAAAGAGCTACCCAAAGTCCAAAATAAGAGGTGAATTACCCACCTGCTGAGATTCACGCTATTTGGTGGCTAATAGCTCAAACATCTTCCACCCTGTAAACATGTTTATACTGAGCTTAACAGGTGAGGAAAGTATTTTTTGGAGTATTTCTCAGAACGGATCTCAGATTCTTTGGTCTCTGTTAGAAATTTACTTCGCATTCCTTCGTACACCACTATAACTTTTAATGAATATATTAGACAAATGCCTGCTAGGGTGGTTTGAGCACTGCTGATCCTGCATAGATGACCTCTCAGAGTCTGTTTCATCCCTGTTTCCTCTGATACCGTGGCTTTCTAGGCTCACTCTTATGAGTTTCTAAAAATGTTTGAAGATTAATGGTTAGCAATGAAATTGCTAGTTCCACAGAGCATTAAAGCAGCTGCAATACAATAGGATTGAAAATTTCCAGCAACTTAAAGTATATTGAATTTAGAGAAAGTAAATTGCTTCTTGTAAACTTTACTGCTGTGTAATTGTATAACAATTTTTTTAGGAATGTTCCCTGAGAACACAGAGGGTTTTTCTTCCTCTTCCTTTTTTTTTTTTTTTCTTTTTTCCTGGGAGTCCAACTGAAACTTCTAGATTAATTATACAAGATTTGTTATGTAAGATCACAAATAACAAACCTGTTCGCTATTTTTTGTGTAAATAATAAAAGCCTCGTGGAAGCTGTCATTGCCTGCAATAGGAGCTACAGAAATAAAATGGAATGGAGAAATGCCTGGTCACACTCATGTGTCCGCATAAACTAAATCAAGGGGCACTTAATTGAAAGGCCGTAGGACTACAGAACAGAGTAGAGGCAAAAATCCTTTTGTAGGAGGATGCCCAAATGCTTTTTCCCCTCTGAGTGTACCTTTCTGTGTTGCTACTATTGCTGTGTTACGTGATTTCTCTGTCCTTATCTGTGGTCTCCCCCCACTCCTCCGTTGTTTAATCAGAGGTTTTCAGGTAAGGGCACATTACCACATCTACGAAAAATGTTTTGCTGCCATGTGATTTGGTAGTCAGTCATTACCTTGCTATCAGATAAAGCCTATCTGATTCAAGCGTTTTATTCACTCTTGAATAAACATTTCTGATAATTTTATTTTTGTAATGGGAATAACTGAAAGAGTAAAGCTCAGCTATTGCCCTTTGGAGGCATGCCAGTTTAGAAGGCGCCATTTTATTTCCTCTCAGCTCTCTAGTAGGGTGTAGGTCGATTTTATTTTATTTTTCCCCCTTTGTGGAATCTTAGTGCTGTTCCTCGCTGTAGCAAGGTGAGCTTGTAGCCTGGTGGAGATCCAGATGCAGAATCAGGGGAGCATTTGCTCCCTCTCAGAAGCCACAATATTAGCTGTGCAATTGTGAGTTTGACAAGCAGGAGTCAATGGCAGCAGGGATCTGTGCAGGCTTTCCACATTGCTGCAGTGAACAGCTGTCTGTTCTCCCTTCCTTCTCACATACAGCACCACAAGATGTCAGGGATGTAAGAATCCTCCTGCTCTGTTGGGGATGAGCAGAGTTCTCGTGTGCAAACTATGGCCATGTCAGAAGCATTGTTAGGCATGAAAGAACTTTGGTTTTATTATTTTTTATTTTCTTTCAAGTATGAAAATATCAAACATCAAACTTCAGTGTCAAAACTTACTTCACAGAGGAAAAAAATATAGAATTAAGAAAAGCCTTTTTTCTTTTGAAGGATCTTAATGTTTAATACTTTCTGTCCTCTCAAAGACAGGTTTTAAATGTTTTCTCCTCATTATTATTATTATTTTTTCCTTAAATGAGCAAAATAATTTTGGGGTAAAAAAAAGACAATTCCCAAATTAATTACATTTTCTAGAACTTTCCATTCTTATTAGCCAGAAGAAAATGGGAAGAGAAAGAGGATTTTTCATTTTCTGTAATATGCTTTTTCATGTATCCATTTTAATTGAAGTTACTTCAGCTTTTCAAATAAGAAAAAACTTTCCAAGGGAAAAATTCCACCCTTTTTCAAGGTTTGACAAAAAACTTCAACAAACTTTGGCTGGAGTGGCAAATATCATCATGTAACCAGTGTTTCCTTTCTCTTTATTCATTGCAATTCAATTAACTTCTGAAGTTGTTTTTTTTTTTTTTTTTTAATTGCAATTGAATTTACAGTGGCCCACTTTTTCCCACTCGTGATAGAACATTTGATCTGATTTTCCTGGGAAAATGGGCTGGTACAAATATATAAAGGAAGCAAGATTTCACCAATATTTTGAGTGAAGTATTCCATCAATAATCTTAAAAGCTATGATGTTAACTGCAGATAGAGTGTGTCCTTAATTATTTACTTCACTACCTTTGCTGTTACCTGTTTTCATTCAGATCCCTACTATTAGTGGGCCAGAATTCCCTCTTTCACCCTTGTCCAAAATCTTCCACTCTTGATTTCTGTACAAATTCTCTTTAATACCTGGAGTGTAATGTCTTCCTTCTCTGATCTAGCCGTCAAGCTGCAGTCCTTTTTCTTTGGCACTTTAATGCTGATATGATGAAATGAAGTGATAATTTCTTTAGCGTAGTTGGAAGTTATGTGGGAACACGTATAACAAATCCATTACACAGGACTGGAGACAGGAGTGCAGTGTTGACAAAGGGCAGGGCTTCATGATAGTGTTTGTGTTAGCTCATTCTGCTGCTGGTAAAATTCAATTTGCAATTTCTATAAACTGGGTCTGAATTCAGGTTGGTGATTGCAATCAGGTTGGCTGGCACTAACGCCGAAAAGTATTGTCTCTAGAGAGATAAGCTGGGCTGGGCTGATTGTTACAAGGGATGGTTAAATTCAGGCAGGATAAACAACAAGCCCTAGAGCAAGACAAGAGTACTTGTGTTCTCTTCCTCCTTTTAGTTTTTTATGTTTTCCATAAACTCTTGTAACTTTTTTTTCCCCCCGAATGTTCATTGTTCCTATTATTAAGAACTGCTTGACCTCTGACTGAAACTACTGAGAAAAGAAACACCAATTGAAGGACAATTCTTCAGAAGGGTAGCAGACTCTCTTTATGATGATTATTGTTCCAAAAAGTTAGAATGGTATAAAATGCAAGCTCTCTTATTTTCAGTACGTTAAGCATTCACAGTACAGGTTGTTGAAACATCTTGCATCCTCAGCGTGCCTCTAGGCCTTGGTTTTCTTGTAGGCTGAAGGAAAAAATGTTATTTACAAGCTTCTACAAAGTGGTTTGAGATCTAGGCCTGTGAGCACTGTGCACATGTCAAAGCACTGAAGTTAATGACGTTACAAAACCCAAACCTAAACTCACTCCAGAGATATTTTCAAGAATGGTACGAAGGCTTAATGAAAGCAAAAGACTCCAGAAGGGTGTTTATTTCTTTTTTCCGATATTTCCTGGTGAATCTTTTCCTTAACTGCTGCTTATGATGAAAAGACCACCAAATATGTTTGTCTAACATGGGTAGGTAGGTAGGATGGTGATCTTTCTTTTAAAAATGGTTATTTGAAAGGTGATAGATGATCTACTGAAGGACAAATGAGATAGGAATCTGAAATCACATGGCAGTTTTTCCTAGGGGTGATGAAGTATCCTTTTGTTAACATTTCGATGGTTGCGTAGTTCATCAGATTGGGTCAAATGGGTGTATCTGGTGTCTGGCAGTGAAAAAGCATCTGTTCTATGGTGACCAAGGGGTGACAAAGCCTCTAATCAGGTGAGGAGCGCTGGTGGACAGGTGCTTTCCTGTGTCCTCCAACATCTATGAACTCCAGGGCTTTTAAAGGAAGTTTACACAAAAGTTGCATAAACATTTTTTTTTTCACAAGCTCTTTCCAAGTGTCCTTTGGAAACATACCTGTGAAGCTGATAAAGCATAATAGCACTGGCTTTGTCAGAGCAAGTTTTTCTTTTTTCCCAAGAATTCCCGTCTTCACTTCTGCAAGTTTAGCTTTCTTAAAACCAGCAGCGTGTGTACGTGGTTGTGTCTCAAAGATACAATCATCTGTAAAACATCTCCTTAAACAAACAGCCCCCTCCTACAAAAGGCAGGTATGCCAGGGGTCAGATGGGTCAGCTCTTTGTTAGATTTTTGTTCTCCCTGCAGTTGGGCAAATTTCCCATGTGAGATTTGCCTATGTACACGTACTTATATATATACATAGCTACCTATAAATTGGCTGAAAATATATACAGATTTATGTTTATGTGGACATGTACATCTGATGTTTTTTCTGCTAAGCCATAGACAAGCTGTAGTAGACACAAAGCAAAGCCAGTAAGTTTCCAGACAGTCTTGCAAGAATGCAAAGTCTGTTATGTATTAAGTGGATGGAGTAAAAGAGGTCACAGTTTATTGTTTGCTCTTGTGTTGCTTGCTCACTTTCGCCAGGGTGGAGAGATGCTTTGGAAGGCAAGAGTAACTGGTAGAAGAGATTCTTGTAAGCAGATGAAATAGGGGTGATATGAGATCCGCCTGTTATCAGAGGTGCTGTTTTTATAGCAAAGGTGTGATGGCTTCTGGAATATGCTTCTTTCTATACCTGTTGAAGAGCTTACATTTGTGCATATTGGGCCTCTGCAAAATGTTTCGTTTCCCATTGTCACTGGCAGCACACGGCAGCACACCAGTGAGCTCTCATGATTGCACCAGTGAGGGTCAGTACCTCACCCATGTGTCTTTGTCTCAACAGAGAGACTTGGGCATTTGTCTGGGAGTGCCATGGAAAAAAAAAAAAAAAAGATTTTTTTAACTGTATTAGTTGCATGTGAGAGCCAAAACATTTTGCTGGGGAGCTAAATATGAACAAACGCCACTGTGGTATGTGCGCTCTACTTAGTGCATCAGGAGGTTGTTTAGACATCTTGAAGGGAGTGGAGAGTGGATTGCTGAGGTCTGTGTAACATCTGTAGTTTATATGAAATAACTTGAACAGTAGGGTCAGATAGAGAAAGATAGGAAAGCCAGCCTGGTGAATCACAGAATGACTTCTTGCTATTCTGACAGGAACATGAAATGAGCTTGTAAACATCTGTGTAAGTGTTTATCTAAGTATTGAAGGCCACAACAAACCTGGACGATCTCATCAAACCCAGTAAAGTTGGAACACTTCATCTGTGAGCAGTTCAGCTCTCTTTTGCTGTTACTGAGCTGTATCAACCAAATAGGAATGATCAGGAATTATTGACAGGTGTGAAGGAGGAGATCATGTGAGCAGCTGCATGTACCCTTTCCCATCAGCACATGACTCCCTTACAAATGTATTTTATTTGATTGCTGCAAGTGAAAAACAGGGATAGTAGTGATAGGAATAAGGAGGGAGGAGCAGTGAAGTGGTCCCACCAGCTGCGCTGAGACTAGGGAGCTGTAGCAATTATGTTTCCCAATTCAACAGGTCTGGATAAAAAGCTAAGAGATTTTCATCCTTGTATTTGTACGTGTGTCCCCTTTCCTCCTAGGGAAGGGGTAAGAGGGCAGTCTTTGTTTTCCTTATAAGCAGAAGGATTTGGAACTCCTGAAAGTATCTTGGCAATTTAAACCCTGTTATGAGCCCGAGGACGCTAGAGAAGTTGAAAAAGAAAACCCAAAGGAAAACAGGAATTACACAAATGGATTTCACACTCCCTCCCTAACTCCACTTATTATTGGAGGATTCTGGGAAACTTCTTTCTGCCCCTCCAAAATGCAGTGCAGTCTGCACTCAACATACCCACATACCTAAAAAATTCTCTTTATTCGGACTTAGTGGGGTCTCTCATGGCCCCAAGGAGATGAGGTGTAACATCCCATCAGCTCTAGTTCTGCTAGAACCGCGTAGCTGGTGTTTCTCACTCTTCCAGCCTGGTGTGGAAACCATGAAGCAGATCTTTCCAACAACGGCAAGAGACACCTTCCCCCACCTGCTTTCGTGGCAGACTGGATGCTGAAAGAGCTGCCTTCTCCCCCTGTCACAAAGGTAAAACAGCACCTTTTTCACATTGGTCATGCAAGAATATGTCCAAACCTTTGTGATTTTTCAAGCTGTCTGTGAGTGTTGGTAAAGCTGGTACCTGTTAACTAATGGCTGGTATTTGAGACTTCTCCATAAAGGGTTTGCTTAAAAATCTGAATGTTTGTCCTTCAACAGACCATTCATAGTGGTAAAAATGAAGAAAGAATAGGTTGAACAAATTGTCCTAGAAGACAAGGCATACAAGGAGCTGTTGAGGGAACTTGGTTTTATTCTGGAGAAAAAAAAGCTGAGGGGAGACCTCACCACTCTCTACAACTCCCTGAAAGGAGATTGCAGCGAGGTGGTATTGGCTTCTTTTCTCAAGCAAAAAGTAGTAGGATGTGAGGCAACACCCTCAGTCTGCACCAGGAGAGGATATCTTCCTGGATATCAGAAATAATTTATTTATGGAAAGCATGGTTAAGCACTTGAATGGGCTGCCTGGGAAAGTGGTAGAGTTGCGAGTCATGGAGGCATTTAAGAGATGTGTGGATGTGGTGCTTAGGGACATGGTTTAGTGGTAGACCTGATAGTGTTAGATGATGGATGTACTTGATGATCTTAAGCGTCTTTCCACCGTAAACAATTCTGATTCTATTTTAAATCAATCTCCAAGCAGCATGCCTTCTCAATCCTTTCTGAACTGATTTCAAGTTATTGTCATTTTCTTTGTAAATGAGATAAGAATCATAAGAATTTCTAGTTTAAAATACAGTGGTATGATATAGGTGGCAATAAAATATAGCCTTCCAAAGAACAATTAATTCCTTATGAGGTTGCCTCTCTCTGGAAGAATCAATAGCCTAATGACCACAAGTGTCTGAAAGCTGTATCCAGGTATTCTTAAGATGCAGAGAAGAGAACATTTCAGTTCAAAGTGGGGGACTATGAACAAACTAGACTGTATCCTGATCTGTCCTTGGTTCTTTCTAATCTAGATCAGAAATCCTCCTGGAGAACACAGGTTAGTTAAATCAAAACTCTTGATTCAATAATGGCATGAAATACAATAACTTATGAGATACTGGAGGTCAAAAGTAATAGTTTAGAAGATTTTCTAGTCACAGGGGCTGCACACTGTGAGTGAAATCTGTTAGATTTTGGGCAGAAAAAAAGCTTAACAGAATAAAAAGAAAATGAAATCCAGGTTGAGAAAAAGAGAATTGAACTGTGTCATCTGCATTCCTGTTTGAAATCTGTGAGGTTTCTTTGTTGCTTTACTAGATCCAAGCCTGTATGAGAAAAACATCTTTCCTCATAGTGTCTCCTACTATCCAGTTCCTAGTTATCGTTCAGCAAATCTGAAGCCAGAGTTGTAATAGTAGATAAACGGCATCTACCAAAAAGCAGAGTGAATGTTTGCAAAGCCAGTCCAAATAATGGTAAGCAGCAAGTTTATGTCTCCCAGCTCCTTACTGAAAATGTCTGGTAATGGAATTCCAACCTAATCTCATTCTGGTTATCCAGATGATGACCCTTTTCCCCTTTCCCCCTCAGAGGATGGATGAGGGCTAGTGACAGGCACTGGACTCTCCTCACCATTGCTGAGCACTCCTTCCCTCTCCTAGCTGCAGATATCCTTGCGCTTGTCCTTTGATACTGCAGTATCAAACTGCAGAATAATCCTGCAGTAACGCTGCAGAATCTGTTGCACAAGGGGGTTCCTGAAGTGGCAGGACTTGTATATGCAATGGACTTTGATCCAGCAAGCACTCCCCTCAAATCACTGAGTCACGCACGCATAAACCTTTATCGTGGTACTGTGTGTAGACAATTGCAAAGAGCTGTCAATTCAGTTTATTAGAAAGGAAAGTTTTAAGTAGTTTACAGGAAAGCACTACTACCCCACATCAGAGAAAGACGGAGACTAAGCCTCAAGCTTTCTTGGTACAGGAAGCCTGGAGATATGAAACATCACTTGATGACAACTACGAGTTGTTCATATGTAAGTGGGTTATTATAATGCTGAAGAGACTCCCGAGGCATCAGAATAACACCAAAAAAGATCTTGAAAAAGGTGGGAGTGGTGCTGTTGACTCTTATTACTTTGACATAGCCCAATTCTTCAGCAAAATTTAAGAACAAAAGTACTTCTGTAAGGGAAAGAGTATATTAAAAACTGCTGAGCCTTTGGAAGGAAGCAAATGCCTCAGGCAAAGTTTTACAAATAAGGCTTATTTAACAAGTAAAAATTTACTCTTCTTCTTGACCCAAACATAGTATTACTATCTGTAATCTTGTTGCAGCAAAGTGCTTTTCACAACCAACAGTATTTATTGCATACATTACAGTTAGAGATGCCCCATTCACTGTCTGGATGCTTGCCTGAATAGTCTCGTCGGGTGTACTATATTGAACTCTCACATGATTGTCACTGTAGGGAATGTTCCCTGTGGTTTGATCTCATGACACTTGAAATTTGCTTTGAATCTGTCATTCTGGATCTTGCAGTTTAAATAGTTGTGCTTTGAGTGTATGTACTGGAGGGGAGAGAACTCCAAGTTTTAAAAGTGAAGTTCTCTGTCTGTTTACATTCAAATATACAAGACGTAGGAATTCGGAAGCAATTAATTGCAATAATAATTTTAGCTGTTTATTTCAGAGGCATATCTGCCTGGTCATCTACATACTGGGTTGTACAGCCATTCTTGGTGAGGGGTGATCTGATGCAGACAACTGGTTTTTCTGGTGCTCATGTGACCTGCATGGACTGAAGCGTTGGTCTGTGCAGTTTCCTATATCATTTTTCTTTGAAGCTTGGACATACCTTTGCTCAGCTGTGCAGATTGTACTTGTCTTTTTTTCACAGTTGTTTACCATGTTCTCTCTTTTCGCACCTAAATAAGACAGAGTGCTTTCATTGTTGGTTAAGATTTCTGTACCTAACCAGCTGCAGGTTGATCTCCAAAAGTAGGGCATCCACAATGGCAGATGGAAAAGGAAAGAGATTTTGGTTGTAAAGATGAGATGCAAGTCAGCTCAGCATCCAAATTGTGTTTTTTTTTTTTTTTTTCTTCTATCCCAGCCACTTTCACACCTATAGGGCTTGTTGCCTTCAGTAGCTGTGTTGGGGAATTTGTCTCTCTTGCTCTCAAAAGGGAAAGGAAATTCTCAATAGGGAAAGGTTGTTTATCACTTCAACTGTCTAGGAGTCTGACCAGTTAATGTTGTTGCTTATGAATTCAAGCATGAGAATACATTTCACAGTTCATATGAAAGTTTTGCTACATTGACTGTTGGGTTCTTGTGGCTGTTAGTGATGCAATCATGTTGGGGAAGGTGCAGCTCCAGGCAAAGCAGCTTTTCTTTGAACTCCTGTTACAGCTATTAAAAATAGGTCAGGGTAGAGAAAGGTAGGACTAGTTTTCACGAGTATATTAAAATAATTCATCTTGTACTTAAGACAGATACATGAGCAGAGCTATAGTGATAGAGCATGTCTCATGAACATTAACAGATATTTTCAATCAAAACCAGTTGGACATAAAATATACAGTATCATACACCAAGTGAGAAGGGTTAAGAATCTGACATTTCCCGTAAATAATTCCTTCCATAGCTAGTTCCCTTTTTTTCCACATCCCTACCCCTAAAGAAAACAGTCTGGCTGCCAGCTTCTGGCTTTGTTTAATGGATTGCTTTGCACAACGATAAATTAAAAATGAAGTCCCACAATAGTAAAGGCAGAGGTTTCAGAGATATGAAGGAGGATTATAAACTAAGCCAAAGAATGAAACTGATAAATACTGGTTGGTAGAAGAATCAGCTGTTTGGGGCTACTGTCTGAACAGCATTAAGGCTATTGATTAACCAAAATGACAAGTGGATAACTACTATGAGCCTCACACATGAGGAGGAAGTAGTTTGCTTGTTAAGTTGAGTTACACTTTTACCCAGTGCCAAATTAGTGTTATATAGACGAGTTCAACTCAGTTGATTTCACGTGTATTTGTGTACCTCACTGTTTTTGTGTGTTTTATAATGTGTCTTTCTCCATGGAAGGGCAACATAATTTTTTTCATAAATGTGTAAGAAATGTAAGAAACCTGAAATCTGTTGAATATTGGATCTAGATATGAGGATAGAAAACTTTGAGTTCTTGTTTTTCTCACATCAGAAAAAGATACTTAAGTGGTAGGAAAGCTTTGTGGTGCCTTTCATCTTGTTGTTTACCTCATTTTAATTAGAGATAAAATATACCCAGAAATTTCTGCTGCCTTGACTGTACCAAAACCTCATCTTGGTGGCCTTCTTCATGTTTTTCTTTCTAAGTGACCTAGGATTCTACCACAGAGGGAATAAAGAAGCGAGGCAAATATAGAGATGCTAAGGAGCAAAGAGGGGTTTTTAGGCAGTGGGATTGACTCTGTGTTCTTTGTTCATCCTGAGACTGATACAAAGCTACTCAAATGTTCTTGACAAGGTTATCTCGGAGTGATATGAGTTCTAATGATAGTCCTTTTTGCTAACACATGAATACATCATTGATGCAGTCATAAATCACTTTCAGAGTTAGTGCTGCACTTGCATGCTCTCAAATAACTTAAGAAACAGCCCTCTTTACCATGTGCTTTGACCTAATTATCAAAAATACATATTTACTTTAGCAATTTTTAGATTATCTCATTGTTTTTCCTTCCCAAATATACAGCAAATGATGTTGGTTGGGTTTTTTGTTTGTTTGTTTTTAAAAAGCACCTGATCCACAATTCCCTCCTCTGTACGACTGCAGAACTTGTATGATTTGTGTGAGGATGTGTTTTTGCTGAAAACATGATCCAAAGGTACTTTTCACAAATGCCAGCAACAGTTTGACGCATTGCTTTAATTTGTTGTGGCCATTATGATTGCTATGATATTTTTGAAACTCCCAAGGTATGACCCTGACCTGTGTTTGAGCATGGCCAGTTCAGACGTCTTTTTGGTAGTGTTGGCAGAATTAAATTTGCTGGCCCAAGGTAAAACAGCTAACACCTGTCTGCTCCTGCCACCAAGCTGGGAAAGTGCCCTGAAGAAAACCTGGGCGGGCTGCCTCTCCTTTTGCATGGTGAGAAAGTTGGGGGAAAGTAACAGCTGTTTCAGAAAGCATGATGGTAGTTTGTATCCTCCTGTGCTCCCCTCTCCCTTGCCTACAGCAGCTTCTTAGGCATAAGCAACAGCAAACAGCCTGCTGCCTTAAGTAATTCTCTTTATTACCTGGTCTGAAAATCGCACACTAATCCTTGCCTTGACATTGATGTCTTGAAGAGGCTTGGCCAAGTTGCATTGTTTGGCATGACTGTTATTGCCCCTTCCATCTTTGGTATCCACATATCTTCTCACTCACCTCAGAGGGGGAGGAAAGAGGAGGCTTGTGCTGCAGAACAGATGGATTGTTCTTAATCTTCTGGTTTCCCCAGAACATCATTGTTCCTCAGATATCTGGGGAAGAAATCTGAGATACAAGTTTCCTGCCAGTAATTCTTGCATTCTAGATAGTGTTAAATAGAGGAAAACTTGAAGGAGAGGAAGGCACTGCAGAAAATGAGCTCACCGAGTCAAAGACAAAATGCAGTAGACAGAGCTTTGCCTGGAGCCAGCTGGCCCCTTAGCCAGCCTACTACAGGGCTCTCTCCAGCTCAAAAATCGGCCTTCTTTACTTCTCCATTTCTATTTGCGATAAAGAAAATGGCTGAATGTTGATTGGCACAAGAAGAACCTCATTTCCACTTTTTGGGTTAAAGGGTTCTCCTGCTAAAGTGAGTCTGGGAATAGAGAAAGTGTAACTTGTTCACCTCATGCTTACTGCAGAAGTTTGCTTCTCTGGTAGGCTGCCTTCCAGGGACATTTCAACAAACAGTAAAACCATGAAACAGAGCTATACTTAAGGATTCTTAATTGAGCAAATCTCCCATGGAGTGAGTGGGTTGTTTGCTACATTGAAGCCTGTGGAATTAGTAACTGAGTATTTGGTTTTGGACTCATCTTTGCTCAGTTTAAAGGAAAACAAACACAAGTCAAGTCAAACAGTGAATTTTTAACTGATTTTTTTTTTTTTTTAATGTTTCCAATGGATTGCATGGGAACAAGGAAATTGTCCTGCTGTAAGGACTTCTCAGACAGCACTGCTTTACGCTAATGAACTTCCATTTTTAACTCTATTTCTTCGGCATCTACATGGAGAACAGTGAAGAAGCAGGTGCAACTGGAACATGGTATGTTGGGCTCCACCAGAACTGGGCTGCCAGATCTTCCAGATCCATTCTCACCTGTCAGCAGCTCTCAGATGGACAATTGGTCTTGGGACACTCAGAGACCCTAGCCCCCTAATTTGAGGGTGGGATTAGGTCTTCATAGCATATAGTTATTACAGTTTGTTGAATGTTAGAAAGAAACAAAGACAACAGAATGGGTTGAGGGAAGAGGAACTCAAATTTATGTGATCAAGATGTCACTAGCTTTAGTAGAACAAAACTTCTGTGCATGGATTTTCTCAGTCTGCCTGAAGTGGTTCATTTTTGTCCTCAACACCATAAGAATCAAAGTTTGCCATTACCGCAAGCAATCTAGACAACAGGAAGCAGATAATGGGACATTTCTGTCTTCACTAAAGAGGGCTCACATTAAATTGCTTGTAGGTCTTTGGAAAGGTCAGTCAAAGCTTAAGCAGCCCCCTGTTGTTTGACAACATCAGAGCTCAAACACTGCGGTCCTGGAGAACTCTGCTCTTTGAAAAGGGGGATGTTTAATTACCTTTTGAAAGCTGGCAGCAGGACAGGATGCAAGGATGTTTTCTTTCTTTTGTGTCAGTTGAACAAGTTACTATTTTGGTACATGAGAGCGAGTAACCCACTGCACTAGAGGAGACTGTCCCTTCCTCTGACCTGCTGTCAGGAGAAAAGCAAAGACAGGAGGATATTAGTGAAGGTGAGCCTACTGCAGGAAGGAAGCCTTGACACAAGAATGTTTGTGGAAGGGGAGGCAGAGACTCCCAGTGTCCTTCTTAATGTTGTATCAGCATGTCGGTTCCATTCACCTTTATATATATGGGTATTTATTGGCTTTGCTTTGCACAAAGACACTGGTGCAGTTGCAGAAAATCGACTGCTGTCACTTTAATGAAATTTTCTTTCATCGTGATCAGAACTGGCAAAGTAGGGTTCAGGATTTTTGATTTTTAAGATTGCAATGCTTCTGCTTCCTCCCAGGGGCAGTCTTTCACAGTGCTTTGCTAATGCTCTTCAACTATATCTTTCTTTTAGTTCTTTTTTTTTTTTCTTCCCTTCTTTCTTTCTTCTTTTTTTTTTTTTCCCCTTTTTTTTTCCAGTGGTTTAGATTTGTGGCATCTAAACAAACTAAGCAGAAACTGCCTCAAGGAGAAACATCATCTTAAGTAGTTGAAAATAAACTTGCATGGCATGCCTTCTTATATGCATTACATGCATTCAGCTATGCACATGATGGGAATGGGGCATTAGGCATGGTACCTACCACTGCAAAGAGAATGTAAGCTCATGTGTCACATATGCTCGTGGTAAACATAAAAGGAATATGTGGGGATATATGAGGAAAGCATCATTTGATTCAGGTATGTCCAGCCAAACCTGGCTAAGAGGCAGACTGTCCCTCATACTAATTTAATGTACAGTAGATTCAGTAGAGTGAATATCCTTAACATGCTTATTCTTCCCATTAGCATTGTCAGGGAATTTTTTTCCTGACTTGATAGATGGAATGCCTTGGGGAGGGGGCAGTTTGGTGGTTGAATAGGAGACATAAGAAGATCCGTCTCACCTAAGGCACATTACCTGGTAAGCAGGCACACCATCTTAGTGAAAAGCAGAAGAGTATTGGCCTGCAAAAGGTTTAGTGGGGCAGGTATAACACTGTGCAAACATGGTGGTCTTAGGAAATGGAAGTCTGGCTAGGAACAAAAGTTGATGTTATAGATACAAGACATGTTTATCTGTGGTAATACATGTGGCATTGGAGCAGAATACTTAGCTCTAGGTTTGATGTAGCCATAGAATTATCTGTTCATTGTGGCTAAATTACATGCCCATATTCTTCCTAAACTCTGTTCTTCAGCTGGTAGACCACAATGTTTGCTGGCCTTTACTAACCTTTTGGAGATCTATTCCCACAAGTATCCCAGAGCTCCTGTTTCTTAAGTAGCCATTGTCTCTGATACTAATGGCTAGCTTTGATGTGGCCAACCAACACAAGTGAGGTAAGAATTTAGGCAATATTGAGAAAGATCCAGCCATGCATCAGCTTTTCATCATCTTTCATGCATGCAATGGCCAGTCTTGGAAGCCCCAGGCATGATAGGCCTTGGCAAGCTGGACATGACCACACCTGAGCTTGCTCAGCTGGACTCCAAGGATAGCCTGGAAAGCCTTGCCCAAACAGCTGCTCATTAGGCTTGGTGGTGCTGTGAAAAACTGTTCTGCTGATGGTCATTTTGGCTAGGATGAAGCAAGGTCCAAAAACACAGTCTGAAGCAGGCGGAGGTTGGGCTTTGTCTATCCCTGAACTGGAAATGTGGCATTTGCTATGTCTGGGTGATTAGTTTTAATGCCACAGATTAGGCCGAGAGATGTTGGCTAAGACAGGTAAACAGTGCTAATTACATACTAAGGAATGCTGCAACACTAATAGGCGGAAGCAGGCATGTGATACATCTCAGATTTGTTGTTACTGGTTAGTGCTAGCACAAATTTATTCTTTCTGGTACAGTGCGACTTTGGCTTGAACTTGTGACAATTCAGATTTCTTCATGTCATCTGCAAACATTGAGAACAAAATAAAATCTCAGTGGCTAACTGGAAATATTGAATTCCAGGTGCTACACATCTGGTCAAGAGGGGTCATAATTTTGTTGAAGTTGTCCCATAGAATTTAAAACATTCTATGTGATGTCTATTCTGGGTGTTAGAGGCCAATTGTCTATAAATCCTCACCCATTTATCTCATCAGTTCAACCCAAGCTTAATAGGAAGGTTTACATTTTGATTGCCTGTGAACAAAGATGTACCCTCCACTCCATTCCAGCTGGAAATACTTGCACTTTATTTCTGACACTGTGAACATGTAAGTAAAGTATTCTTTTGCCTTGCACACTAACAATTTTGTGATGAGCATGTTTGACAACTAACTGGCTTCTGACCAAAAGTGAAAACAATGGACACCTATTTTCAGCTGGGAAAACCACACTCAGTATGTTCCCTGGCCGAGATAAAGCACTGAAGCAGCATGACACAAAGTGCTGCAAGTTCCCTCCATGGCTTTGCTTTTATAACAGAGCTGCTGATCAACGTACCTCTTTTTCTTTCATACGTTTTCTCTCTTCTAAGGCATAGATCATTGACCAAAAATTTGTTTTCCCATAGTCTAGATTTTTCTTTTGCCAAGTATCTGCATGCATGTTGCTTCTTGAGAACAGGCCTGGAGCTGTGCGGGTTACTGAAGGAGATGCATGTTCATAGACTTACTGGGAAGTCCTAATGTGATGAAAAAATGTTGCCAGCTAGACTGAAGATGAAATCTTAGAAAATGTTTGACGTGTTTGTAGCATACTGTTGTTATGTTTAATATGTGGAAACTGATGCAAAAAAAACCTGATCTCTAGAAAGATTAACAATACTTGAAATGCTAACTGCTCTGATTGACAGGGGAGCAGTAACTTATCTTTACATACACCAGTTGGTAAAAGTGAACAGTCATTCAACTCTTGCAGACTTGCATAGCTGTATTCAAAATATACTTTTCATCAGTGACTAATATTGGAAAAGATTTTTAGAAAGATATATTTGTGGAATGAAAATATGCATATATGTATTCTAAGTTAGAATATTTTACTTTTTTTTTTAACTATCCTCTGTAAGTGTAGCAGTTTCTACTAAATGTTGTCCGGGCAGGATGTGTAAGTACAGAACCAAAACCCCAAATGAAAGTTGTTCCTGCTCCAAGCACTTTTTGCACTATTTATGTGTTCTTGAATTTAAGTTTCCTTCCTCAGTAGAATTGTTCTGCTAACATCTTTTTTTTTCCCCTTTTGCCTTCCCCCCCTCATTTTGTTAACTGTAACGTGAAGGAGATGCTTTTAAATCTTTAAGCCCACAAGCTTTCAGGGATTAATATATCTGTGAGTTTTTTACTCAGCGCTACACTAGCATCTTTCTGATGAAGGAACCATTTTAGAAGAAAATGAGCTTTGTTAAGGAGTGTTGTCTGTCTCCCTCTGCTCGCAGCTCCCAGGTAAGAGGTAAGTGCCTGCAGTCTCTCTGCCATCCAACTGTTCAGGATTGTTTACCCTATGCTCCTGATGTTTTGTTCAGTTGGTGGTGATGCATAAAGCCCAACTGGTTTTGACTTCCAGGTAGACAAAGTCTATGGAGCAACCAAAAGGAATCCCAACCACTTGTTGCTGGCAGAGTGCTAAATAAACAGTAGCAACACCTACCTGTGTGGGTGGCAATTAATCACATCAATCAACCAGATTAGCTAGCAAAGCTTTTTTTTTCTTTCTTTCTTTCTTTTTTTTTTTTTTTTTTTTTTTTTGCCCTTACCTTTTGTTCCCTGTCTCCTCCCACCTGCTAATTTCCTGGTTGGTGCTGGTGCTGGCGGCAGAGCTGGGGCTCAGCTAAGCAGTAGGTCAAATGCCATTATGCAGCTGGGTTACATAAACCTCATGGCACTTCTTCTCTGATAGCCTGACTATTTCATGAACTCAGCTGGATTTAACAGAGGACTCTTAACCCATCCTTGAGCATGGGTTCAGGTTTCCTAAAGAAATGAGTCCTAACTACTGCCTCTGTGTTTGTGTACTTGTGCGCTCCTGTCCATCTGAACAACCCTCTCAGGAACTTCTGAACTCAGTTTTGTTTTAGCTAAAATTGGTGGGCATGTAGAATTTTCAGAGGTAATCAGTTTCTACACGTTTTCAAAAGGAGGCAAATATTTGTCATAGGGAAAGATACCATCCCAAACTTTTCTTTCATTAAGCACTTGTGATCAACATGGAAGAGAGGTTTTATGAATTGCAGGACTATGGGAAAAATGTCCTTGAAAGCCCGTGTCACGATAAACACCAGTGGCAACTGGCTGGCAGACACAGGCCTGTAGTTCTGTTTTTCTAAGCTTCTGTTCTTTATCTGGGCTTTATTTTAAATAGAGTGGTGATTAACTTACTAAAGTATTTATCAAAGCAAAAAAAAAAAAAAAAAAAAGGTAGAAAGATACCATCCTTTCTCCTAAAACTGGGATAATATTTTCCCGATTCCCCAGCTTTTTTATTATTATTATTTTTCATGAGATGTTAGGCAAACGTAGCAGAGATTGGAGGAACTTATAAAAAAATACAAATAAAAAATACAGACTCTCCAAAAAGTAAAAAATGAAAGTTACACTCCAACTCAATAGGCAGACTAACAGCGATAGCTGATGGTGAAGAAAAGTTGATCCACTGGAGGCACTGGGAAATTCTTCAAAGACTGACTCCTGTCAGACACGTTTGCTCTGAAGTTGAAAGCGTAGAGTGAGTAGGAATGTTTATTTCTTGGTCGATTGTTATTCTTAAGTGCCTGAAACTTTTATGAGGAGGAGACAATTAAAAGAATTAAAAAACCCACAAGCCTACAACAGTGCCTAGTTTTTCATACTACCAACACAGATTCTTTTGAGTTTGACCTCGTAATGGGTTCTTAGGGTACTTTTTGTCATAATAACCATGCTGTCTTTGTTTTTCTGAAACTGAATTCTCTAGTTACTAGAAACAAGATCTCAGTTGTGCACATACATACCCTGTTCGTACACACTTTCTCTAGCCTTGATTCAGTTTTCATTTTGTACACCAGTGGAAGAGCAATCTAACAAAACTTATATTTGGTGAAAAGAAATAATGTAAGAGGTCCATCTGATGTTGTGCTTACACAGCATCAAGTGTACCAAGCCAGACAAAAGGTTCTTCTTGTCTTGAATCATTTCCCCATAGGTGTTAAATGTGGGTGCCCAAGGATGAGGTAAGCAAGCAGTGATGCTCTTCAGCCTCACAGGATCTGTGGCTGTGAGATTTCCTGAACCAGAGATGGAGCTTCTGTGTAACTATACAACTCCATGAAAAAAATTCCGTCTGTAAAGTAACATATTTTATTTACATATTATAACATTAATTAATTATCCCTGCTATTCTTCCCTTCTTGCTGAGAAAGCTGTCTATACTGTTTTGACTCACTGGTAGTGATAACTGATTGCCACATAATAGCCCGCAAAATACCAAAACAAGAAAAAATATGCAAGAAAGTTGCAGGTGGGCAATTTTTATCATCATCTGTACCTGGGCAGTTTATTTCTATGCAGCCTAGAAGCTGTGTGCAGTCTTGAGTTGTCTGCAATATTCATTCATCTTTTGTATAAGCTTAGGACAGTTTTGCAGTCAACCTGATTTGCGGGTACTCAAGAGCTTGTAAGACTGTGGTATTATGTGGTCTTTGTGTGAAGCTGGAGGAAGTGCAGAGCTTGTGTTGGTGGCTTAGATTCAAGAGAACCTCAGACTTGTACTGGGGTGATCAAGGTGCATGTTCTCAGCCAGCGTACAACCAGGGGAAAGTTTCGTATCAGCTTTGTCTACCATGCAGTTATAATAGACAGATAATCTTGAGAGGCTGCAGACATTATTTCTGAATAGCTTCATGGGTTATTCTTGAAACACAATCCATTTAATCTTTCTAATTACATAGGCAGCAATTGACATTGCAGAACATTGTGGTCTTTGCAGTATAGTACACACTAGCTTGTAGGATATTAAATATCTCATTTTAACTCTGTCTTAAAAACAGAATCCTTTTGCATCTTTCATTTGATGCTTGTTACATAAGAAACAAACATAAACCATGACCTCAGTCCTTGACCCTAGTGGAAAGCATATTAAATAAATCTCTCTCTTCATTGTGATTCTTGACAATGACAAGTTTAATTTAGCAAATTTAACATTGAAGTTTACTTCTGTGTGTGTCATTAAAAAAAAAAAAAAGAAAAAGGCTGCTTGTTCCTCAAAGTCTTAAGATTCCACTACAGAGAAAAAATGCCATAGATTAAAATACCTTATCCAAAGCACAGGAACCTCTCTGTCTGCTGTGTAGATTATATGTAGTTCCAGTTAATGCTACAGGGATAAATATCGTGGTCAGGTGAACAGTAAAGAACTAATAGAGACTTCAGCTAGAAAATTCCATATTTTCATCTCTTCAGTGCTTTGTCAAAATGCCAGGTGCTTTTCCAGCATTTGTTAAAATTTCAGAAATTCGTTGCTCCACATCAGCTAACAACTACTAGGTGGCAAAATGGCCACCATTTACTTTGAATCTTCTATCAAGTACTGGCAGTGAGTTCTTTCCTACACCCTCCAACAGTTCAACACAAGTAAGATTTTTGTTCACTGAACTACCAACATTTCTATAGAAGAATAGACGTGTATTTACATGTTCACAATGGAAGGCTAAGGGAACTTGCTTAGTCTAGATAATCATTGAAAAGCTTGTTTTTCTTTATCTTCTTTCTTCCCATCTTTTTCTCCAGTACACACAACCAAAATAGTACTTAAACCATCTCCACTTCTTGCCACTGTGTAGGGCTGAACTTCAGCGCAGATCTATAGTCGCTTTAGCAGAAATTATGTTTAAGTGGTGAAACTCCACCAACCCTGCAGCCCAATAGTAAACACATTATGTGTCCGTCAGCCTCTCTTTTCTACTGACTCTTGGAGAATCCAGAAGTTCACACAGAGGCCAAAGTGATTGTGCTTCTGTTAAGTAAAGAGAGAAGAGATTCAAAAACAAAGGACTGGAACACGAACGTAAGCATCCTCTTGGTGTTACTCTTGGGTTTCTCTTCTTGGTTCTTATGCATCCTAGAAGACATTGAAAACTATGTCCTCAAACGATAGCACAGCAAGGTATGTAATCTCCTTGTACCCCTTTGCCTTGTCCACCATTTATTTTCTGTTTAACATACCCACCTTTCTTTCTCATATGCACGTGTATATTTAGAGAATAATCTTCCATTGTGTCATGTATATAGTTATTTGTCTCTGCATGGATGCAGACAGATGTGTAAAGAAATACCTATTTTTCTTCTTCTGCTCATTTTTATTACATGAGCCACATCTGGGCATCGTTTCTTTTGAAGAGCTGTTCAAAATGTTCTTCTGAAGAAACTTTGGGCCTTAATTTTGAAAATATTCTGGTGGTGGAAGTTTCACAATGTTTTCTGATGAGGAATAATCAAGGAATTTCTGGTGCCTGATGTTCAAGCATGAATTGCAAGGATTAATTAGACAGCGAATTCTCTGAAAGAAAGGGACTATGGTTAAGGAAGATTTTGCTATGGATAAAATTTTGAGTCTCACTTAAATTTCAATATCTGAAACTCTTTTGATATGACTGTTGAGCAAAAAAAAAAAACAACAGAGGAGACTCCTAATGACACAAACTCGGGGAAATATATTACCAAAACATGAACATCAGCTTCAGTTGAGTATGAAATGTCACTCAAACGTGCTTTTCCAAAGACTTTTTGGTTCTCTTTTGGAAACTTTGCAAGCAGTTGTTTCCCTGTGGGACTTCTAGAATTTCCCTGTTTAGACTGAAGGCTCTCTGAAGCTGTGTGTATAGCACCTTACACAATAGACCTCTGAACACAGCCTGCATCTCTGCATTATGGCAGTGCAAATAAATATATGAACAACTGTCCTTGTAAGGCAAGGAATATAAAAATTGAATTCTCAGGAGAGTTGATACATACGTAGTAACCCGTAATATATCATAAGATTGTGTTTGTTAAAATCCAGGACTTAGTTGATGTTCACTTTTCCTGGGATGGCAGAAATACTCTCCCAAGTAGTTGAATATTTGTGTGCTCAATTTCTTGCTTTTTTGCCTTTTATCCTGTTTTGCCTGACACTAGGGGAGGCTTTGTTTTACTAACATCTGTAACCATCACTTTGATCTGTAACAGGAAAACTCAAGATCGGCTTCTCTGTGCAAGGGGAAACAGATGAGATCAGAATATGCCCATTGTAAAAATCACATTACATTGGCTCTAGAAGAAATAGTTCTTGCTCTTTAGTTAATTGCAAATTGCATCTTTATTTTTAACAAAAACACCATGTTTTCTATACATGATTATTCATTTGTGAAAGCTGGAGGCTGATTTCCATTTATGCCTGATTTTCATGATGTTATTTGTTCCTTGTACATAAAAGAAAAATGTTTGTTTCCAAAGTCACTTTTTTCTTTCTTGTTTTCTTGCTGGCTTTTTTTCTGGTTGTTTGCTAATGTTCCTTTGCCCTAGAATTTGTTAGAAAAATTGCCACTGTTGACATGTACAAGTTCCATAAATCTTTGTAGTTACAGTGCAGGGTAATATAATATCAGATTGGGTGTGGAAAACAAAGGCTTTCCTTCAATTAAACAAGCACTTTGTAATTGCACTGGTGATCGTGACTAAGCTGATTTCAGACCAACTGCTCTCTGTGCTAACAAGGGAGGAAGGGAATTTAGTCAATGATCTTCAGGAGAAGTGATGAAAGGAGCACCAGAGGAGCAAATAAAGGCCATGCTGCTACTTCCGTCAGTGCCTTCTGCCATGGCACTGTGGATTGTGGTGGGTATGGAGAGAAGCCATGACAAAGTTGCTTAACATTAATCTTTAGCCCTACCCGCTCCAGGATTTTGTCATCACCCAGAAAGGTTTCAAGTGGGGGTATCTTCACTAATAATGATAATGTAGAAAATTTAAAGAAAAGACAGCTGTACAGCCTGCTATAAGGGACTGACTTGTGCAAAATACATGTAACATGCAATGACTTTGCTGTACCCCTGCCCAACAAGATCTATTTGGTTAGCCCTACAAGGCATTTCACTAATTTTTCCTGTTGGCACTAGGAATGGAGGGAAAAGTCTGTCCATGTTCCTTCTGCATCACACTGTGACTGTAGTGTGAATGGCTAGAGAGGCATACTCCTCATTGTCAGTTTTCTTCTAGATGTTTCTTTCCCACTGTTCCATGTAAAATGGACAGTTGGCAGGAGTAGAGAAAATTCTAGGGCCTATAAGGACTCAGCAGATGCCAGAAGGTTTTACAGGGAAAGTCCTTTAAAGTTGAAAACAAATTTTCTTTGACCTTTTCCATGCCCTGTTTGTGCTTGCTTACTGCCAGTGTTCATGTTGGTGCAATTTGGGGCTGGGGGGTATAGGAGTGGTCATAGAAAAATAATTAAGTTAGAGAATTTGCAGCAAGGCTTTTCATTAGCATCAGAGAAGTGACTGATTATAAAAGGACCTTAAGGCATCATGAAAACAAAACAAAACTGTTAAGTTGTGTCCAGTCAGAACAACTCAAGTTGTGAATTCAGTTTATAACAAACATTACAAAGCATTCAGTCATTATTAACAAAATGATGTAATAGATACTTCTACATGAATAAATTTCAGAACTCTGAAGTAGGCAGTTGTGAACAATAGTAACTTTTTTCCTATTCTTCTGTTATCATATGTTATCTTACTGTTCACTAGCTAGCTACTGGGACAGCCTGGTTATATGCTGGAGGAGAACTCATTTATGTGATCACAAGGGAAAAAGAAAAAGAAAGTTATTCATAAAATGTATCATGTTTGGTAGAGTACATTATGAAAATGATTAAATTCCTGTAAGGAAGGTACCTTTCAGTCTGTTTTCTCCCAAGATGTTTGCTGAGCATTCAAGATAGAGTCTGTGTTGGGAAATATACTTTGAATAAGAAACTTGTCATTTCTTCCACTGAAAGAAAGCTGTACTTGTTGGCAAGGTTTGTCTTGAACAAACATTGTGAAATTTTGTTTTGAGCAACTATTTGATACTATTTCCCCCTAAACGCTTTATAAGGTTTGTACATTTCTACAGCTGTTTCTAGGCTGATACAATTTCTTTCAAGAATGAGCTTACTTTTGAAGGTATTATTTCAAAGTCTATTTCAAAACTTCAATTTTTCTATGTCTAGAACCCTGAAAACAAATAAACTAGCTGCTAAGGAGTGCGCCTGGCAGGTACCAGCGAGTTAGAAGGTTCGCCTTCTAACTGACATTTGCCTGAACTTCCTGTAGATAATTCAGCCTTACAACAAATCCTATAATTCTCTTCTGTTATCCATCTCAAATATTGCAATTATTGCAAATATGACTTCGATATTTCATGAGGCATTAATCATCTTTATCAGATATTTGGCTTCAGAAATTATTTCATAATGTTATTTACTTTGTTACTCAGAGATGAGTTATTACAGGACACGAGCACTGGCCATGGGAAAAGGCTAAAAGGAGGGAAAAGGCTTTATCCTTTATATTAAGAAGCAATTGTAAAATGTTTATGTGGCTAGGTGAGTACTTTCAGAGGCAGCTATACCTATTCACTGCTGTCAGGCGAGTGAGTAACGGTTCATGGTCTGCTGCTTGGTTTGGATATCCATCCAACTCAAATTTGGCCTACCAAAACAAGCACATCTGCAAGGTGTCACTTCACTGGGAAAAGTAGTACCCGTCAAGTGACCTTTCTTAAAAAAAAAATGAAAAGAAACAGCTCATCATTTGGTTTCTTGCATTTTGTAGTATGTGTCTGTGTTTTTACGAAAGATATTGAGTCAAAAACTTCAGAATCCAAATACTGATCATCACTAGCGCAGATGCAGTACAAATCCCAGTAGAAGGGTCTTCAACCTGGTTGCACCTGTGAGGCTGCTTGATTGAATTTAATAAAGTTGCACATGCCCAATATGGTTGACAAGTAGTTGCCAGAAACATTTGATAAGCTCTTCTTAAACTTTGTTCCATAAGGCTGGCTTTCTGTAACCAACATTGGGTTAGGATACTGTATGGCTTCTGTGTAGGAAAGTATCACAAAGCATGATTTCCCACTGAAAAACAACTCTCTGCTCTTGAAATGAACAATTTGCTTGGCCTAGGAGAGCTATTCAGACTTTTTCTCTGTTTTAAACTTGCATTTCAAGCATGTAGCTTATGTAGGTGGCTCCAAAGGTAATGTGTTTTATTTTTTCCGTGGAAATTACAGTGGCTATGAAGAGTACAGTAAAGATAGGTAGACCAAAATCTCAGCTATAAAACACTGATTTTCCCATTGGTGGGAAAGTTCAACCTCTGCTGCCGTACCACCAGCATCTACCTCTGATACAGTGGGTCAACACAATAAAAGAGGAAGTATTACTTTTGGAGCAGCACTCATATATCTCTGTGTAATAACACATCTGGCAGCACAGCAGTGGGCTCATCTCTGTGATTTTTGCTGTAATTGGGTAGCTTGTCCTATTGTGACCAGTTTGCATTTCACATTGCTTTTTATGTAGTGTTTGTGGTTGAGATGCCCAGCAGTGGACTGAACTCTGTGAGAAAGCTGGTTTATCCTCCATAGCCATGCAGTCCTTGGGCAATGTATGGAAGCCATAAGCTAGACAGTAAAGCAGAGTCAAGTCTTCTGTGCTGACTTCTGTCTAGACTGCACTCCCCCTGCCCCAGCCTTGCTATGAATGAATCTCTCTGAAAAAATAATTCCCCAGCAGTTCTTCTCAGATTAATGTGGTACCCACGCTTGCTAAAAATAAAAGGAGCCACTGTTCCAGACTTGTGGAGATTAGTTATTCTCCTGTTTGATATAAAAGCACAAAACATCTGTGGTACCAGAAGAGATCCTTCTGAATGACATGATGGAGTGTGGGGCTGAGGGAAATTCTGTCCTTGGGACTGCCATTTTTTTTTCTTCTTTTAGGGTAAGAATATGTCTTTCAGAAGAATCCAGGTGAAATGAAAACTATTGAAAAATCGTTATGATTTTAGCATATTGTCTGTATTAATGTGTGTTAGAGAGGCCCATGAGACTGAGTCAGCGATCTGGGATACAGTAAGAAACAGCATAGCTCTTGTGATTACTTATGTCTGGTGTCATGAATTCAGGGGTGATGAAGTAATTTCCACCTTGGAAAGAGAGAAATAAATACCAGGCCCAGATGGAAGAAACATCTTGCAGACCTTGACTACGAGGGGAGTAATTGCAGAAAAAAAAGATGAGAAAGAATGTCTACAAATAGAGGTACTTTTCTAAAGGAGGGTGAGTCTTAGTGAGGGACCTTCAGATCATGCAGAAATAAGTTCAAAGTAGCAGATACAGAAATGGAGTATGGAGCCTGTCTACAAGATGGAAACAACAAATTTTCCCTCGGAATTTATCTGTGTATTAAAATAATTAAGACTATGATGTAAAATGTTAGAGGGAATGATAGCAGTATTATTGTCTTTTCTATAAGAGGGGAATGAATGACTGGAAGAGGGCGGAGAGAGAACAGGAAGAAAACAAGTGGCTGTGATGTATATATAATTATATCGATTGACATTTTCATTCTTTTCCTTGTTATTTGTTCATTTCCAAATCATGTTGCATTTTCATGATGCATAGTCTTGCATCCTCTGGTTTCTTCCTACCACCTGTCTCTTTATCCAGTCAAATGTTTGCATGACTTCTCTGCGCAATATTGCTGAAATCCCAGCCCTCCTTGCAGTAGTAAATCAGATTTGGAATAATGATTCAGCAGGAAACAGTGAGCAAAGCTTACTGAATCGGGCCAGCCCTGTATTCAGAGATTACTGTGTATAGAAGGGCTGGAAGGAAACTTTGTAATATTCTAGTCTGATCTCCAGGACAAAGTACAATGTAACCTAAAGATTTCCTACAGGAGTTCCAGTGATTTGTGGCTGAACAAGAGCATTCTAATCTAAACCACTGTTAAGCTAACCAGTCGTATACGAAATCTGATCTCCCATGCTAGTCTCTGACTCATCAAGCTATAGGAATCGCAAGTCCCTAATCCTTAAAGTAGTTGAAAGTGTCTTTGCACTGGCATGGCTGTATTGCAGTCACTGGAACATCACTGCATCTTACTCAACCCATTCAGTTCTGAAGGGCAAGTTCTTCTTCTTCTGAAGACTCCCGAAAGGGCTTTATACCTATAAATTTCATTAGAAGAGAGTGCATAAACAAAGTTTAGGATCCTGTGTACTTTTTTCCCAGGGTTCAGCATTATGTCTCTTAATAATGTAATCACTTCCTAAATTTTTATCACTATTTTTAATCAGTGAAATTGGTCATTACTAATAAGTAAACATATTGAAGAAAAAAAAAGTATTTCTTCTTTTGAAACCTTCCAGTTGTAAAGTAGAAATTGGATGTATAAAAGGGAGCAAACATAAGCTGTTATAATAAAATGGGCACCAATTCGAGTCAGTTTTGGTGGGGGTTTCTTGTTTAGTTTGTTTGTTTGTTTTTGTTTAGTATTTTAAGTGGAAACTTCTACACTTTCCAGCTGGCTCTGTTCAACATCTACGTGTTGCAGTAACTGAGTACTGTGACAGCTGAAAGTCTATGAAAATCCCATCTGTTCCTGCATGAAAGAAAATACCAGGTATTTCATTGGGCTGGAAGAGTGAAGTTTTCCTCATATTTATGTGGAAGTCTCTGTGTGAAGCAACATAAAAAGAAGAGAACCAATAAAGGAAATTTCTTGCCCCTTTTAGGTTGAACATTCTCTGTGTTAATCCCAGGAGGAGGCAGAGCTCAGGTAAACTTGTCAGATTCTTATATCATCTTAGAAATGTTCTTGTTCCTATTCTCTTGTTTCTGAGTTTGAAATCTTTTAGATACACTATTCCCACATGCACAGACACATCTTATTTTAATGTGTTTATTATGAACAGTGATATTTTTTTCCTGCTTCTTGCCTTATTGGATTCATTGCTCTTCAGCAAGCTGATCTCACTGCCCAGTAGTGTTTGACGAGCGATTCCATACTGGGACGCTCAATAGGTTATGGAGATTGGAGACTTGCCAGGAATAGACATGTATTGTCAGAAGGTTGTTCTCCACTGTGAGTCAGGATCAAACTAAAAATTCAATTATTTACCATTTTGAAAGAAAAAAAAAAAAAAGCCCCAGTGGTAAATCTGGGTAGATACAATTAACAGTAGAGTACCCTTCAGGTGCTTGAAATGCTTAAAAGAACTCCAGACATCTTGCTTTACAGGAAGCTAAAACAAGTGGCATCACACCAAAAGGGAGGTTAACAAGATGATAATCTGTGAAAGACACTTGAAAGTTACTGTTTTTCTCTTCCTCTCCCCAAACCTCTTCCTATTCTGCAAAGAGCCCCATCCATCAAAGCCTGTGTCAGTTGCTCTGACCAACCTGATGTAGCTGTAGATGTCCCTGTTCATTGAAGAGTAGTTGGACTAGATGGCCTTTAAAGATCCCTTCCAACTCAAATGATTCGATGATAAGATCACCTGCACTACTTTGTGAGTGTTTTGGTTTGTTTTCCCTTTGTTTGCTTGTTTATCTTAGTTTTATGCTGGATGGAAAACGTAAAAGAAGGAACTCCTTCCTATTCAGGGCCAAGGAGCTGATATTCTTGATTTCTTCCTGTTGCTGATTTTAGTTTCAAAATCCTGCTAGCAAAGTTGTGACGTTTGGCTCATGCTGACTCTAAGCATCACTTCAAATATATTCTGCACAGTGAAAGCTAACTACCAAAGAGTAAAGCCAGAGTGGAACTGACCAACTTGCATTTTTTTTTGAAGTTTTTTGTCCTGAGGACTTAAGTGGGCATTACTAGCCAGAGTTATTTTGCTTTGTATTTGTAACCATATATTAAGATCCACCTTGGTATGTTACTTAACATGTCTTAACCTGATTACAGGTTAATTGTAGCTGGAGGTTATGGAATCAGTTGCCCAACAAAACTTCAAATGTGTACTCACTGCTGACATTTAAAAGCAGATTGAATACATTTAAATGCTTGCTACGTCTATTAGCTGAGTTCTGCCCTTAATTAATGAGGTATTATCGTAAAGTTATTTGCCAAAAACTGAGGCAATTCATACTTCCCAGAGCTCTTCTACTAAAAAGTAGCCACAAAGAGAAACAGATACAGAGGGAGGTCTGATGGACTGGACCAAAGTAAAAAGGATATGATGGCAGCTATTGCTATTATCAGGGTGCATGTTTGCTTAAAGCATAGACACATAAATATAGGACATCTTCGTATCGTTATATCTTGCAAGCTGCACTAGCAGCTTGCGAGATCAGCATGGCTGTGCCAGAGTATTTGACACGTTTCATCCTCTCCCTCCTACATTAATGAACAGCAACTGACGTAATCAGATGAATTTCCACTGAAGCCTTTAGTAACAGCTGTAGACCTACAGACCTCTTTGAAATGATCCTGAAAGTATACAAGTGGCCAGCAAAATATTTCATTCCCATGAACTGCTTGATCATCCTTTCTAACCCATCTGCAGCAACTCCCTTTTACTCTTTCCTTGAGATGCTGGTATATATTTATACCCACGTTAAAGTTTAACATAAAACCCAGGAACAAATACACTTATGCAAAATACTATTTCATTGTACTGTATGATAATGAAGACTGACTTGATTTCTGCCTGGGAAAGATTTTGCATAGCAAGCTTCAGTCCATCAGGCCTCTGAATTTATCACATGAGATAGTCCAGGGCTGTCACAGGTCAATGGAAAACATCCAACAACAAGCAGTCAGTGGTTAGCTTTAGTGAATTCCTGACCAGGAGTGCTTGTTGAGTACACCAGCATACAGTCGGTTGTGATGAAGTGGGGCATATAGTCCATGTAACTTAACTGTTTGACCATGCAATCTAACTCTTTCTTCCTCCTCTCTGAACATGCAGAAAATAATTTAATACCAGAAGGATGTCTAGTTCTGTCTTCAGAACAACATTCTGCTAAGGAATACAGCTTTGTGTACATTTAGGTAAATTCTGATACTCCAGGATTAGCAAGTAACCAGATTTGTTCACTTTCACTGGAAATAAATTTTCATTGTAGAAGGGATGGAAGGGAATGAAAGATCAAAAGGAAAAGGTCTGTCTAGGAATTCAGATGAGAGGACAATATGTATCTGACAAAAGGCTGAGAAAGATCAAGAGACTGTAGAGGGGTAAAAAGGCATGAAAGAGAAAGGGCTGCAGAAAGAAAAGGAGAAATGGAAAAATGACGAGAGTCCAAGAAGTTAGGAAGAAGTTTGAAGAACCCAAAAGTTCTTCAGAAGTTTTTATATTTTTAAAAAAGCCTTTATGGTGCTGGCCATTAGATTTTTTAATATCTTTTTTTTTTTTTTTTTTCTGAGAGAAGTGTTCTATTATACAAGCAATCCTTTTAACTGACCTTTTCATTGTACTTTGGATGGAAGTGTTAAACTCATTTGATATGCAAGGCACAGAAAATCAGTAATAAATTCTAACTCTCCCGTGGAGGCAGGATTAGATCAACGTATCTGCAGATTCTTCCCTGTTAGTGTGAATAGTTTCATCCTAAAAATTATGATATATCTCTTTTTCATATCAACAGTAGCCAAAAAACAGTAACCCTGGTAACTTCATCTGGCTCAGTATTTTGCTTTTTTTCTAGCTTGAAAAAACCCTCAACAACATGTTGGAACATGGAAGAGGTTACTTTACAACAGAGCCTAAGGCTAACCTTTGTGGGCAAGCTCCAGCTTAATCACAGTGAGACAGATTAGAAGAGAAAAAAATCTAATTGGATGTGTTTTATTTAGTAATTTCATTTTGTTTTCAGAAGAGGGTTTCAGGCAAAGAAATAATGACAGCAATTTATTCAATTCATCCAATGAAATCTTTCAGATGGTATTAATAGACTGAAGTGATGTTTACACGTGTAGTTGGATGTACAGTTTCTAATGGAGACAAGCTCATTAGGTCAAGATTGCGTGTCACTAGTTGTTCTCTATCTAGATGCAGGCTACTGAGCTGGTTATTGCAAAAGCACAGGACTTTCATAAGTAATAACGTGAGCTGGAATTTCTTCAACAAACTGCCTTTACCCTGGGGAAGAGGGGAAAAAACAACCTCTGATTTGTCAAAAAAAGAAAAAAAAAGAAAAAAGAAACAAACAACAACAACAACAACAAAACAATCACAAAACAATAGAATAACTTTTGAGAAAGATTTGGTTTTGGTTTATTTCCTTATTAAAGAATGATTTGGAAAAGTTCTGAGGTTATCAAAATGCCTCTGTAGAATATTTTCAGGAAATCATTTCATTGTGAATTTAAACTGACCTTCTCCCTCCCTTAATTCAAAACTGAAGTGAGAAAATATAAATACGTTGGTTGAATTGAATTTGCAAGGAGGTGATTTTTGCTTTTTGTTGTTGTTGTTGTTGTTTTTTCTTTTTTAAGCTCCTTTCATTTGTCTTATCAATTCAGAAAAAATCTTGAGTTTTTTCTTTTTTCCCTGCTACAAAACATGATCAATTTTCTTAACTTTCATGAATTTTTAGGAAAGAGAAAAGTATTTTCCTGGACTCCGGTAGTCCAGGCAGGAAAATTGTTTTCTATATGTAGCAATGCAATGTATGTAAAATATGTATGTCTTTCACAATGTAGTCCATTCTGGCATGTGGCCCATCTATAGATAGCTATCAAACATGAGCTTGGGAAAAAAATAGGTGAGGAAATTTTCTGCAATCTTGCATTGTCTCTTACTGAAGTATTTGTTTCTGGTTATATTTATTTATTTCTGTGTTAATTGAAGATTTATTTGCTTCATCAGCAGAAGAAAAGAAATAGTCCTGTTCCATCTACAATTGCACCGTATTAGGCAGTGTATCTTTTCTAGGACTCAGCAAGCAATGTGTTTAGATGAACCCCATAAAATGTCTAGATTTGCATAGCCAACTGCACATGCCAGCAGTGCTTGCGTAACAGCTCATGGCTGTAAACCCAGGGAACTTGCATGGCAGCAGATGTTAAATGCTTCGGCAACCTCACTTTGTTTGTGCAACAACTCCTTACATAGAAAATCCTGAAGATTGAAATTCAACATCAGAGCCAATCCAAAAATGAGCCCCAGTGCTTTGAACAACCAGTTCATGGGCATTTGGGCTGAGCATCCACAGGGTCTTTTCAGAACAGGATGACTTGGTGGGTGGTTCCAGTTCTTTGAAACTATTACAATGTACGGCTGAAAATTTGGGATATTTCCACCCCAATAGGCTTTTATGTATGTCATTTCCAGTTGAAGCAGCTGCAAGTTACTGTAAAGACAATAATCGGTTTTGATTGACCAGAAAGTCGTGTTCATATGCTAGCAGTGGTGCATGGTGCATTACTGTTGGCAGCCCACCACCATTCTGTATGTGCAGGGATGCAGAAATGCTTCTCAGCTGATTGATCCAAACAAACCTTTTACCTTTTATGTCCAGAGACACATAAACATGTATGCTTTCACTCCTCCAGTGCTCTTCACTTGTTTATCCAGAGCAAAAATCCAGAAGGGAGAAGTGGATGAGGGAGAACCACAGCTAAGGGAAGTTGCATGGTGATCTCCTGTCTCACAGCATAGGTGTGGGGTCAAGTAAATTTGTCTTTTTTTATTTCCCTTCCAGCTGGCTGCTTTTACAGCTGAAATATCTGTTGTTAGCTGCCAAAGGGAAATTCTTCTTTTGTGCTACTAAATACTGCTCTTCTACTTTTATTCTAGTCCTCAAGGCTACCTAGTTTTCTCTCTATAAATTATATACGTATATTTCCCTTTATATATTCTCAAATTTCCTTTAGGTTGATGATCCCTTGCAATTTTGAAATTGAAAGGAATTAAAAACAGGTTGTAGCAAAATGGAAGTCAGTCTCTTCTCCCAGGTAATATAGAATGAGATGTAGCAGCCTTAAGTTGTGCCAGGGGAGGTTCAGGTTGGATATTAGGAAATATTTATTCTCAGAAAGAGTGGTGAGGTAGTGACACAGACTGCCCAGGTAGTGGAGTCACTGTCCCTGGAGGTGTTCAAGAAATGTGTAGATGTGGCACTGAGGGACATGGACAGTGGGCATGGTGGGGATGGGTTAACAGTTGGACTAGATGATCTTAATGGCCTTTTCCAACCTTAGTGATTCTATGATTCTATATTTCTATGAATTTAGCACTGTATGCCACTACTTCCCATTTTTACCAGCTCCTTTCCTGCCTCATATCTTCTGCTAATTCCTACACTAACTAGTTTAAAAAAGCAAACCTCCTATATGTTACTGCATCAGATGCCTCAGAGGACTTGACATAAACCTGCCACATTTCAAGAAGACAAAAATAATCAATTTTTAGAGAATGATTAGCAGTCTATCTTTTGCTGCCCCTTTTTAATAAACTCAAGCTACATTTTATGCTATTTTCTGTCTGCTTCCATGTGTTTGCATACAACAGTGGTCAGACTCACAGGTCTGTAATGGCCATTGAATTCCTCCTTTCACTTTTCTTAACTGTAGCTATAATGTCTGCGCTTCTCTGCTCATATAGTATTGTACCTACTGTATGGTAGAGGAATATAAGAGTGAAAATCCAGGATAGCAAACATCCGCAGGAGTTCTTTCTGAGAACTTTCAAAGTAATCAGAAGGAATTTGTTGTACAAACCATTCACAGGATCACATCAGACATAAATAATCTGTCAAGATAGTGATTGCACCAATGTGCTATTTTTATGCAATAATAATTCTCTACACAAAGGCAGCAAGGATCTGTCTGTCCGAGTTTATTTTAATAACATACAAAATGGAGGGGCTTAGATGTTGGGGTATGTTATTAGCTGTGGTCTTGGTATCTGTAAATTGTACACTGTGTCAGCAAACTGGAAATAGTGTGCCTTTGACAGCTTACTAAGCAAACATTATTAGAGCAGTAAATAGAACTTGAAAAAAAAAAAGAAGAAGAGTTAAGGAGAAATTAAGAAGTTATTGTGATTCTTTCTTCAGGACTCAGAGGTTCGTATGGGACTTACTTGGTGCAGAACTGTGAGATCATTAATGAGTGACAGCTGTGGGAAACACAGTGGCCCAGGCAGTGGGTGCTGTAGGTGCTGGGATGGCAGCCTGAGCTCCTCGATCACAGCCGTGGTTCTGGTCATGTGAATATGAACAACATAAACTCGAAGCACAATGCATGTGGATTACTATATATTGTCAGTTCACTATTGTTGATGATGCTGCATATCAAGTCATCATTTATTTGGATGTTTAACATGATGAAATGGGCTCTAATTATAATGTGCTGAAAGAGTCAATGAAAATTTGTTTGCTTTCTGCTTTCAATTTAGCTGGAGGCATTGGAAAAGAAATCCAGGAGGTGGAAAGAATTTCTTCAGTCACAGTAATGGTCTCACGTGTACTCTCCTGAAAACTTCCTTGTCTTTTCTTGGTCGTTCAGGCACTGTCCCAGCGCAGCACAGCAATGCATGCTTGACCTTGACTATAAGATAAGTCCCAGTAAAATCAGAGAAAAACTTGAAAATAAACGTAAGTTTGTACATACTTTGGCTGAGTTTGGAGCTGGGCAGGTCCTGTTATTAGATTTTGTATTCAGTTGTTTCAACTGTGAGTCAGGCAGACCCTGATCACGATAGTTCCTTTTAACTTCTCCCTGTTTGTCCTTATTTTTTTCCCAGGCAGCAATTTCTAGATAGATACAATCCTCAAATGACTCTCTTGTGCCCAGACTGTTTGCTGTCTGTTCCATGAAGTCATGTGCCAGCAGGCCCACCATGAAACTGTGCTGGGCTGTTTCTGTTTGGTTGTTCTTATAAATTTTCCTCAAAGTCACATCTTTCTGCGAATGCAAAAGCTTCACTTCAAGCTCTCTTTTACTGTTGATGGTTGTAATTTTCCTTTCAGCCTCTTGTAGCTTCGCTGTGTTCGTGTTTCTGTTCGCTGCATCTTATCTCTTTCAGTGTTCCTTCCAGACCAGTTCTGACAATGTGCATAATATCCAAATTATTTCCACTGCCAATTCACGAGTTGCATCCGCGCTCTGTTAGAATCCAGTCCCGTGTGAGAGTAGGCTGCAAGAGGAAGCCACACTTCTTTCACAGGGCTCTTTCCAGGGTGAAATGAAACCATTCGATGCTGAGCCCCTTGAGCTCAGCCAAAATTTCTCTCCCTGGAGCGGCATTGACGCAGATGGTGTGGTGGAGAGAGGACAGGGGAGAAAGTGGGTTGCTGAGCCAGAGGGCAGGAAGGAACGGGCTGGAGGAACAGCTCGCTTCAGAAAAAAATGTGGGTACTTTCCACCAGAAAGCTGGCATCTCACCAGGCAGTCCTCAGGTCTGCTGGGAGAGGATACCGCTGTTTCCATTCCTGCTGCAGGGTGCTTTGGCTCCCAGGTATTGCCAGATCACTTCCAGAGTTATGGCAAAGAAATATTCGTATAAACTGATATGAGAGACAAAAAAAAACCCTTCAGTTTGGGTGTATGACCTGTGGTGGGTGAAGTATAATCGGCTTTGCAAAGTGTATCTTTTATACTACTATTTCAAATAAATAAATAAAGCTTCATAAAAAATAATAATAATAATAAAAAAATAGGCATTAGAAAAGACCCTCCAGCCAGGCTTTTTTCAATATTCCTTCTATTTATAACTTTTTGTGAGGAATGACCACTATTTTGCCAAGCATTCATTAGTGCTTTTAATTATGCATACTGGCATTTTATGCAACTTCTTTAGCTAACTATTAACAGGCATTTCTGCTGTTTCAAAGGGATGGATGCTAACTGAAGGCATCTGATCCTGGTGTCTACGAGTGTGCATTATGGCATCCAACTACACTTTTTGTTTCTTTATGAAATTTGGATAGAAATTACGTGCAAATAAAGCAATAGCAATACTGACAGCACAGTTTGAGCAAACTTGAACCCACAGGGAGTGTGTGAAACTTGAATTGTCAGCCTAAACGTGGGCCAACTTTTCTAAACGTTGTTGGCTTTGGGCTTCTTTCCATAGAGAGTTGTATCATATACACCTATCCGCATAATACAAAAAAGAATTAAAATATATAACCAGTGATAGGAGAATAAGCTCATAAAATACACATTTGTCTTTCTTGTTTCCTCTCTAAACACCTGAATGATATTTTCTACTTGTGTTCCCTGCAGTTGCCGTGCCTTGCATCTCTCCTCCCAGCATTATTTACTGCAGTGAGAACTTGCTGCTTGTGTAGATGGAACAAATGATCGTGGGATGGGGTCTGCCCCACAAGGATGCCAGTCAGGGTCAGATCTTTATACTTCTGTGCAAGCCAACACAAGTATTCCTACTGGGACCATTTTGCCTGTAAGGTTGGTAGCGTGCCACACATTTACAGCCACGGAGTCCCTCTTTCTCAACTCACCACCCTTAGGTGTATATTCTCTTGAATGCCCAGGTTATTCCTATCCATTTGCAGTATCTATTAACTGTAGCATTTACTAGCCTCTGGAAATGATCTGCTGTTTTCAAACTGGGTTTAGAACTTCAGCCGCTTTCGTGTTCTGTGTGTACAATATATTATTACAAGGTGCTTTCCTGAAATGTCTTCTCTCTGAAAATTTCAGTCTGTGGTTAGCCTTGCTCAGAGCTTGAGCACTGTTATTTCAAGCTCAGCCTGCAGTTTATTATAACTCCACAATCCTTTTTTGAAGAACTGCTAACCAATTATTCTGCATCCTATGACTGTAGAGTTGTATATTTGTGCCAAAACCATACTACTTTTTTCTTGTCTCTACTAAATTGAATACTGTTTTTGCACACCACTTCTCCAATTTTCCTACAGGCATGCATGTTAATAAGAATAAAGCTGTCCCTCTAAATCAGCCTTAACCAAGTGATTTAATGAAGGTCAAGGTTGTTTAAAATGAAGTCACAGGAGTCCAAAAGACTGCATAGATGCAGATGCTAAAGAGGAGAGCTGTAGCACAGCAGATAAATTCATCACAGTTCAAGCTGTGAAAATGTTAACTCTAGGAATATTGTCTGCAGTTTTGGAAGCAAGTATAAAGAAGTGTGTCACTATACCAATAAATATAATATTAGCTCCTGTTTTGCTAATAATTAAAATAACCAGAATTTAGTCATTTTGCAAAATAAGTGGTTTCTAAAAATGACCAGCATGCATAATTATATTTTTTACATAGGTGCATACTTGCATACAATTTTTAAAGTGTGCCTTTATTTGGGTTTGTTCCATAAGTTCTGTTCTTTGTTGTATATACACATATAAACATGAATTCCCACTGAGTCTCATATTTACATCATTTCACATTGCGAAGAAAGAAAATGCATATATTTAAAAGTGCTAAAGGGATCATTGGAGTGACAATTACAGATCAACCTAATTCAGCTTTTGTATGTACCTGCATATAATCTGGGTATTTATCTTCTGCTTGCCAGTTAAAATGAGAACGGATAATTTCCAATCTAAGAATTACTCAGGTACAGGCTGAGGGAAATTTTGCACTTTTTTACACATATTTTCACCTACAGTGGACTAGCTCTAAGGAAAATATAAGATAAACACAACGTAGACACTGATGAGGAACATTAGACCAACTTGGCATGCTAATGAAATCCTCGGGCTCTTTCCCTTCTTAATTTTTCAAGTACACCTCATTGTAAACTACTCTGATTGCTTGACTATTGGAACACTGTTAATGTCTTTTCTTTCCACAGAGCCAAAGATTTTAAGGCTAGATATGAATCATGTTTTCCCATATGCATAGAACAAGCCATGGAGCAGCACAGTGCAATTTCTGCATCAAGCCCAGCGCGACTATTTGAACCCCAGCACCTTTTCAGAAAGCCAGCTGCAACTTCAAGCTGCAAGTGACAGCAAGTCTACAGCATCCATGTATAAACTTACCCTGGCATTGGATTCTGATCTGAATTTCTTTATCCTCAGCTCCAGAATGTAAGCTGTCCTCATGCTTCTCTTTTTTCCACAGACTGTTAAACTAAGAAGATGTTGGATAATGGAAAATTTCTAACTTTTTTTTCCATCAGTTTAAGCATTGTCACCCCACCTCAAGTCCCTCCTCCCCCAATAATCCAGTTATTATATGTATATCTAATCCATTAATTCATTTCATTTATAAGAAAAGATAAAAACACGAAAAGATTAAAATGAATTGATGTTCTCTGCCACACCCAGCCCAACACATGCTCAGTCCAAGTTCTGATACTAAATCTTACTTCTCCATTCATAGAGTCACATCATAGAATCAAAGAAACAGAGAACTGTTAAGGTTGGAAAAGAACTCTGAGACCATCAAGTCCATCCATCAATTCATCACCACCATGCCCACTAAACCATGTCCCCAGATAGAATCATAGAATCATAGAATAATAATCATTCTGGATTACAACAGTTTTCACCTTATTTTGCAGCTCTTACTGCCAGCTTGCTATCAGAGAATATTGCCTCATAACTGCATTTGAGGTGACTTCCAGTTGTGCTACATGATCCGATCCTTACTATGTAAGCCACCAATGCAGTCATGTCTTGTGGGATTACTGCAAGATTCATCCATGCTTGTAATGCTAAGATAAGACAAAGGCCATCAAAGCAGAATATGTTATTAATTAGTAATTAGATAACTACAATGAATTAAAATGGGTTGGAAGAAGTCTTTCATTCTGCATTGAACCCTTCTTTCGAAATAAAGGGTGGTTTCCTTACAGGGAAAACCATAAGAAAAAAATCAATCAAAATAAACATATGCTAATTATACTCCTGGGCCTGCTTACATGTCAAAACTATTTTGAAAATATTGCTTCATTGTTGAGGGTTAGTATAGTTTAACAGCCAGTGGCGGAACATGTCCTAAGTAGGGATTTTCCATTGCATACAGCAATTACAGACAATTGACATTTGATTATAATAACCAGCAAACTTTCATGAAATAAATGACACCTGAGCAAGTTTCATAACCTTTTGCCTCGCCCCACCTTGGAATGCGTCAGCGCTGCTTGAAGGCTAGGAATGTTTCTTTCGCTTGCAAACAGAATTATTTCAAACCAAGGGAGTGCAGAGCTGTCTGGAGACGGGCTCTGATAGCCAGCCTGTGTACTGTGTCCAGTGGCTTTTAGACCTATTTACTTATGTGCTGTTCAGAATACATGGCAAGGAACAAAATGACACAGGGCCTGGACTGTCTTCCACGTCTGTGTAGGGATTGTATCCTTGCATCCAAAAATGGATCTATTTCCTGGGTCGATTCAACAATGTCTTGTACTTACACCAGTTCTCTACTTACGTCAGTGAAGGAAGAGGCAAGGTGGTGCTTCCAAGTCAGGCTCATTTTGCACAGGGATGCAGGTATCATTCCATTGTTTTTAGTGCCTGCATTTTGAGCAGCAGCAGACACTGCACAACCACTCAGCTCTCTAACTGTTGGAAATTTGCTTGCTTAATGACCAAGTCCAGCTAAATTACCAAAACTGCACAAAAAGTGGGCCAAGACAGTTAGATCTGCTGGTGTCTCTGGCTATGAATAGTAATGGGTGAAGACATGGCACAAAAAAGACACAGCATTGCTTCCAGCAAGGTTGGTATAACTGTATTTCCATAGATAGAAAGTTTCCATTGCAATCTCAGTCACACACAGTTCCCTCATGGAAGCAAAGTTGACTTTATTTGAAGTACAGCAACAAAGAAAAAGACTGAGAAAACAGATTTGTACTATCTCGATGCTAGCTGGAGAATGAAGCACTGCTACCACACTATATGCTGAGATTTGTTGCCTAGATTATTGCTTTTCAGCACCTCCAAATCTGTTCTTCCCTGCCATATAGCCACTGGTCTTCACTATCATCTATTCTCCCTCTGGATCTAAGGAGGTCACCATCCCTGGAGGTGTTCAAGAATTGTTTGGATATGGCACTGAAGGACATGATTTACCAGACATGATGGTGGTGGGTTGATGGTTGGACTAGATGATCTTATTGGTCTTTTCCAACCTTAATGATTCGATGATTCATACCAAAGAGTGTATCTGGAGCCGAGAAACGTTAGTCTATCTTGCTTCTCTTCCTTTCCGCTAGGAAGGAACAAACCCTTGCAGTTGCAGCAGTCAATGTAACTGATGTGAATCAGGATAACAGAGGCAGCATGGATAGTGTCTGGAAGATATTTCAGATACTTAACGGCTGCACAGTGCTGAGAACACTTTTACAATGTAATAGGACAATATTTATTAGGTGCCTGGCAATCCCATTGTTTTGTGCCCACTCTCAGTTTTTGCTATTTTTTAAGAGACTGTGAAGTTTATTCATCTTACATGTAATGAAGAGCTTAACTGTTCTGACACCTGAACTTTTGAGAACTCTTAAGAACTCTTAATTGCTCAGCTTAGAAAAAAGTCTAGGCCCAGCACAGAACAGATGTATAGTAATAAACTTATCTCATAATGTCAAATGATTAAACAGTGGATTTTTTTTTTACATTTAAATATACAAGACTTTCCATTAAGGGGCTTTGTTGACTCTGATAACAGTTTCACAACCATTAAGTTTATTTCTACAGCTATTTGTTAAAAGCTAATAGGGAAAATAATAGAAACTAATTGAAAAGCAAAGCAAACAAAGCAGAGCCGAGAATGTTTCTGTTAATAAGCAATAGAGATGGTATTGATTTCATTTTATAAACAACATTAATCCTCAATAACAATTAAAGTGTAGACAGGTTGCTTGTTTAAGTTATCAGATAAGATGGCCTACTCAGGTATATATCAGGAGTAGTAATTTGAAAAGGATATGAGGATTCAAGAAGCTATTGATCTATCCATCATGGGCTTGTATCAAGAGAAATGTACTTGGCAAGGTGCAGCAGTTCTATTTGAGCTGTCTTCAAATCACTGCTACTCAAAGATCAGCAGTGCTAAAGTTCTCTCTTCTGGAAAGCACTGCAAGCCAAAAATGGTAGTTTCAAAAGCAGCTTTATGTATTTTTAAAGAATTTTAGGGATGAGTGAAGTGAGGCATTGGATGTTGTGTGCTCCCAGTACACAGATGGTGGAAATGAGTGCCTGTATCCTCAAAGCAGGATGCACGTTCAGGGCTATGGGAAAGTTTCTTCCTGGGTGTACTCAGCTGGCAGGAAATTGCAAAAGCTGTTTCTGAGATACTTCTGCTCCTAAACCAGATGCAGAACAGAATCCCATTCCAGTCTGTGGCTTGGAGCTTTAAGGAAAACTGGAAAATAATGATGCAAATGCAAATCTCTTGAAATCAAATTACTTTTTCTACGAGTTTGTCTGTTAGGTGGTGATTGAAAGCCTCTTGAGGATTGTCAACACAGCTGACCATGGAGGTGCTCTTTTTGTTCACCTGATGGTGTAGCAGTGGCTGGGAAGGGCAGCAAGTCTGTCTGCAGCATGTCCAAGCTGCCCTCTCTCAGTCTTATGAGAAGCCCAGAGACTGAGCTCAGTTACCGGCCTGTGCAGAAGACACAATCCTGTCATGGCTGCTGCTGGTTTCTATGCCAGCTTGCTGAAAGCTGAGTGGGTCAACCTACTGTGCCATGCTAGTACAGCAGTGTTGTGGACATGAAGACAGGGTTATGTAGCTGCAGATTGGGCTGGCATGGGCTGAGATCCTCCAGAACAGAGTAGCTGCCAAGTTGGTACTTGCTTCATGCATAAGCCTCACAAGGTTCATGAATAAGGTGCTCTCCTCATCTCACTGTCTGCAGGACCTGATGCAGCAGCTTGCTGTGAAAATGCCACGATCTGCACACTGCTTAGTGTGGAGAGGTCATCTATGGACTTACATGCAGGAACCCGTTGTACAAAAATGGGATGTTTGGGCTCAGATTCCTCTTTTGAGGCAGGGGACATCGAAGATGCATCTCATTCTGACAGAGGCATGACTTGACCTAATGTTCTCCTGAAGAAATTGGGCTGATTTTCAGGGACTAGTTCAGCATCTGTTAGATGAAAAAGGAAGAATGAGATTGAGTGTGATTCTGAGATCTCGTGTTAACCACTCACCTGGGACGGAAGGCACTGATGTCAGTTCCTGTTTTATTAAACGTACAGCACAGAAGTGTGAAATAGGCAGCAGAACAAGGACTGACATTCTGTTTTCTCCTTCCAGCTGAATGTCTAAGAGACTATACATTCTCCCTGGCTAAGAAAATATCTGATTATTCCAAGTAGTGTGGAACTGCTTCCTTAGGAATGGATGTTATTAATCCCAAGCTGCCTTGTAGTCTCTTCAAGAGAATTGATTTGAATTCTTTTGTGGTGAGGGGGAAATGAAGCCAGTTCCCCTGTGGATGTGGGTGAGGCCTCTGGTTCTGAGCCAGGTGGATAAACTAGGGGTAACCTCCTCCAGCTGTGCTTTAAGAAAAATGGTGCATGCTCCTGCCTCCGACTGTGGAGCAGGGTCTGAAACCCCTGTAGTGTGCCCTATGTCATAGGAAAAGGCCGGATTTAAGATAGGATCTTCTCAGCAGTGCTTTCTGTTCTGCGCAAGCCCTAGCCTGGGGTGCATCAGGCCTAGCGCTGATGGTCAGGTGAGAGAAGGGATTGTCCTGCTGAGCTCTGCACTGTGTGGCTTCACCTGGAGCACTGGGTTCAGGTTTGGGTGCCACTGCATAAGAAGGACATAGAACTATTATGTCCAAAAGAGGGCTACTAAGACAGGGAAGGGTCTGGAGGGCAAGGCGTATGAGGTGCAGCTGAGGTCCCCTGGTTGGCTCAGCGTGGAGCAGAGGAGCTGAGGGGGGGGCTCATGGCGGCTGCAGCTCCTCACAGGGAGCGGAGGGGCAGCGCTGAGCTCTGCTCTCTGTGACAGCTACAGGGCCCGAGGGAACGGCATGGAGCTGTGTCAGGGGAGGGGCAGCTGGGGGCTAGGGACAGGGTCTGCACCAGAGGGTGGTGGGCATGGAGCAGGCTGCCCAGGGCTGTGGGCATGGCCCCAAGTGCCAGAGTTCAAGAAGCGCCAGGACAGCACTTTCAGATGTAGGGTTGGGATTTTGGGTGTTCCTGTGTGGAGCCAGAGCTGGACTCGACAATCCTTGTGGGCATTTTCCAACTCGGGATATTCTGTGATTCTATGAAGAAGATATTTGGACGTTTTGAAAGCAGAAGAGGCCTTTGCTCCAGGAGGTGCTCTGAGAAGGGTTTAGTGAGTACAGTGTCTTTTTCTCCTTTCTGAACTGAAATGCTGCCCTCTGCAAATGAGCACTGGGATCAAACTCCTGCCTTTGATGGAGAAGTAAGACTGGGAATAGCCATGCTAGAAGCTTGTAATTGTATGTTCTTTGTTCGAGATAAAATACATTACACTTCATACAAATCAAATTTAAGAATGGAGCAGTACACTGCATATATTTGCATTCCTGCTTGTTTAATTTATATGATTAATTAAGGAGAGCAATAGAGATTGTGGGAATTATGAGATGACTGAGAGATAAGCGAGGAAATTGACATGAATAGAAGCATTTTCTTCAAGTGTGTATCTGTTTACGATAAGATTGCCCGGATTAGAAAAGATGGTTACAAAAAGGAACCACTGTCTGTCTTAAGGCAGAGGCTTGCAGTTGCCCCAGGTAGAAATTTCCTGTTAACTTTTGCAGCCTTTGGAGAGTAGCCGACTGTCATGAATTCCTAGTCAATATTTGTGCACTGCTCTTTGGCAAGTTACACCGTTTGCTATTTGCTCGATCAATGCATAATAAGCCAATGACTCAATATTATAAAACTCAATGACCTGTGAAACTTCAACATTTACATTTCTGTTAAAGTCTCAAATAGTTTTTTATTAGTAGGAACTCAAGCTAAAATGCCAATCAGATAAGCTTGATGACAATTATTAGGTATTTTCTTAGTCACATTGAAACGGATTCTAGTGCTTTTTCTAAAACTAAACAGTATATGAAACGAATTAATTTACTCACAGGGAAAGGCAAAACTCATCATATATTTGACATATTAGAAGATGCAAAGATCAAGGTGTCTCCTAGAAAGCATCAGAAACCTATCTGGATTTTTGGCTTTATTTGGTCTACTTCCTATGGCATGTTGCAGCTGTTACACCCAAACAGGCATAAAACATTTACTGTCTTACAGTGGTAGCGGTATGTTTCACAGGACCTCTCTCTCATCTGGTTACCAAAGTCTGTGTAGCTTTGCTTCTTTTAGAATATTAAGTGTATGATAAGATGAAATCCTGACTCCACTGAATTCACAGTAAAACTCCCAAAGGACAGTATCTCAGTCCCAGTGGGGAACACTCCTGCCTTTCATTCAGAATCATAGAATTGCCCAGGTTGGAAATGACCTTCAAGATCATCAAGTCCAACTGCAACCTAACCACACTACCCTAACTCTAACAACCCTCCACTAAATCATGTCCCTGAGCACCACATCCAAATGGTTTTTAAACACTTTTACATTTACAGGCTTCTGAAATACTCCCTTTACATCCTGTTGCCCATGCTTACATTGGCTCCTTGCAGCATAAAGCAACTTTAGGTGTGACTTCAACTGTGGCTATTTGAGTAGCTTGAACATTCTCAGTGGTGATTAGGCTCTAATTTGCTTTCCATTGCCACAGAAACTACTGTGCTGCTCGTGCTGAAATGGTGAGTGAATAAATGAGCACTGTCAGAGAGGACGGTGGCTGCTGCCAGGCTGGGTGCTCAGGCACCATGTCCCTGTACAGGGCCATTGGCTTCTGCAAATGTGTTTTTAGCTGTTGGGTGCTCCTAGGATAGTTCAGTGCAAAGTCAAGCGTGGAAATGTGAACTGCTCCTGCAGGTGGGTTACATGGCTAAAAGCCATGCATTTAGCTGGCCTGAAAGCATTAAAAACACACAGGTGAGCCACTGGGTCTGAAAAGTGAATTCTTAATTTGGTACTTAAGTGATTACAGTGCCAGTCCTTTTTGGTGCAGGATCAAAAGGGTGAAGTTAAACTATCTGTTGCTCAACACAGACACCAGAGAGTGCTCATGCCAGCAAGTGCGACAGAAAAGCAGGGTTGTATCTTCTTCTCATCTGTTATAAATCAGTCCCTCCAAGGTCATTGTCAGGTACTGCAGTTTTCTCTATATCAAACAAAGCTAATTTGACCTGCTGGCTGTCAGCAAAAAGTTCAGCTATACTAATTGTATGAATGTACCTTTGGTGTAGCAGGGTTGCACATTAAAATTATATTTCTGGATTTAAAAAGTAGATTTAGATATGTACAGATATTACCACATACACAGAAATACTTTTTTATTTTCCATTTTAAAGTACAGCAACAGAATCATCAACAAAGTACATGTTTACCAAAACAACCATATTGATGAACAGTCTTATTTATTGTTTCTATTCAGAAACTGTTTAGCAATCTGTCAAGATTAGGTTCAGTTGTGAAGTGAAAATTCTAACAACAAAAATGAAGCTCTTAGTAATTATCTAATCTAATTAATAGTGAGGGCTGTTACAAGGAATATTCTGCAGACCTTCAGGGCTCAGCACTGGAGGATCTAAAGGAGAAAGCTAGCAGAGGATGTGACAAAGGACATGAGAAGCTCTCTACTGGCCAAGCCTGAGTTTGCAAGGCAGTTGTATGGAGCACATGTAGGTACCCAAATGAGGGCTAAGTTCAGCCCTCAGAAGGGTCCAAATTTGAGATCCTCAGCAGTCACACTGGATATTATGACTCTTGTTCCTCAAGTGAGAGCTTGGTGATGTGCCTCTGCTCACAGCTGCTCATGTTTCACATCTCCAGTAGCCCCACTGCACTGCTCCCACAGCCTTCGTGGAACAGGAATAGTTGATATAAGTGAGGCATTTCACATAACGCACATGATAGAGAAAAATTACCTGGTAGTAGATGCTAGAAGAAAGATAAGCTTTATCGGAGTATCCCTGTATTTCTGAAGAATTTGGACAGTTTTAGTTGATTTGGATCATGCTGGCCATGGTACAGCACCTCTGTTCCAGCAGTGCTTTGCGTCCCTCCCTCAGCACAATGGGCTCTGTTTACTTTGCACTGTATGAATGCTTTGTAAACATGTGTGTATATGTAAGTGCAGGTTGTTACATGCACTTACTTGAAGCAACTAAGAGCAACTGTTGGGTCACTATTTGCATGAAGAATGTGTGTGGGTTTATCATTATGCAAAAGGTATTAGACACACCTGCCAGAACAAATGAAACTTTTCTAGAAAAAACAAACCTGCCTTTTTGTTTTATTGAATATCTGCAATCTTGTCTCTTGCTATTGCACCACACTTAGAATGTCAACAGTGGCTTGGCAAAGTTTGTGTCACCCCGATTCGTACAACCTGTGAAACCAATGCTCAGGAAACAAATTAAATCTGAAGCAATGTGAGGACAGGGTAAAAGGGTGAGGAGAGGGAAGAGGCAATCCATCTAGAAAGGGAAAATTAAGATTACGTCAACGCAGCACAATTCTGTGGAGCCAACGCAGTGTTCCTGAGCAGCACCATATAGGTGGACGTAGCTGTTAGGTAACTTAAATTTAAAATACTACCCATGCTTGCTAGTCAGAGCTTGGTGGCATAGTTAGAGAAGTTCACCTGATGCCTGCAATGGGGTTACCCTGCCGTATCTTTCTTTTAGGATGGACTTGTGTCTACTTTCAGTGGGAAGGGACATGTTCAGGCTGCCTGTGCCATGAGGCCTTCGTGCCCAGGAGAAGTAGCTGTCCCCAGGCCCCAGCTCTGTCTGAGGGCAGCCTTCATCATGAGGAGTCCCACTGAGCTTGGGGGCAGCTCCCAGAACCCATCATATTGCACTGAGAAACAGACCCTGCTTTTCTTTCACCCCTTTGTATGTATGAAAGGGCTTTGTTCGGTTCTGGGTTTAAAAGCATGCTTTGGAGACTAAAGTTCAGTCTACCCTGCCTACTTTTTATTTATTCTGTTTGTGCTGTAGTAAAAGTAATCTCACTCACTGCTTCTCTATTTAGAAAGTCAGAGAGACTATTGGGTGTTTTTAGAAAGCCCTGTTAATTGTGTTATGTTGAAGAAGAAAATTGGAGCTATCCATCACATATGTATACAAAGAATGAACAGGGTAGCCCTCTTAGGAATAAGCAATGAAAAAAAAAACCAAAACAGCAGCACAGAAGGCAAACCACAAATGTTCATTATCTTCATTTTCTGAAGCAGTGAACAAGGAACTACATAGACCATAAATAACAGTGACTGTGAAATATAAGGAACAGCAAAGGAGGGAATGCTAGTTTAGGGTAAGGTGTAGTAGGTAGCAGTGTGCTTAATATAATAATACAAGAGATATAAAGGGAGTTCTCGTTTTTGTTACCAGCGTGTGCTGTTAGGTGCTACCTTTGCTGTGCATGTGTGAAACAAGCTCTTATAAGAGACAGAGTCTGACCTAAGAGATAATTTACCCTTAGTACTTCTTGTTGCAAATATAAGGATTTGCTTTGTTTAGTATCTATGTATACCATTCTGAAGTCTGTTCTCAGTGCTGTGAGAGGATTGCATGGACAAAGCCCCAAACCTGCCTCAGTAAGTTTGTGTTTCCCCTCCAGCAGGCTAGCGATGTGCCACTTTGTGTGTCTTTCCTCCCCTGGATTGCTTGTCATCTTCCTAGGCACAGTTGGGCTTGTCTTGTTTTTGCTTCTCTCTCCAAATCTTAAACTGAATTAGTGCTCAGTGCTTAGGTGGAGAAAGAAAGACTTGAGTGTTGTTTCTCAATCTCCCTCTGAACTCAGAGGCCATCATGAACCCAGCTAATCCATGCTGTCAAACAGTGAGACTTTTTGCTCAAATCAGTGAAAGAGAAGTGAACGGAGTGCTTTATTGCTAATGCCAGGCTTATAAACTGCAACAGAAAATGGAGATGATGCTACCAAGGTAAATGAAAGAACAATGTGCCTGCGTATTATGTGCTTATAATCCCTTACACCTTCAAATAAATTCTGAAACATTCAGTGAAATTGCACTAGTTTCCCAGGTGGATTGCTAAATGAATTAATGAGTAGAAGAGAGAGTAGACAGAGAAGACTGTAAACCAAATGAATCTTTTAAGTCACTGCACTAAGTTCATCAGTTCTGCATTTACTTGGCCAGTGGAATGATCTCTGAAATGAATTTGACCTACTATTTTATTTTAAAAGTAAGACTCTGGTCTTGCAAAGATTACCACACCTGCTTCTGGTTAACCATGCAAGTAATCCCAAGGAATTCAGCTTGATTCTTTGCATACCTGAAGTTCTGCATGTTTTGTATCATCAGATCTGGCACTCCTTATCACTATCAACATGTATCCTTGCAGGAAAACACATTAAATCTGAAAAGACTGACTTGAATGTCAGCTCTCTTGTCTGACAGGCAGTGTCATCTGTTCAGGAACTGACTGTAAGTACTAATGAAATATTAAGACCATAGGAAAAATAAGCATCAGAAACATACAGCACTACAATAAAAAAAAAAAAGTGGAGATGAACATAAGGAAAGCTGTTCTGTGATATAGACTGACAAATCAAGCTCGTCTTGTTGTCTTTATTTATTACAAGAAAGGAAACATGATCGCATAAAGAGTACTCATTTATTACAACCCACAGAATATATCTTGTTCTGTTATACTCTTGTGACCTGACAAATATATCTTTTTCTGTAGCATCTGGCTAGGGAGCAAAATGAATTGTTCTCTGCTCTAGCTTTTAACCCCTTGAAATAGGATATAAATGGAGTAGATACACGTAGCTTAGCTATCTACACGCTGGTATTGGTAGGGCAGCACGGTCCCTGATGAGGAAGCACCCATACAATTGTTTGGGCAGTTCTGTCCAGGGAAATCTGAAGGAATCACCTTGGCCTTGGTGAGGAGCCCACATTTCCCTGTAGAAAATGTAAAATGTGCAAAGGCAGGAAAAGGGAATCTCACATTCTTCTGCCTTTGATACAGCTGTTTGCATTCTCCAGATGCCAGTACAGATGGCAAAAGATTGCTAAGCTTGACTTTTTTAGCCAAAAGCATTAAGTCCTTCAGGCTTTCAAACTATCAGGATAGCTCCATTTTAGCATTTACATCTCATTCCTCAAGCTTAAATTCTGTGTAGAAAAAATTCTCAATGGTTAAATGGCACTTACCATCCATAAAATCAAACTTATAAACACTGTAGGTTTCCTCTGCATGTAGGAAGTTAGTAATGGAGCTAGGAGATGCTGATTTAGTAACGTCACTTATTCAAATTAAAAATATCATCTTAGCTTTGATTACAGGAGGTCTGAAGGATTATGCTAGTGCACCTTTTTGGTTGTATCACTAACGTGATGATGATTTATTGTATTTTCATCTATTCTGGTTTTCTTGTGCTTGTGTTCTACAACTCAGCAGTGGATCTTCCCTTGATGGTTATGAGATATTTTCCATTTGCATGTTTTGCTTTTAGTAAAAATCTAATTTCCTAAAAATAAATGAGCTGTTGTTTGTTTCCTATGATTTTGGGAGACAGACCATTGTGGTCAACTTATCACATCACCTGGCGCAAGAAAGAATTTCTCTAACTTGTCTTGTTGTCCCCAGATGATATCCTCCTATTATCTTTTGATATAAACTTCTCCAATGCTGCCTGAGGAAAGGGAAAATCCCAAAACACATGTGCGCATACACAAGTACCAGAAGCACCTTCTCAAAAATGCTTTCAGAAAGGGACTTAATGCAGATCACACAGGCTAAAATCAGCCTCTCTTTTAGGTCTAATTACATCCCTCATGTAAGTGGAGCCAGCTGGGCTTATTCTATCTTCTTCAGTTCCTAGAAGGTTATTCTAGCTCAACGCCTGTTAGGTTGCTGTTGTCAAGGAGTTTACAGCTGTACTCTGAGAAGATAATCTACAATCAGTCATCTCATCTCTAAGATTGCTGGTAAACTTGTGGTTTTTTTTCCTTTTCTTTTTTGCCATTTCTAACTTATTGCCCCCTATCCTTGCTTTTCAACAAAAGAAATTACTGGAGCAGCCAGGACAAGTTCTTGTACCCAGGATATGCATTCATAGCTTAGCTTCAGCAGTGAATGGGAAGGCTAGGGGACTTTTCTTCTGGCTGTGAGCCATCAACCATGCAAAAAGCATCTGTGTGGTGTGGGGTGCTTAAATGAAGGCAAGGTGTCTCATATCCCAGTTCTTTATAGTGCCAGTCATGTTGGAGGGCTTATTTTGAGGTGGAGTAGGAGACTACTTTTTTCTTCCTATTCAGCAGAAAGTGTTTAGACAGTTTGAAGAACTCTTGTCTCCCTTCCTCTATTTGAGCTCAAGTCTTCAATTAGATGTAATTGAAAAAGGTACAGTAAATGGCAGGTGCCTGCCTCTTTGGAAGGCATAATTATGACTAGCTTGCAGACTTGGAATTTTGATGACTGAATAAATAAAGAAGACAGATGTGTTTGCGTACACACCGGCAGCAGTATTAACAAGATGACACATTGACATGTGTATTTCTGTAGTCTGTAGAAAGAGGGAGAGAGTGAGGGATTTGGAAGATTTTTTTCCCTTTTATTTGTAAAATGATCATCTCTTATTTCTCTCTTCTTGTCTGTGAATGAGGGACTTTGGCATTCATTTGTACTAGCTAAGGATTCCCGTTCAGTATACTTCAATGAGAGGTCTTCTCTAGTATTTCACTTTCCACTTTAAATCTCCTTGTACTTTCCCAGTGTATTCTGCAGTAATGACCTTGAACCTGATTAGAAATTAAAATGTAATACCAGGTAATTCTGATTCCTAAAATCAAAGGATTTCCACCAAAAAAAAAAAAAAAAAAAAGGCTGTGTAAAAGACATCTTTTTAAAGTTATACAGGTTGTAGCGTGGCATTTTTATCAAGTAGAGAAAAGAAAACGACAAAAATAACCAAACAGAGATGGCAGTTACTGTTTGGTGCACAGCAATAAAATAGTTGGGTAACTAGGTTCTTTACAAGGTCTTGTGCTCCCATTGCCATGACTTGCAGGTGATGATGCTAGGAGCAAACCAGGTTTTGCTAACAAACCAATTGCATACAAGCTGTTATCTAATCTATGCCTTAATATAATATTGATGCTTCTAAAACATTAACTATCTTCTCTTCATATATCGTTAACCTGCTTATTATTATTTTATCTGATATTGAAAAATGTCCTCAAAGCACTGTTTGGTCAGCAGTTCTCTGGCTTTATTATTATTATTATTTTTTCTCATTATCTTGTGTGTTTGAGATTCATGTACTATTTAGTTGTATTCTGTCTATGCAGCCACGGCATAGTCACTGTTGAAAATGACTCACCATATTTAAATACACCGATTGGTTTTCTTGTATATTTTTAACACACTTCCCGAGCTCAGTTCAATAACGGTGTGTTAGCTTAAGATTATTTCTCTTAGTCTTCATAACGCAGACTTTGTACGTGGTTGGACTTTGCTGGACATATTCTGATGCTGCTCTTGCTGGGAGGAAGGTGTTCTGCATTTCTATATCTTACAACTTTCTTCTCTTATGTTGATATGTCAGCTTAAAAAGCCAGTACGTAAGCTAAAATAGATAGCGTGATGACTGTAAACCTTTTGATGGTGTACATAGGGCTGGGGCACTTCAGTGAAAGGAATGTTAATGTGAGTATTTTCTTGTCAATTACAAATTTGCCTCTGCTATGGTTCCTCGTGAACAGTATCTAAGAAAGCCCCTATCAAGGATGGTTAGGATCGCCCAAGGAAACAGCTTTACTCATCTATTTATCCTGCAAAAAGAAAATCCAGGGATATGCTTTCATTCTTTCTTAAGGAAGAATAAAGGTAAAGAGACTGTCTAAACTGAGGGTGAAAACCCTAAGCAAATTGAGAAGAAACTTTTTCAAGTTCGTTCGTCTAACAGAATGTTTTTTCCAATGTCAGACTATTATAGTTTCAGACTATGGGGCTTTTGAGTTCTGCTATCCCCTGCTGGCTCACAGTTCACTTCTGTTTTCTGTTTTGCTCACTGAAATAGTTTATTTCTGTACATGAGTGTCCATGATGTTGTGTAGTGGGGCCATTCAAACTTCTCTTTCCCTCAACCAAAATAAAAGCTCTTGCCTGTGAGATATCTGGTTTCTAACCACTGTACTCACCATTGTGTGCTCCTTTGTTTTGCTTTCTAGACTTGCAAAGTCACATCTGCCTTTACACACTTGCACAATGTGCATTGTTTGCTCCAACAAAGCTATTTTGACATATGTCCTGTTTCTACCACATAACTGGCATGGTTCCTCAAATAACTTCCTTGTGCAAAAGAATGGTGCCAATTTTATACCAAATGCAGAAAGTGCCAAAGTATATCAATACCGTGAGGTTTATTCTTGCAAAATTATCTCTCTCCTGCCTCTGTTGGTTTGGTCTTGCAGTTCAGATGTATTCTTTCATCTTTTCTCATTTCAGTGAGAGCTGTGCTGGTGTTGCATACTCAGTGAATATAGTGTAGATCATTGCTATGAGAGTTCAGTTCAGCTTTGTTGCTTTTGATGATGAATTAACCTCCCATTACATGCATTGTGGAACAGTAATATTGAAGATAGGAGAATTTGCTTATAACTTCTGGATGTGGAATTACTTCTTGACTACAGCCATCCTCCCACTGCAAGCACTATAGTTAATGCATAGCATTGCATTTTTAGGTAGAAAATAAGCAACAGGTGCATTTAATATAAAGATACTACGTTTGCTGTCTAAGGTCAACTTTCAGCCTGGTCTGAAATAGCCCTGAGAACTTCATTGCCAGAGGAGCTTTTCTTGCTGTTATGGCATAGTACGTAGTAACAAAGTGGGATTGTTATTTGTGTCATTTATTTTTGCTCCTCTTTCCTTTGCTAAACTGAAGGGAGGCATATCACAATTTCCAGATAAAAGTGCTTCAGTATCATAGAAGTGTTAGCAGAGCTATCTTCATCATTGGTTGTATCACCTCACAACTTCTGTTGTTACCAGGATGTCAGAAGAGTTTGTCATACAACCCTGGTCTGAAGTAAGAAAAAATGGGCTGAATTTAAAAAGAAATTAAAAAGCCATTATTTCATTCTTTCATTTTTTATTATTTTTCCTAACATTAAAATTTAAAAATGGCCACATTGTGATTGTTCATCCTCCTCCCCTTTGGTCTTGTTAAGGAGAGGAGAAAAAGAATATTAGGAAAATGTACATTAAAAATATTGTTAAAACTATAGAAAACTGGCATAAAATGGATAATGTGTTTTAAACTTGAACGTGAAAGTTGTTCTGAGGCCCAGCCATCTTCCTTTTAAACCATCCAGAGGCTTGGGGTCTGTGAGAGAGGCTACAGGGTAGTGTTCATGTGAGTAAGAAAGGAGATAAAAAGAAGCCCTCATATGACAATAGTACAGTGTGTTCTCCTGCCTGTGAGTCAGAAGTCATTTCCACAAACTCGTTTGCATCACTGCAAAATATTTTGAAGAAAAAAATATTTGTGTCTCAAAATGTAATTCAAAAGCTAAAGAAAGCAGAAGCCACTGTTTGGGTAGGAAGAGAATTTGCATCTTCTGGGGTTCAAACAGCGGTAAAGATCTAAATGTATGAGCTGCAGACCGACATGGAGCAAAACTGCAGTGAGAAGGGACTGATTTGCAATCAGAGTTCTACTAACAACGATGTCCTTCTGTGCATATATGAGCAGGTCTGTTGTAAGCTGTTGAGGGTGAGTGGAAGGCACTTGTGTTCTATTTGCTTCCCTCACAGGACAAGTCTGCACCTACTTATAACATACATCTGTGCGCTCGGAGACCAGGTTCTTGTCAGCAAAACCCTCTGCTGGATGTTCCTATAAAATACACATCAAACACACACACACGCAAGAAGATTTTAAAATGTAGAAGTATAGATGTGGGAAATACTTATTACTTCATCAAGAACAAGTAAGGAAATATTAAAAATGGAAATTGATTGTGCAGTGTGTTGGAGTGAGTGTAGTTTTGAATTCTGCAATCTGCACTGCTGTGAATAAATGTGTTACAAGCAAAACATGGCTGATATACTGTAAGTGATCACCAGTTTTGATGCAGTTTGGGGCTTTGCCAGTTAAGCTTTTGATGACATCGTTGATTCTGATGATGTTCTAATGCTTGCATTAAAAAACCACCGTATTATATCATATAAAATGTATTGCTGCAGGTTATATTCCAAAAAACTATAACTCGTGTTCCAATAATGACTTTATGTCATCGTGAGAATTCACTGTTACCTTTTGATTTGGTGTCACAGAAGTAATTCTCTTAAATGTTACTATTAAATTATTCACCTGAAAGCCTGTTTTAGTCTTTATGACTCCAGAACTCATGCAAAAAGCCTGTATTTTCAGGGGGGGGGGGGAACATACTGATTTCTTAATTTGGAAAAAAGGTGAATGAGAGAAATATTTTAGTGAAATGATCTATTTGCAGAAAAGAAAGTGGTCAGTCACCCCCCAAAAAATACAGAGCTGATGTGTCTATTACAGAGTGCCTCTAGTCACACTGAGATACCAAGTCATTGCACGCAGATTGTTTCAGCATTTCTGATCTGTCTCTCACTTGACCGAATAACTGCACCCTCTGCTGTGTAGTGCTCTGGCTTAATGCAATGAATCATTGCTCCCTGAGCAAAATTATTACATATTTGAAAGTGCCATTGATATCTGATGCAGAAAACATCTTTTATGTTCTTATGTCCTTCCATTACTTCTGCGTAGGTATCCTAGTTTTTAAGAATGAATGACCCCTATTTAGACAGCACATGCATTGTTAATAATCCATGAAAGAGCCATTTTCAGTTTCTTGTGATCTGTTGAGTATGTATATGCATGCATCAGTTAATGTTAATTCTATTGAATAGGAAAGACTCTCTTTGGATGTGTATCAAAGTAGTTCCATCCCATCTCAAATTTCTTTATCAAGATGTGTATTTGGAGGGTTGTTTCCCCCTAAGTTACTCTGCTGTATTGCTACTGTATTCCTTGGAAAGCTCTCTCAGGATGATTTCTCTCTCTTGCACACAGCAGCATCTGGCACCTTATCAGCAATCACCATGCAATGCTATTTTTCTATCAATACAGTCTGCTATCTCTTTGTTTCATCTCAATTTCATAGCAGTTTCAACTGCGGTATTTTCATTGTGCGTTCTATTTTATTTCTGGGTTTGTTTTTTATTTCATTTTATTTCATTTCCCGGAGCATTTAAAGTTCTTAGGAGTTTTCTCTGCTTCAGCCATTGGGATAGCATAGCACTGCCCTGACAATGTGTCCACAGTCATTTCCTGTTTTAAGTACTGCCGTATCTCATTTTATATCACTGTGTGCAACTCTTGGCTAGTCGTGCCAGGAAAAAAAGGTCTCAATATGATTTTTCATAGAAAAACATGAGTATATTTATTTGGTTTGCTACTACAAATATTCTTCCTCTAGGTTGTGACCGGGTGAATTCCAGGCCCATGGAAGCCAATGGAAATTTGGCACTTGGCTTTAGTGGAGCCAGGATTTCCACTGAGATTTTTGCCTGTTTAGAGAATTAGAGCTGACAATGATTGTTGACAAAAACCTTGGAACAACACGGCACTTAAAAACAGAACAACAAAAAGCCACACATGATTCAGTCACTTCTGCTACTACCAAATAATGACTTTTTTTTTTCCCCCAGCACTGCATGAAAGCAATTCAAACAACTCAACCTCATATTTTGCTTGGCTTTTCTTTAGAGTCATTACCTGTTGTTATCTGTGGCTAGGACTTCTTGATCCTATCATCACACAAATAAGAAACTCTGTGTTGCATAAACAGAGAGCAAAAAGAAGCCTCCTTGAGGCTCACCAGGAGATGAGGGAAAACACTGTGAATATGCCCATCAGTATTTAGGCTGTGCATCAGCCTGGCTCAGGTGGCATATCAGTACCTCTGCAATCTCTTCTAGCTGCTATGACAGAGGACTGCCTTACAGTGCATTTTGTGGAATATAGAAGAGATCTGCGTTGGTGTTTATAGACAACTCTTTCAAAAGTGGAAGAAAAGAGAAAGGTGCGTGTGAATGAAACATCTAGAAAGTGGATTGGGGAGGCTGGGGTTATGAGCTGCTGTCTTTGTCAGCCAGAGGAATGGAGCTGAGGGAAGAAGTACCAGTGATTCAGAAGAAGGAGCTACCTCATCTCACCTTTCCTCTCCGTTACTGTGCTCAGCGTGGCTTCTTCCCACGCATCTCTGGTGTTTCTAATGTTGGTTGTATCCAGAATCCAAAATTCAGAGGCTCGATTCAAATAAATATCAATATCCAGATATTTCTCTCACACCACTGGCATAAGTCCTTTTGAAATTGGATGTAGCCCAGCTGGAAACAAGATGAGAACAGATTTTCTTGAAAGATTTCTGGTATGGACAGCTTTTAGCTGGGTTGGAGACATTTTGAAAGGAGTATTTTTTATTCTTTGTCAACAATTATTCATCCAGCTAAAGCCAAGAAGCGCGGGGGTAATAATTTTACTTTTATTAAAGACGGGGACAGAAATCTGACTGCAAAACTATGGTAACCAACACAATAGGCATAGGATAAACAGGCTTCTTATTTGAAAAAGTGAAGTGAGTGTCAAGCAACCTGTGATACTAATGAAGACTCAGGCTGGTTACTCTTCCTCTGCAACCTTGTTTCATCATCACTTATTATATTTGGGTCCAAACCATATCCCTTTCACTAAATATTTTTAAACCTTGAGGCTGTTTGAGATCTCCACTTGCATTATGTTTTCCATATGACGAAGCAAAGTTAAACCTAAGAGCACGCCAGAATCTGGAAACACAGAAGTACCTCAAAAGACCAACACAAAAGAACATCTTCTTGGTGAAACCAGGGCTCAGAAATTGCCTGAACGTAAGTACACATACACTACATTTAAACTCAAAGAGTACAGCCTAACTTCTGTCTTTATAAATGCTGAGCTGAGCCTGTAGTTGAGCGTAGGTGTTTGATTTTGTACCCATCTCTATCTATCACAAGACAGAGCTCATTTTCTTTTTCATCTTTGGTTCATGTTGTTCTCCCATGAATTCTTGATACCACGTTCTTCTGCCTCTGATTCCTCAATTTTTTATTTCCTGACTTACTTTTTCTAATTCCTCTCTATCTGAGCACTTTGCTCACAGAGACGTTCCATTGGACTCTGTATTTTTCTAATAGTGGTGGGAAGAGGAGATAAATATTGTTCTTGTGTGTGAACTTGGGTGAGCTTTATCGTGTGTGTTCTTTTGACTGCTAAGCCATATTTCCTGCCTGCTTTGTTACCCACAGCAGTATGTAACTTTCCTTCCTCTGTCCCATTCAAGCTCTTAAAGAAAAAGGAACCAATACTGAAAGCAGTTATGGGTTCAAGATTTTTTTTTTTTATTATTATTATTTTGCTTTGACTTTAACTGAAGGCTGCGGGGAGACCTCATTGTGGCCTTCCAGTATTTAAAGGGAGTTTATAAACATGAGGGAAATCAACTTTTTACAAGGGTAGATAAGTGATAGGACAATGGGGAATGGTTTTAAACTAAAGGAGGGGAGATTTAGAGTAGATGTTGGGAGAAGCTGGGAGAGTGGTGAGGTGCTGGAACAGGCTGCCCAGAGAGGGTGTGGATGCCCAGTCCCTGAAGATATTCAAGGCTAGGTTGGATGGGTCCCTGGGCAGACTGATCTCATATTTGATCTAGCAGCTGGCAACCCTGCCTGTGGTAGGGAGGTTGGGAAGCGTTAATCCTTGAAGTCCCTTCCAGCCCAAGCCATTCTATGATTCTATGAACTTTCCAGTAGATTCTTTAACTTTGCGAGAATAAACACCCTCAGCTTATCTGTGCCACACCAGAGGGGCTCCAGACACATCTTCAGTTTCCCAACATGAATACTCATGACCTTTCTGACCACAGCAGAGTGATAGTCAGAAGTGGTGCTTGAGTGCTTGTGTAGCTGGGTGCCATATTGAAATGGCTAGAGCTGGGCAAGAACCAGCATCCTTGCCCCACAGAGAGATATATATTTATATTTAACTTGGGCTCTGCTGTTACTGCTTCACTGTAACTACTAGGAAGCTAAAAAAACATTCAAACAAAAGTAATTTTGAACTTGAAATTGTTGCCTGAATGAACTTTTTTAAATATGAAAAAGATGTGTTTTGCCATCTTGGAACTTTTTTGTTAATGTTTTTTCTAATAGGGAGATCTATGAAAAGGGATTCTTTTCTGGAGGAAAAAAATATTTTGTTTCGGTTACTGGACAAATTGATGTTTTTTGACTAGGAAGATTATATCAATAAATTCCCAAATGCCTCCTCTCCAGGCTTACAAACTTAGCATAGTGACACATTAGAGAGCAGCTTTAAAAAACTTCACTATTCAGTCAGTAGTCATTGAGCTTTCCTCTGAAGTCTATTACCAAACTTACTGTAGTCATCCACTTTTTGCATTTGATGGGCTTTACAGCTGGAAAAAAAAAATCAAAGCAATTGGTTTTCTGATTTTTTAGATTTATTTTTTTATTTTTTTGACAGATATTAGTAGTTTTGCACAGGGTCTTTGTGGAACTCAAGTCCATTTTATCAGGTTTATAGGTTTTGAACCTCAAGCATACAAAAGACGAAGTGACTTCCCAAGAACATGTCAGTAGTGTGATGCTGAGCATCAGCAGCATCTCATCACTAAACTTTGGCCTTCAGAGTAAAGGACAGGAAGCATAGACTGGGCAGTAGTAATATTCAGAATGTTCATGGTTTTGACATTTGTGATTCCAGTGGTGAGTATGAGCTTAGGATATACTAAGCGCAGGTGGATTTACAAGTCTTTTAATAAACTGCTGCTGCGGTTGATGGGGAGCTACTGGAGTTGGATAATAAAGCATTGCTTCAGGTGGAGCAGCATGGTATTCAAGGATCACCTAGTGCATTTGTAGGAGAAGTATATTTTCCTGCATGCTGTTCCAAATGACTGTGCCTAAAGCTGATAATAGTTTCAGAGTCCCAGCTCAGCTTCAGAGTCTCTGAGTAGCTTAAGCCTTTAAGGCACAGTTCTTAGGAAGATTTTTCTTTTTTTTCTTTTTGGTAGAAAAATAGCACTTAAAATCCAGCAACTCAATCGCTGTAACACAAACTACAGACTGTTACACTCTCTCTCTGTGGGGTCGCATCCTAAGCATTTGTTCCAGCATGAACAAATGTCATGGTCCATATTTCATCTGGACAGGGCTTTTAAAATCAGATTGTCTTCTACCAAATTTAGTTTGTTATCCTAGACTTTCTTTGAAGGCTGAAATGTGTATGCCTGCAGCATCAACCTTGGTTAAATTTGTCTTGCTGATCACATATTTGGTAGCTTGGAAAAAATAATATAACCCTTATTTCAAAATTTTTGCCAAGCTCTTTTTGGTAAAGACTTGATAGTCAAACTGAAGCTGTGTCCTATCAGTAAGGATATCAAACTTTTTCTTTGCGCAGCTTAGAATTACAGCTGTCCTCTTTCGCTCCTGGAGCTCATGACTTCTCAATCTGCAAGTTGTCAGTTGTGACTGGATTTTGTTGTCAGATCCTGAAAAAACAACTTTCTTGGATGATTTAAATATTACATTTTCTGATAGGCCATCTTTAATTCCTTCAGTACTTCATCTTTTTTTATATTGTGCCTGTTCCACTAGATGAATGTTGTGGTTTAACCTGGCATGCAGTTCAGCACCACATGATCATTTGCTCAGTCCTCCCAGGAGGGATGAGGGAGAGAAGTGGAAACAAATAGAGCTTGTGGGTTAGGAAAAAAACTACTTACAACAGAAAAGGAAAATAGAAACAAAAACTTAATGATAATTATATGTATAAATGAGGGGTGGTAACCAACATGACTTCACCAAGGGCAAGTCGTGCCTGACAAGCTTGGTGGCCTTTTATGATAGTTACAGTGTCAGTGATAAAGGAGGAGTAGTTGATGTCATCTACCTGTACTTTTGCAAAGTGTTGGAAACTGTCCTACATGATTTGCTGATTGCCAAATTGTAGAAAAATGGATTTGATGGGTGGACCACTTGCTGGATAAAGAATTGCCTGGATGGTTGCACTCAGAGAGTTGCAGTCAATGCTCAGTGTCAAGCGGAGACTGGTGATGAGTGGCAGTTCCACAGGGATCGGTTCTGGGACTGGTGTTATTTAACAGCTTTGTAGGTGATATGGACAGTTGAATGAAGTGCACCCTCAGCAAGTTTGCAGATGACACCAAGCTGAGTGATGCAATTGACACGCTAGAGGGAAGGGATGCTATCCAGAGGGACCTGGGCAGGCTTGAGAGGTGAGCCCATGACAACCTCATGAAGTTCAACTAGGCCAAGTACAAGATCCTGCACCTGGCTTAGGGCAATCCCAAGCACAGATACAGAGTGGGCAGAGAATGGCCTGAGAGCAGCCCTGAAGAGAAGGACTTGCGATTTGGGTTGATGAAAGATTCAATGTGAGCCAGAAATATGCATTTGCAGCCCAGAAGGCCAGTTGTGTCCTGGATTGCATCAAGAGAAGTTTGACCAGCAGGTCGAGGAAGGTGATTCTACCCCTCTACTCTTCTCTCGTGTGACCCCACCTGGAGTACTGCATCCAGTTCTAGGGCCTCCAACACAGGAAGGACATTGAGTTATTGGAGTGGGTCCAGGGGGCCACAAAGATGATCAGAGGGCTTGCACTTGCCTGAGGCAGGAATAGCTTATTCTGTTGAAATCAGCACATTTATCCTGTGTGCTACAGGGACTCTATCTCCTTCTGCATTATGTAGAAGGTTAGATTTGGCAGGACCAGCTCAATTGGCAGATCCCCAAATGTTCATTAACCAGGTGGCCTTTGCTAAATATGTGTCCCAGTGTTTGAATATCCCACTGCTTTTAGTGTAGTCTTTAACGGTCCACTGTATCATTCAATTTTCCTAGAAGCTGGTTCATGATAGAGGATGTGATATACCTGATAAGGATATGCTCTTTGTCCAGGTGTCTATGAGGTTATTTCAGAAATGAGTCCCATTGTCTGAATTCTTTCTGGGGTGCCAAGTCACCACAAGACTTGCTTTTTAAGGTCCAGGATAGTATTTTCAGTAGTGACATGTGGCATGGGATATGTTTCCAGACATCTGGTTGCTTTCACCGCTGTAAGCACATAGTGCTTGCCGTGGTGTGTATGTGGGAGTATTATATAATCAATCTGCCAGGTCTTCCCATATTTATACTTCAGCCATTGTCCCCCATACCACAGTGGCATTATCTGTTTGACTTGTTTAATTGCAGCGCATGTTTCACATTCATGGATAAACTGTGCAATAGAATCCTTGATCAGGTCCACCCCTAGATTCTGAGCCCATCTGTACGTTACATGTCTTCTTAATGGCCTGAATTGTCATAGGCCCTCCAAGCCAGAAATAACTCACCCTTAAGCTGCCAATCCAGATCTGCCTGATCCACTTCAATCCTAGCTGACCAATCCACCTGCTGGTTGTTTTGATATCCTTCAGTGGCATGACATTTGGCTGAACGTGAGCCAGCAGTGTGCCCAGGTGGCCAAGAAGGCCAATGGCATCCTGGCTTGTACCAGAAATAGTGTAGCCAGCAGGAGCAGGGAGGTATTTGTCCCTCTGTACTCAGATCTGGCGAGGTTGCATCTTGTGTGCTGTGTTCAGTTTTTGGCCCCTTATTACAAGAAAGACATTGAGGCCCTGGAGCACATTCAGAGAAAGGCAACAAAACTGGTGAGGGGACTGAGGCACCAGTCTTAAAAGAAGTGGCTGAGGGAACTGAGATTGTTTAGTCTGGAGAAGAGGAGGCTCAGAGGAGACCTTATTGCCCTCTACAACTGCCTGTAATGTGGGGTCAGTCTGTTCTGCCAGATAACAGTGATAGGAAGAGAGGGAATGGCGTCAAGCTGCACCAGGGGAGCTTCTGGCTGGATATTAGGAAAAATTTCTTCTCCAAAAGAGTGGTCAGGCACTGGAATGGGCTGCCCAGGGAGTTAGTTCAATCATCATCTCTGGAAATATTCAAGAAACCTGTAGATGTGGTACTAAGCTGAATTACCTTCTGTGCTGCCTCTTATTTATTTATTTATTTGGGTGGGGGAGCATAGATGCTATACTTTTCTTCCCTTACATTGACTTCTTCTTGTTATTGTCCATCTAGCTGTAGCGCATCGGTTGTTGTTGGTTTTTTTTTAAGTTTCTGTGAGGCTCTGATCATACTCTTCTACTGTTTTTCTTCATTTTCTTCAATATTTTGAGAGTGGGTTACCTAGCCCTAGCCCAGTTAATTACTCATCTCACTCCTGTCACTGTTTCCTGCCTGTGGGGAGGAGACTGTAGGAGGCATCCTTAAGCATGTAGCAGATTTTAAAAATGCCTGCTGAAGCTGAACCCGTGAAAGAATGAGAAGGACTGACTTGTTACAGTCCATAGACAGTCCAGTACTTACATGGCAGAATGCTGTCTTACTGTCTTTGGGTCTTGAAATTGGAATATCTCCTTGGGGAATTTTATTTCCTACATGATCCTTTTCCCGCCTTTGTACTGCTGTTCTACGGCTGCTGAGCAACAGCTTGCGGGCTGCTGCTCTGTGTCCTTGCTCCTTCTTGTCAGCCTCAGCCAGCTGCTGCCAGGGGCACGACATGGAATTTGGAAGTGAGGGAAGGCAGAGCACTACGAGAGGGCAAGAGGTGCCACAGATCAGCCTGTTGTGTGCAAAGGGGAGGTCTAATGTACTTACAGGGGCTCGCTCTTTTGAACTACCTCTGAGGTAACAGCAGCAACATGTTAGCCATCAGATAAGAGATGTAATGGTGAGATATCTGCACAGGAGATATCCTGTACCAGCTTCAGCTCCTGAACACTCACATGAAATCTCCTATGGGAATTTCTGCAGATTTACTTAGAAGAAACCTGAGGAAATGTGCAGTTCCTCTATTTATTACCACAATTAAAACAGTCATGGCAATAAGCAAAACTTGCTAGCAGGCTGTCATACTTGGTCTCCCTGGCTTGGGAGGACAAGATGCAACTGGGAGGGGATTATCTTGGAAAGCAGCTTTAGAGAACTACTCTTTATGTATAGCATATCATACAGTTGATCATTTCTCAATTTATATATGCTTTGGCAGTAACTTTGTTGTCATGTATGTAGTTACACACCTGTCTTGCAGGCATTTTATCCATGTCTAATTTCTAGTGGCATTTTCTAAACAGCTTTGAGACTCAGTTCAACATACATCCCAGAGTAAAAGATAATTGTATCTTTATGCTTCTGTTTTGTAATTAACATGAAGCTCCGTTTCCTTTGCAGGATAGAAAAAGCAAATAGTTCTACTAAGTCTTCTCTCATTCACTTATTCTGTGTGTCTTGTAAAAACTCTCACCAGTTAGGCTTCCCAGGGCCCAGATACTTTTCTTCTGCTTGCTATGCTATGTTGCTTAAAGCCCAGTATGGCGAACAGCATGGTAGGGGGAAAATTCTTTAAGTTCAGACCTGCCTGGTGCCTCTGTGAATCATGTCTGTCTAGGGTTGGAGGGATAGAGTGTGACAAATAGACCAGATCTGGATGAGGGGATAAATGACAAAAGCCCAAGAATGATCATTTTAGGGAGACAGTTAATTCAGAAACCCATAAATGCTCTCAGACATATTCCTTCATTTGTATAACTGTTTCTACACCATCTGTTAACTGCTTAGTAATTATTCAGTAAGTAACTGCAAAATGAGTAAGATAAATATCTGTTTGACTTTGGAATATGGGAAGTTCTGGAGCCTCAGTGAGAAACACTTGTCAGATATGCAGAGAAAAAGACAAGGTTTCAAACAAGTTATTGTAGAAAAGGCATTAGCAAAAACCTGCTTATTCGTGTATTTGGTTACTGAACTTTGTTCCTGCTGCTCTTTTAATGTATTGATTTGATCTGTGTTGTTGTGGAAGGTGCACCATACATGCTGCTCTGATGATAGGCACCTCACAGCTAGCACATAGCAGTCAACTGAATGGAAAGTTTAAGACTTAGAGCAGAGTGTTGTGGGGCATGGGAAGAAGTTTTCCCCCCAGGTTGATGAAAGGCCCAGACCGGCTCCTGCTGGCATGCTATAACTCTCCTGGAAAGGAGGGCAGAGAAGATCAAAGGCAAAATACTGCCAAAGAACAAAACCTATAAAGATTCCTCACCCTGCCTAATTATCACATCATGCTTTGAGCCAACATGCGAGGCTTGTGGTGCCAGCTGTGAAAAAGGCAATTAATAACTTTAAACTAAACCCAGCTCCAGGCTCAGGATGAGAAGCTGTGAACAGCTATGTACAGGTAATGGAGCTGCTATTTCCACCCCTTCATGAAGCACACCAATTTCTTGATGGCTGCATAGTAGGGATGGTGGGAAACGCCTTTGGGAGACTTTGAGAAATAGGATGGAATCTGTAGGTTTTTAAAGGTCTCTGTCAATCCTAACTAGGTAGTGATGACATTTCAAGAGGACAAGGTGAGCTTTGCTCACATGGTGAGGTCTGGAGTGCTGTGTTCAAAGTGCTGTGGGGGAAGTAGGTTGGGGTTTGAGTTGTGCTGTCCTGAAATGAACCTTCCAAACCAAATAGAGTTCTTTACCAACACAAATTATGCTTTGGCTTCCTTCAAAGGAGCTTGAAGACTTTCTAAACACTCCTGGTTGAATCACCGCAGCAGCTGGCGGAGCAAACTTTGTAAGTAGTGCTATCTCCATTTCACAGCTGCAAAAGCTAAAGCACAGAAGGCAACGTAGATTTGAGCAAAAGGTCCATGAGGTTCCAAAAGGATGCCAGTTGTTTGCAAGCAGTCTAATGCTGGGTGTTCCATGGGGCTCATAATTCCTATTCTGAGCCCATGTCTGAGTCGCATCTACCAAAACAGGGCGCTTCTTTGGCACTGAATGACTTCTTTGATTCAGAGGAAGACTGTGGCTGAGACTGGGAATCAGGTGTCTTTGTTTCAGAGCCCATCCTCGAAACAGAAAATCTCTGTTTTATTGAATCATAGAATATCCTGAGTTGGGAGCAACCCACAAGGATCAAAGGATTCGTCTTCTTAGCATGTGAACAACCTGTTCCACCTACCTTGTAACATCACCACACACCAAGCATTTTTTATCTATGGCAGGCTTGGCAGCCAGAAAAGAGTTCCCCAGTACCTGATGTGTGGTTTATGGAAAGAAGGATTTCATGACCAATTTTACTACACATTAAGGGCAAAAAAAATGCCTAAGTGTGTTTTATATATACATCTAGAAGAAATCCTTGGTATTTCTGAAGTTGTTTCTAAGCCACCTTGTTTCAATTTAAGATTTTTCTATAAAATAAACCTTCTTAAAAGCTGCATGTCGTTACGTTTTGACTTAAAATTAAAGGAACAATGTAACTCTTTTATTTTGCTAATATTCCAAAAATAAACATTTTCACTTATAAAGCTTTTAGGAAAATTCATTCCTGTTTACAGTCCCAGCACATGCATGTGCTGGTTCCAATTCTGTCAGCCAAGCAGCTGTCCTGCCATTAACACTCTTTAGCAGCTGTGTTCTTTCTGCTACCTGGGGACCTGTTAAGAAGCGTTTACAGAGTTTCATGCAGACAGGTGTCCTGCAAAAGCAATGCCGCCTGCAAAGGAATGCAATAAGAGCGACTGCTCTTCCAACACCCTCAGATATTTTGAGCATTTTATTTCAGTAATAAAAGAGAAAAGCAAATTATTAAGGTGCTCCACCTTCCTACTGCTCAGATAGTTTAAACAAGGAAGTTATCCCTTGCAAAAAGTGTTCACTTGAATGGTAAGTTTCCAGCCCCACTTTATGGCTGCAGTGTGTTCTGAAATGAGCTAGAAGGATGCTAAGGGGTGCAGCATAGCTATCCATGAGAGCTGCCTAGCACAACGGAGGTGCTTTTTTCACACCCATGAGCTGTAAGGACTGGCAGCACAGAACAGTCACTCCCAGATTTGGGGAGACAAACTGTTTTCTTGTTTGCCAAAGGACTACATCTTGTTTTCTGTTGCATCTTAATACCATCTCTTTTTTTTTTTTCTTTTTTTCTTTTATTTTTTATTTTTGAACTTACATTAAAATTAATTAAATTGCAGAACTGGGCATGACTGCAGTCTTTAGAAAAGCAGTTTGCATTGTATCTGATTATATCTGAACAGTAAGCATGAATTTCAATGCTGACAAATGTATCAGGCTTCACCAAATGTTTGAATGTGTAACATTTGCAGAAGCAGTATAGAAGGAAGCTGCTAGCTAACATTTCAATTCATGAATGACCAAAGTTAGGCACTCGGAGCACCTCAGAAGTGCTCCAAGTGCAATGCAAAAAATGAGCATATTTCCTTGCAATGGCTTGATCCTATGTTCTTAGCATGTCTTCTCACTGATTTTGGGAAATGAAGCCATAGGTTGTTTTTTTTGTTATTCTGCTGCTGTGATACTCTAAACTTATAGGAGACAAGTGAAGTCTGCAAGGTTTGCTTGAGAGCCTGATGAACATAATTAATCCTGGGTTGCAAGGCTTTTGTTATGCTCAAGTGCGTCATGGGTTGCAGGCTTTGTGGTTCATGGGTGTCAGTGTGATTGGTCTGGCAGAAGCTACCTAGTACAGAAAAATTAGGGGAAAGCTTTTGGGCTGGATTTGTTTACCTGCAGCTGAATAAACAATATTTTCTTCTGTCTGAGATAACAATCATAGACTGGCTTAGGCTGGAGGGCACCTTAAAGACCATATAGTTCCAACCCCCTACCATGGGCGAGGCTTCCACCCACCAGATCAGGCTGCCCAGAGTCCTATCCAATCTGGCCCTGGATGCCTCCAGGGATGGGGCACCCACAGTTTATTTGGGCAAAGAAATACTCTCTGTGGAAAGAGAGGAGTTTAACCACTGGCCCATGTGTGATCCAAGTGCCTTGTGGAATACCTTGGACAATGAAGGTCTCTCCTAATTGAAGGGCGACTTGGTGTACCTGCTGAGCATTAGGATAAATATACGCTTATTGCCAGCACCTTTCTGTAGAGCTGAATGTAGGGTATACTTAGAGCATGTCTACAGCAATTACTGACCTGGAGGAACCTGTGCAAGCTCCAAGCCTGCCAGTAAAACTGCTCAACAAAATAAAACACTAACTCAGACCCTGAGTGGGATGCAGTGAGGCTGTATTAGGCTTACTCTTGGAGTCCTCAGTACTGCTTCATAGGACACTGGAATGGGACGTGGAGCTTTGGATCCAAGTCTGTGCGCTGGACATGAGGTAAGATAAGATCTGGACCAACATAACCAAGTCTGAAAGAAGTCTCCTGTTTCTAGACTGTTGGACAGAAGAACAGTAGAAACTTGGTTTTGTCTATCAAGTCTCTCTCTTTTCCTTCAAATGCATGACAAAAATTCTTACCTGTATGTCTAGTTGTCTAGACCTCTTTGCCAGGAAAATAGGGAAAAAAAAAGAAAAAGAAGAAGAAGAAGAAAAAAAAGAAAGAAAATAAGAAACTAGACTAGAAAGGCATCCTTGGCAACCAGCCAGGAATGGGAAATTTTTTCTTATCTGAATAAGGCCTCAGGATCACAGAAATGTTGGCAAGGGGAGCCTCCGGATTTCAGATCTCCACTCAGATTTCACCACCAAAATCCCAAGACTTACGCTGTGATTCAAGAGGTAGTACTGCATTTGTGTTGTATACTATCAACATGCCCAGTTTTCTGTCTGATAATAGGACACCTCTGAGGAGTTCCCCTCTGCTTGTCAGAGTCTGTCCTGTTTCCACCATCTTTACAAATTTTTTGGCTGTCTACAGTTATGTCCCCTTTCCATGCAGCTCCTTAGCGTACTGCAAATAGAACACAAACTCAGGGAGAAAGGCAAAAATCACCTTTTCACTTGCCTACTGAGGCAACTGCATCGGGAAACAAGGATATGTGCTGGCATACCATGGTACCTCTTCTTTATTTTCAGCTTTCACGGTTAAAAACTTTTAATTAAAGAGGAAGAAACAAAAGTGGCCAATGTCACTTTCACAGAGATGACCAAAAGGGTTTTAAGCAGTAAAGGAAACAGAGTTGAGAGATTATCTTCAACTTCTTTCCTATTAAAACAATTCATTTCATTTCATATGTATGTACTGCCACAATGCATCAACTTCATCTGACCTCCCTTCCAACCTCTATAAACATCTCCTTAAAAAAAATGCTATGACTTAATATTTGACAAATTTACTCTCACTGTGATATTGAGGAAAGGTTTTTTGAGTAGTACTAGTAGAACTTGCTTCGAAACAAGGCTTTGCATTATTGGATAAGACAGAATTTAGTTGGAAAATATGCGTAGTGTATAAATGATCCGCTACTTAAATGTTATTTGCTCTGTCTTCTGGTGGGCTTTGTTCTATAAAGCCGTGGTTTGTATCTAACAGTTGTTCTGAGGAGTTGTTCTGAGGTAAGTCCTTCATTGAAATAGTTTGAAAAAATCTGTGGGATACGATGGATACAAAAGACTGTTATTTGTTATCCACTGATATATACTGATGTATACTGAAATGAATTGTGAAATCTTATGCTGAGGAATATTCCCTTCTGATACTCAGTTCCTTTCTTTGGAAAGTGTAATGTGTTTTCAAAGCATGGTGGGGAAAAAAAAGATGAATTAAGAAAGTAAGCACCTGTTTTAAGTACCCAGTCATAGGTGTGACTAATTTGGCAGTGTCGTTCCACAAGGAGAAAATTGTTATCAGTAAAATTGCGTGAAGGAGGGCTCTGCTGGAGACCAGGAATGGAGCTGCGGGAGAGAAAGTTTCATATACGCATGACCCCAAAATAAGTGAAGAAAAGTAGGATTGTGTATCTAGCCATTTGATTGCGTTAGCTTTTAGAGCTCTAAAAGGTGGATTCTAATTTGATTGCTGTTAACAAGTCATGTAGCTTAGTGAGAGCATGGGCATGCTGGCTGTGTTAACCTGAGAAAATGGCTCTGGGGAGGTAGCATGTGCAAGAGGATGTTTAAGACTTAGGATCAAGGGAAGGGCTAACAGGCTCCAGGACTGTCCCTTGGCTTCTGTCCTCCATCTCACGCTTCCCCTCCTGTGCCCTGTCTTCCCTTCCTTTCAAATCTGTTGCGGTGTTCCAGGGAGATTTGGCTTCGTGGGGGGGTGGGGGTTATAAATTTTAACCCTGCTGCCTCCAAGTCTGCAGTCCAATTTCTTGCACAGTAAATGGAGATCAACAAATCAGTGTGGGTGAGAAAACATTTTGGCGTGTTTCCAAGTTGTGGAGAAGTGGTGCACCTTTGCCTCTTTCCCCTTCTCCCCGCAGCCATGCAGGTGTCTTCAGGAGGATGTTGTGCAGGCAAACACATTTTCTAAGCAGTAAACAGCTTTGGGTGCCCTCAGTTGACATGCTATCGGGTAATAAATTGCCAGGAAATAATGTCAGAGCCACTGTTTTTAGAACAGCTTTGTGAGGCCTCAAACAGATAAACGCAGATAACAAGCACGCTTGACCAGACCCAGTGCCCACAGTGAGCTCAGTAAATCTGGAAGAAGGGCTGAGTCCAAGGGGGACTCTGCGCCTCCAGCCCCACTCTCTTTTCTCCTCCTGTGTGTTCTGTTCTGCCCTGGGGGGATTTTTTTTTCTTCCCCTGGCAACAGCTCCTCAGTGGTTTTAGTCCACCAACAGCAGCAGACGCTTTGCACACCTTGAAACAATTTCTTTCCCAGGCCATGCTATGGAATGAATCTGAGAAGCTTAGGTGATATAAGCACAGGGGAGCTGGGTTCCTCTGTGTTTCAGGGAGGACAGGGATTTAAATAAATCTCACTGACCTTAGCAAGAGGTGGTTAAATGTATGTTTTGGATTTGGGGCAAAGCAATGAAATGTGTAAGGGAGAGCGGAGTCCTAAGGAGCTGGGATTTAATTGTGAATTCTGAGCTGCTTAGTTTTTCTAATTAAAAAAGAAAGAAAGAAAGAAAGAAAGAAAAACTTAGAACACTGAGGCAAAAATATATATTCCTTCAAATTCCACTCATTTTGGCAACATCCAGTTTTAGGAAGGATAACTTACACCCCAGGAATTCTGGGTGTCCAGAGAATGTAGTAGACCCTCAGAGTCAGCTAGAGGAGCCTGGAGGGCTCCACTCATACAGGGGGACAATTTTCTGCTGACTGAAGGCTAGACCAACAATGAAACCTGGATTTTCCTGTGTAAAGTTTGCATTTGAACCTGAACCTGCTTTCAGACAACACCCCTCCCCCACACCCTTTAGTGAAGGATGAACATTCAAAGTAAGTTGAAGTAAAACAAGTCTTGTTGCCTGTGTTATTACATACTGCTTCAGCATGCAGTCACTGTTGATGAGAGAAGAGGCATCCAGTGCAATGGAAAAATGTCTTAAAAATGATAAGACTGCCTATGGGACAAAAGGCCTTGAACTGAAAAATGAAAGTTCAAATCCAGAATACTTGAATATAAATTATCTGGATTAAGCTAGGGGTGGTCTTCATCTTGAACAGCCATCTTAGTGTCATATGCATATTTCAGGGCTAAAAAGTTCTATCAAGATGCTCATCTCAAAGTCACTGTGGGAGAAAACGTGGCATTAATGCAACACCAGGGCCTTGCCTTGCGTGTGCGTTGAAACAGTGTTTTTACAGTACTGTTGCAGAGCTGCCTTTTCTGTGTCTCCATTGCAAACAATCTAGAAATCAATGTGTAAGAAGGATTGCCTGGTTGCCTGCTGGGCATTCCCCCAGAAGGTGATAGAAGCTTCATGCTGGTGTTTTCCTAATTTTCTGGTTATCTGCCAGAGGACTGTGATCAGACACGCTACTCAGAATGTGTATTGGGGCTTCTGAGCCTCATGAAACAAGGCAGAGGTTAACCCAGGCAACCATCAGGCTCTAGCTGAAAATTGGCCTGCCTTCACAGGATAAAAGAGCGGTGGGAGGGTCTCTTCAGGCAAACACAGCTAGTGAGTGAATTGTTAAAAAACCTTGATCTTCAAGACACAGAAGGAAGGAGCTTTCTGAACTTGGAGGAGATTGGTAAACTGGAGGTTGACAGCGAAACATTGATGCCCCCCACATAGTAAGGATGAAGACTGTTGCATGGATGCTCTCCAGTTGGAGGAGAGCTTTGTTCTGAGGAGATGCTCTCGGGTCAGGTGAAGACAGCAGGATTCTTTCAAGCCATATAGGTAAGTCAGCTCCTCAGAGCTGGATTTCAAGTGAAACCCGGACCAGTTCATTATTCCAGGGTGGAACCAGTAATTTCCATGGCTTTGATCAAAATCATGCAAAAATAATGGCTGTGGAGATGGCTTGCTTTGAAGTTTTCAGTTTAAAATTTCAGATAATCCAAAATGCAAAGTAGAATACACTGAAATTTATTTCAAAATAAATAAAAGAGCAAACTACGAAGTCTCATGAGAAGTAAGGTGTTTTTGAAATGCCATTTCAAATTTGATAGGAAATGTGCATCACATTTCAGTTTGTCTTCCTCTAAAAAGGTGGTAAGACTGTTAGAATGAAAAATTGTGATGTTTCCACCAAAAAGGGGGTTGGCTTTTAAACATTGTGCTTTCTCTGCTTTTTTCCCCCCCAGTTTTCACTTCATCAGAAATAATGCAATACGTACTTCCTTGTAGTCTGATAAAATAATGGTGTGAGGAGAGATATTCATAATTTTCTCAATTTCCAACTTGCAAAGATCTTGAAAAAGATAAATAAGCTACCATTTATTTCCAGAACCTTTCTTTGGGGAAATCTTTCAACATTTCAAACATTCCTTCTACGAGAAAATTTCTTATGGGGAAAAATTGATTGTCATCACTAGTGCAAATGAAACGTAAAATTACCTTGTACAAATACTGGTGATCAGAGAATGCAGAGCTTAATCCTGTTCCGTCCCGTCTAAGGAAATTGATTACTGTAACTATGGTTATTAAGGAGGCAGGAGAAATATTTTAATGGAACTCTAGATGTGGTTTGTATGCATGTACACACCAATATATCTATGCATAGATCCTACGTAGTGTGCAGGTATATATATATATGTGTGTGTGTGTGTGCACATGGGTTTGTGCTTTCCAGATTCCCTGGAATTTTTCTATCAAGGCACTGGCATTCAATTGCATCCTGTGAAAAAGAAGTAGTTTATACTCAGCTGAAGAAGAGATACTATTTAAATTGTAAAATTTTCTGTTTCGCACCACTTTTGTCTAGATGGACATTAATATAACTTTCTTTTGCCAAGCTGAAGATAAACTGTTTGTCTTACAGTCTCATTCCAAAATAGAGAAATGACTTTAAGTGTCCTTCACCCCTAGTAGGAACAGTATGTGATGAAACAGAATATGCCTGCACTTATATTTAATTTAGCTGACAAATGGCTTTTGACCAATTGGTGGTTACTCTGCTTCTTTTCCAGTCTTCTATTTTTATGAGAGTTTTTTTCTTTCTTTTTTTTTTTTAATACTGATCTTTCTGCAAACTGGTGACGCAATGTCATCTCAAAAATAGAATTGGGCAGAACATGTTCGATGAAATATATTTTAACTGAAATATATGGCTGCTTGGATGTCAAAACGTTTTGCAGAGAGCCTTGTGTTGATGAATGGGGAGTTTTCAGTACTCCAGGATGAGGTCTCCAGTCATGTCTGATCTGAAAGCTTGATTGAAAACTTGATCTCTCTAACCCAGAAATAAATGTTTCAACACTCTTCCAGATGAAAAGCTTTTGTTTTCATTTCAAGATCATAGACAAATTGGAATACCTGCAGAGTTTTGGAATGAACATACTCCACTGTCACCCAGCCAGCTTGGATCAAGACCTTCTCTTCAACAAACAGCTGTGCCAAACTTCCAAAAAAGGGTGCAGGACTACAGCCACAGTTTTGTTCCTCAGAAGTCGCTTTCAGCATAGCTGAAGTTTGAGCACCCTTTTTCTTTTCCACTGAAACAGGCTAAGTTAGGGCCAGTAGAGCAGGCTACAGTTGCACACAGCCAGTCAGCGACTCAATGTATGGCTCTGGTTGACTGCTGTAGTCTGGCTGGCTTCAGCTTCAGTACCATTGTGGCCCACCCTGGATTTTGGCGGAGCTGCGGCCTACCCAGAATTCTTTTGTGGCAGCTATAAAAATGTATAAGAACTATAAATCTTTGACTTCAAATTCCTCCAAAAGGGTGACTTGACTGAAACCCATAACTGGTTGAACTAGATTAAGCTGTAACGTTAATTGTGCTGATTGAATTTTAATGATCGGTTTCTTGTGTCAAAAGGTGATGTCGCGTTTTCAACCTGTGAGGCTGTGATTGGACATTAGCTAGATAATCTGTAAATCTGAGCAATACCCCTAAATTAGACTGTGAATCTTGCAGCCTTTGCTGGAATTTGCTGGTGATGTTTCCATCCATTGAACTCTCTGGCCATTTCCCAACATATCTTGAACTCAGATTGAAATCTGAAATATCTTATCTCAAACAGTTTTCCTTTGGGTTCCTTGAAAGTGCTAGACTTGATCTGGATATCTTCTTTTTCTAAAATTTTAGCATTCTTTAAAACTGTGAATATGTTTGAAAAGCAGGGTCCACTGTTAGCATTTAATAGCAAATATGCTGTTATTGGAAAAGTATAATGAAAAGCAGTAGTCACTTCTGTCAAAACTGTCTTCCATAGAGGACCTTGTGGAGCCATTCTCAGAAATAACCAAGATGAGTTCTCCAAGAGATCATATAATCTATCAATGATACCAGGAAATGGATGTCTGAATACTATTTGAGGATCTGGGCCTTGGAGAATGAAGCATCTGCCTCTGCCTGACAGGCTGTGGGAAGTTTTCAGGCCACTTCTGAAAACAGGACTTGGGTTAATTGAAATAGGAAAGCAGTCTGTAAACTTTTGTGAGTGAGAAAGGTACATCCTCAGGTATGATCTGTGTGAATGATTTCACAGTGGTAGCTGTAAAATTGAGTCTGACAAGATGCATGGTTTTTGCTTAGTTTAAACCACCTAACACACATGCTCCACAGATGGTGGGCAGAAACCAGAGAGGAGCTTTAAAGGGATGTCACCAAGATGACTTCAGTCCATTAGGGGAAATACCCAACTCCACCTTCTCAGAGTAGGAATTTATCATTGTGCCTAACTGTTACAGTGGGTGGTCTCTGTACTACTAATATGCCATAGCTGTTAGAAAGGTATTCCAATTCCTCATAATTCTGTAGTGTTTACTTACCCCTGCTGTGACTCTGCTATTGACTCTGTGGTTGTAATTATAGCTAATAATTCAGTAATCCTGATGATATATTACAACAAATTGACCAATCATTACACAGAAAATTGTATAGTGGCAATCACTTCCTAGCATTAGGAACGTTAGACAACGTTAATTAGAGATGACGAATACCTTATCCAGGCTCCAGGGTGCAGGGGATGTTGAGTGTAAAACGCTAACATTTCTATTAGTTTATATGATCTTTATGTGATGGCAGTTTGCTAATAGTTCAAACAAAGGGATCTCCTTTTACAGGAAAATACTGTATTGTGGCACATGGAGAAACACCATTTCAGCTGCCACTAGCTTTACCTGAAGTCAGTGGCATTGTGGATTGTCAAAATCAATTGTGTAAGGAGGACAGGCAGTGTCTGTAGATGTGCCTTGCTCCTCTACAGGCACTGAGCTGAAATCTTCTAGTATTCAGACAGTATTTTAAAATCCTAAATATGTTTGTGGCAATTAGATGCACTAGCCCGAAGAGGAACTGTGAACATGAACTGAAGAAGAAAATTGCCTCCTCTTTACCCCAGCATTCCCAAGAATGACTTTTTTTTTTTTTTTTAATTTTGATGAAATGGGTAGCAAGTGCAACATTGCATTTTTCATAATACTGGTGAGCTACAATGTGAGAAGCCTTTAGTGTCCATGGGCAGCATGCAAGGGATATGTAGACTGCAAATTAGGAAAAAAAAAAAGTTCATGTTTTCTGTGCACGACCTATATATGTGAGAATTTCAATGTACACCAATGTTTGCTTTAGAAAATTTGCATTTGTCCACAAGTGTAAATCAGAGTTTGCTACAAACAATGATCAGTGGATACCTGCCTGTTGTGGGGAGGGCTGCCATTCGCAATATTTCCATAGTACCCCTAAGACAAGCACCAGCATCACCCTTTTCCTTTCGTATTGCTTTCCTGTATGCAGCTCTACTGAAAAAAAAAACCAACAAACCAGCCCCTTCTGTCAGGGCTACAAGGCAGTTGAAGACATACATTCAATTACATTCACAAACATGACTGTGTTAAAATGTGTCAAAAAGATAAAATGGGTTAGGCTAGGCACCTTCTCCCATACCTTTCTTATCTTGCTTGTTTTATAAGGTTTGGGACAGGAGCCTTGTTTAAACACCAGTTAGTGTTACACCCTAACTTTAAATATGGACCTGTAGGCAGCAGTATAACATAAGTGTTAATACAATAACTGACTGCTGACCTTAGCTGAACCCTAGAACCATGCTTATTCTGCAGTACAAATATAGCCACTCAGGAGCGATCCTTTGCTTGGATAAAAATGCTTCCATTCAAAAGTAATGACAGTGTTTAAATTAATTAAGTTATAACTGAAGTTTTTCCACGATGGTATCTTAGAATAATAACCTACCAGTGTTACCCACAGCCTAATAAAAATCAGGCTTTGTGGTTTTAGGTAATATACAAACATTTCTGTAGGCTTGAGGTTAAAAAAAGAACAAAAATGTAGCATTTCTAAGGGAGCTGAGAACCTCTGTTTCACCTTCGGAAATTACTTCACCTCTTAGGACCAGATTTTTGTAAGTGTTTATGCATTACTCCTTTCAGCAGTAGTAAAGGGTAAATGATAAAGAGAGATGCAAATTACAGGTAATGATTTTAATAGGCCTCAGGTGCCTGGCTGTGTGTCTGCAGTTATTTGCACTTATGCTCCTTTGCTTTTAAAACTGGGAATTAGCAGCAAAAAGCCTAAGCATGAACGGAGAAATGTGAGCTGAAATATCTTTAGAAAGCAATTTTCAAAGGTATATTGTTACATCAGGTTGTAAACAAGGTGCCTGGGAGTTTTTTTGTACGAGGTTAGTTGCAGAATTGACTTGAAATATCCTCCCCAGGCATCTGTCTGTGTACTTAGCTGGCATAGTTCAGAAAACCAGTGAGCTCAGCACTCCACACCTGTACTTAGGGTCCTAAGTCACTGTAGAAAAGACTGTACTTAGAGTTGCTCTGAAGTACCTGTACTGTACCTGCTAAACGGATGCACAAAGGAATGGAGCTGTTAAAAGCGAATATAACTAAGGAGGGCTTTTTATGTTAAAAGAAGTGGTGTGCCTTGTGTAGTGCCCTTGGATGTGAGAAGCTTTTCTCTCTGTAGTAATGCTGTGAAGTCAGCATTAGGAACAAGGGAAGCTTTTAAAGGCTTCAACTTGCTTTGAGCTTTCATTCATAGAAATGCTTTTTACCTGGTGTCTTATATAAAGTAATTAAGTGTCACTTGTGTTGAAAGGACATGTTAGCTCTTGATCTTATTGCTCTCAGGCAGATTTTATATCGCAGGAGATAAGAAAGTATCCATCACATCACAGCATTTTAAAGAAAGAGGCAGTAAGATCTCCCTCTTTTCCCTCTCCCCTTTTCAGCCTCAGGAGTTTCTGAAAGTGCTGTGTTGCTCCTCCTCTCAGCTCCCTAGTATTGTCCTGCAGCTCAGACCCTACTTTGCAATAGGGATGTGATGGGCTGAGGTGAGACTGAGTTAAGCTGGTGAAATCAGGAAGAGGGCTTGAGCATGGTTATGGTACAGGATATACAACAGGGATTTTGGACTCTATCTGAGCCAAGCCTGTGTTAATTTTGAACTCAATTTGAGATCAAAAGCACAGAGACTGTTTGAAACTTTATCTGAATCAGAGTGCCAGATCACTTAAGGTAAACATTAAATAAGATCACTTCAATTACTCAAATTATGCAATCTTAGTAACTGGGATTGGGCATTCAGGTGAGGGACTGATCTGTTAGATTAGACTAGTGAGTGGGATAAATCGACTCACTTATTTCTCAATGCTGTGGATGAGCACTTAGCCAGCTACCTTCTCCATATCTGGATCACAGAGGTAGCTAAAACTTGGGCTGGCAAGTTCAGGGCTGTTGTCTCCAGCACCCAAAGGGCTCAGTCAGAAAGGGAGTTTCAACCCACCATCAGTGTGGGCACAAAGTAATTCTCACCTTTGCAAGGGCATTGCCTTTGCGAATAGATTTATGCCATTAGATTAAAAAATGATAGTGTAACACTCTTCATGACAGCTGAGAGACTACAGGAGAGGTTCACTGTAATAAAATGTAGTAATTAAAAACATTTTAACTGAACCAGCAGTAATAGTCAGGTGCCAGCTGAAATGCTGACAAAATCAACTCATTTAAAGATGCACCTGTGTATGAGGAAGTTCATCTGCAGTGGTTTGTTTTAGAAGGTAGATAGTTCTGATACCAGTTTATATGAAGAAAATTTTGCAGAGTTTTTTTTTTTTTCTAGCAGAGCAAATTTTTTGCTTTGTTATGACTGGTTTTTGCTTGCACTTCCCATGGTTTTCAGAATTCAGGTTCAGTAGCGGGAATTCAGAACTGGAGAAGCAGTGCCAAATTTCTGGTCTCTGCTTCCTGATGCCTGCTTCAAAGAGCATCCTTTGGTACAGCTCTGCCCATCTTCCCAGCTGTAAAACAACAAGCACAGCTTTTGTCCATCCTAAAATTCAGTTGAAACCTTTGACTGACTATAGGCTCGAAAACAACTTTTCCACCTCTTTTTAGGCTGCTTCAGACATGTACCACTTATGCCAGTCTTTCTTTTTGGTTATTTCTTCTTCTTGGTGTAAGAAGTATAAAGAAAGTACTTAAGAAAAAAAAAAGGAGGTTACTAACAACAAAAAAAATTTTGCTCCAAGTTACAGATTTTCAGCTCAATAAACAAACCTGTTGTTCAGACTGCAATGGGTATAGGTCTCTTGTCTTTCCTTGGTACAGCTCCTTCTGGTCTTGCAGAGAGAAAGAGACATTTTAACAGAGAAAGTGGGCCCAGCTCAAGTTTAGTCATGCCACTCTGTGGAAGTATGTCAGCCTGGAGCAGAGCCTGCTGTTGTAGGAGCCCTGTGTCCAAATGGGGGCTTAGAGTAAGCTGTCAGATTCATTTTCTCTCCCAACCTCAGGTGGGATCTGAATGCAGATAAAAGGTTGAGGCCCCAACCCAACAAGTCACCTCAGTTGTAGAAGAGGCCAGAGGAATCGATAACGTGTAATTTACAACATAGCAGTAACAGTGGAACTTTATAGGGAGGTTCAGTTATAGCATTGAGGTTGATTTCTTTATGTTCCATTTATTAAACATTTATAACGCTGTGGTATAGGACTGGTGCAAGCCAAGCAATGTGCAGTAGGTCCCAGCTTAGCAAACACGTCTGTGTAGTGTTGCTGCATGTTTATTTTGGGTGCCCACGGTATTACAAACTCCCATGGCTCACACGTCCTTGCCCATCTTTCCACATGTATTTCACAAATTCACATGACATAGTTGTTAATAACACCAAAAAATGCTTGTTTAAAGAAAAAGGCAGATTATTTTCTAAATATAAGCAACAGCTGGTTGTGACTGGAAGGAGATTGGCATTGAAAGTCATTCTCAGAGGCTTATGATGCTTTCTCTAAAACTATCTACAAAATTCCCTCCCTTTTCTGCCTCAAGCCTGAAAAAATTCTTCCGTTTCTTTTCCTTTTCATACTCTGACACATTCTCTAAGTGCTACTATGGAACAGTGCTTAAGATCCATAGAAAAAAGCTCTTATCTATTCCCTCAAGCTACAGCCTTTACCTGCTTAACACCTGTAGTTTGATTGATAACACTTTACAAGATGTGATAAAGACAATGCCATTAATAATATTCGCACACTGGTAATCTTTGCTCAGAATGCTGGGTTTGGCCCTTGGCAGTAACAGTTTCTATTTTCTACTGCAAGCTAATTGATTGGGGCGTGCAAACTTTGTATGTGCAGTTCCAGTAAAATATGTCCACACACTCATTTCATGATTAGATCTGTATGAAAACCAGGAGGAAGTGCCTTCGGTTACTTTATATTATGACATGGTTGGGATATAATGTGGGAGAGCAGCTCAGAGATTTGGTGCACAAACTTGGCATGAAAATTTCTTATCTATGTTCTATGAGATACTTCTCCGATGCGATCTCTTGTGTGGTGAGATCCTCCAGTGCTTTGCACACCAACCTTCGAGCACATTTGGGGTATGTCAAACACCTTGCCGACAGCACAACCCTGTCATCCATTCTGCAGTGTTCTTAGTTCACACCCTTGCACTTTTGGTACAGAAGGAATGCCACACTGGCATGCAGAGCGTGGTTCTTTCCTGCTCTTCCTTCTTGTGCAGTTACTGCTTGTTTTCACAAAGTGAGTGCAGGCTGCTCCACAGTGGTGTAAATAAGTTTTCCCAGATGCCAAGTAAAACATCAGAGAATAAAACCATATGTGTGTGTGTGTATCAGAAACCATATCAATGTCTCCTGGGACTGTGCAGCCCTACCAGCAGCCTGGAGATATTTAGAAAAGGAAAATTCTGCTCAGTGGGCCTAAAGGAGAGGAGTGGGCTAGAAGAGATCCAGGAGTTGGGGGCAGTCACTTGGACTGGACTTTTGGTGTTTAAGGACTGCCTTTTCAGATGAGTTCTTAGAGATCTTTACTCCTACCATCATACAGAGCAAAGCAGTGAAGTATCAGGGCCAGGTGCTCCAAGCTTGCCAGGCTTTTCTCTGTTCTGACCTCAGTGCAAGCCAGCACCGCTGTCTGTGCCTCCATAACATGAAATCCTACCCTTAGAAAAGGCCTCTCAGCCACAGGGGATCTCCACAGAAGGCCACCCCGCTCTGATCAGCTCCCAGGTGAATTAATGACGTGTTCCCTCCAGGTCTGGGTTTTGCCAACTGGCTGGAGCTCTGCCTGGGGAAGCAGACGGAGGTCTCTCTCATATCACTTCTTTCTTCTTCAGTGGGGCACAAAGAGGGATGCTCTCCCTGGCCACAAGATCTGCAGGAGAGTATGTTTTAATTTTTATAGGTCTTTTTGGTGATATTTTAAAACAACAATATCAACAGTCTTAGTAAGAGACATAAAATGCTGCCTTAAATACCTGCTCAAAAAGCAACTTTATTATAAGCCCCTTGACAGGATAGTTATGTTTTTATTTTTTCACTTCCATTGCAAAGAGTTGCTAATTAAAGATGTCATGTAGACCCACACAGGAAGGAAAGAATTTCACAAAATATCCTGTTTCCCACCCGAAGGATGGGAATAGAGTGGGGGGAGAGAGGATGAATCAAAGGATGAGCACAAGAATATAAAGTTAAAACTGCAATAGTGACAATAAGGGTTTGTTCTTTTCCACAGGAGCCTGTCCCAAGAAAGGATTCCTAGTGGGCTATTTCCTGTTCACATTACTGTCTTTCTCATGAGAATCCACTCTTAAACACCATGCCTCCTTGTAGGCTCTGACAGATGGTGGCATCCTACTAGACTCTGACTGAGCAAAGCAAGAAAGAGCTAACTCCTTGAGATAGTACTGGTGGTGCTGGAGTGTGAGGAGTAACCCACAGCCAACACTCACGTTACAAGACCTGCAGCAAAGATAAAGACTACTTATGTAACAGCTTGTGGCACTCCAGATAAAAATAATGTAAAAACAATTCAAGAGCTCTATTCCATTTTGGTTAATGCATGTTGGGTTATATCGATGGAGTCCTGATTCTTTGAAGAGGAATCTTGAGAAGTGTTAAGCACATCTGATGCTTATCAAGAAGGTTTAGGAATAGTCGAGATATATTTGATACTCTGTACAAGTTGCCCTTGGAAAAACTGTTCTGCCAGTGGTGCTCTTAATCTAAAATTCTAACCTTACCCATTTCAGATGAAGAACCCTCTCTCTGTGAGAGGATTTGAGAAAGTAATTCTTGCTAAGCAGATACTGTAAGAATGTTCCTGTTGTGTAGTGTCACATTGCACCCGGGTACTGGTACTGCGCATTTCGTGTGGAACAGTAGGAAGTAAAGGGAATCTGAGGTACACTGAATCCTGCTGTTAATAAATCACACATTGCAGGCTTGGAAACTTCTGCCTTTCACATGGTTACTCTTGTCTGAATAATTCTCTTTTAGCATCTACAAGTCTTGACCTTATGAAAACATCCAAGTATTTTAAACTGTTAGGTATAAACAGCAGCTTTGGTAAAAGAAAGATCAAGAATCTCTTCCTTTCACTATCCTCTCACCAATTAAAACAAACTAATTCGCCAAGTGTCTCACTTCAAGTTTCAAAAATTAGGTAGCGAGACACCTAGGTGTGAAAGAGAGGTGATTATGGAAAGGCCTAAAGATACTGAGACATAAAACAAATACAGAAAGCATAAGGCAGACATAAAATAAAAAATGGATAGGTCTGAGGTTGTTGATGATTTTTCATAGAAAAAAAAATCTACAAAATCTAAGACGGACTTCCCTTACTGCAGTGATTCTATGCTTTGTGGCCATACTGACAAAATTCAGATTCTCCTACATGTAAGTATTTTCAGTTTCCCACTCAGAAAATGATTGGGGTTTTTTTTGTTGTTGTTTTTTTGGTTTTTTTTTAAACTTTCTTACAGATCAATTGTTACTTTTAATTGAAATCATTGTTTATAACATTCAGTAGTTTTATCGCCAGGAACACCTGTGTGGGAACTGAAGGTGATAAGGAAAATTTCAATACATCACTCCTTTCTATTGTCAAGGTGTGTGCAGGTATAGAAGTCACTATCTGTCTCCTGTTTAGGTAAGATAAGGGAATCATAAAATGGGGAGTGTTCTACCTATGGTCAATATGTAAAATCCCACCTGAAGTGATTAATACTTGGAAACTAAATCAAACGTGAAAACCAGGTCTCAAATATGCTCACTTGAGGAATTTATCATGCATTTGTGTTTGAGATACTTTTTTTTTTTTTTTTTTTTTTTGCCTTTTCCATAGAATTTGCTAATGGCTATGCCACTGTGAGATATGCATCTATATCTCAATCTTAGGAATTGTATTTGGGCAGCTTCTGGTTGTTATACCAAATTGGTGCTTGCAAGGGTTGATGACTGAATAAAAGTGTATTGAGAATCCTAAATCTCATAGAGTATTTTAAGCCAAACACATCCTGAAGGACTGTTAGCATCGAGGGGTCATCTTAGTTACTCCACTGCGAATATATTGGCCTTTTGAAAAATACTCTCGTTTTTGAAAGTATTCTGTGCTAAGGATGATTCAGCCAAGAAGGACAGACTTTATGGGCAACACTGGCCTGAGAATCAGGACACCAGTCAGAAATTTTCATAGATCTTCCTTTCCCTCACAGTTATAAAGCACCTAAATAGCACTGAACTCAGTAATCTCAACATTTTTGGGAATCTGTGTTGCCATCTACTTTTTTTGAGTTCCCTTTTGAAGTACCAATTCCACTAGTAAGATTTTTTTTTTTTTTTTTTTGGACCAGAAGATTTTAAACTAGTCTTGCCCTTTGAATATGACTGTGATAATACCAGGTGGATTTGCTCCTCTCAATCTGGTGGAACTGGGTGCCTGCAGTATATCATAGAATCACCACGGTTGGAAAAGACCTCTAAGATCATCCAGTCCAACCATCCACCCATCACCAATATTTCCTACTAAACCATGTCCCTCTGTACAACATCTAAATGTTTCTTGAATACTTCTAGGGTTGGTGACTTCACCACCTCCCTGGGCAGCCTGTTCCAGTGCTGACCACTCTTTTGGAGAAGTTTTTCATAATGTCCGACCTGAATCTCCCCTGGCACAACTTGAGGCCATTCCCTCTAGCCCTGCTGCTAGTTACATGAGAGAAGAGGCTGGCCCCTAGCTCACTACAACCTCCCTTAAGGTAGTTATGGAGACAGGTAAGGTCTCCCCTGAACCTCCTCTTCTCCAGACTAAATAATCTCAGTTCCCTCAACTGCTCCTTGTAAGGCTTGTGATCCTTCATGCAAACAACTGAAAAGTATTATGTCCATAGCAACATCGTCGTCTTACTCAAGGCTTTCTCCTCCTTCCATGTTTAGCCTACAAACATGTAGTCTGCCTCCTGGATCTGTTGGATGCCTGGAGCATCATACCACTCTCTGTCTTTGCTTATCTTACTTTCTCAAAAGTCTGTTTTAGCCCTGCACACAAGTCAAGAGTTGTGGCATATGGCATAATGCAGACCTTCTGGCATGCTAGCCTACTTAGATAGCTCTATCTAGCTGGGCTCTGAAGGTCTTGCCAGTCTTGTTTTGCATCAATCAAGATTTCTCACTGTAACTATGCTTCTCAACAGAGAGGTCATCTTTCCTGAAATTAAGGACAATCAGGAGACTTTTTCATGGTTCAGAAATCCGGACTGCTTCACTGATCAGCCCCATGTTGGTGCCGCCCTGTTGCTCTGCTCCTTTTTAGGATTTCTCTCACAGCCCTGTTACCAATGTGAGCCACAATTTTCTGATACCAAAGCAGAGGAGTCCACCTGGGCGAGCTCAGTTCTCTCTGAGCATGTCAGACAGCCTCTGCTGTTTGCATCTGTTTTGCTATATGGAGCTTAACTGTTGATTTCACTGAACTGAGAAGAGTGTAGTTGGCAAACTCATTGGCTTAATGAGGTCTGCAAACTGTCTTTGAGTCCAAGACTCCCATGATGGCAATTGCTTGCACTTTTCAACACAGCAGTCTTTATTCAGGGTAAAATTTTCAAAAGTGCTTAAGTGAAGGTCAATAAGACCTAGCTATTAAAATATATAAAGAAATAAAATCTGGACCCATAATTAACAGATGTTTGTGGTCCTGCAATAAGTGAAACTATTTTAACAGCACTTTGGTAGAAACCAAATGCTAAAGTAACCCTTTGGTTAAAAAGCTGCTTAAGTGTGTAGCCTGATGGGAAGGACTCCCTCCCTGAGAAAAAGCAAACCCTGGGCTCAAAGAATGCTTAATTACACAGACAAAATGAAACAGCCCCACATGGAGGGCAGCTTGGAACTGCTTCCACCCCCAGTTCTGTATCTTGGGGGAGTCTAATGCTATAATGGGATGGAAAGTACAATAAATAGCAGGGTGGAAAGTCTTTGGCTACAGTAAACGAGAACAAGCTCAAATGCAGCAGATGCAGAAATGAAGGAAGAGAGCAGCTTACCTTCAGAAGGCCTCAGGTAGTCAGGGATCTCCAGCAAGATGCCCTTGCCTTCATTGCCAACCCTTAAATGAGGGCTGGGAAGGGGTGCATTCTGTCTCCACCCCTTCCAGACACTCAGGTGCACTGCATGTATCTGAGCTCCCCTGAGTTGGCCCTGTCTTCCCACCAAGTGCTTAATCACTGTTTCAGGCTGTGATTTAGCATATCCACTACAGGGAGCATCTTGTCTATAGCAGGGCAATCTGCTCCTTTGGAGGCAGCAATTTAGGCTCTGGCAACTTACCCTGCTGTATTCCCCTGTGTATCACTTCCACGGAGGAATGTTGGGCAGCTGACAGGTGACAGGCTGGTTGTTCCCCTTAACCTAAGAGATGTTGAGTGGCATTCCCAGGGAGGAGAGATAGTGACTTCAGGCACCCCAGGAAGCCAAAGGATTTATCTTTTGTATCCAGGCTACTGAGCAAATAGGGGACAGAATATCGTGTCTTGCTTTGTGAAATCTAGCCTTTTAATTTCCTTTGCTTTCACTAGACTTGTCCAAAAATGAAGTGTTTCATTTTGGGGGTCAGAAGAAGGTCTTCAAAGCAAAATGACATTTTCTCATTTTTCATTTCATGTAAGAAATTGGATGGGGGGGAAAATTATTTCAGTTTAATCCAAGCCTCCAAAATGTTTCCCAGTTGGCAGTCATACTGAAAATAAATGCAATAATTCATGTAGCCATACACACTTCGCACTCGGTGACGATGAGTTACACAAATACCTATATTTCATTTTAAGGCATTCGTTTACACAGTGAAGTAGCGAGACTAAGCATGGGAATATATGTTTCAGATTCAGTGCCTGGATTTGTGAGCACATACGATGGACATGGATGATAGAAAATGAGTACAAATTCCACTTTATTTGTGTTCCTTTTCTTATATAAGCTTGTGCGCTTTATCTGATTGTTACTTGCTTTAATAATAGTAACCCTGTGTGGGATGGAATGAAAGCTTTCCACAATGAACCTCAGCTCTGCTGACCTGACTAGCACTGACCCAAGCATTAGGCTGCTTTCTATGACAGGCTGAGGAGGCATGGTGTAAAAAGAGAGAAGCATCTGTCCCTGGGTTGAGTAAATGAAATAGAACTTAAGGCAACAAAAACCATGAGACTAACTGGATATCTCATCTATCCTTCTAAATGTAAATGAAAATCACATGTAAAATATTCTTAATAAAACAACTGGCACCTTTAGTTATTTTAAGCTCGGACTCTGCCAAATGCAAATACAACAAATAATTTTAGAGAGAGAACTGAGTTGGCTAGCCCCAAATCTGTTTTTCTATTTTTTTTACAGAGATGCCAACACTGTTTGATCAGCATGGGAGAGCAATTTGTTGACTCACGAACTTAGCTCTCTCTGATTACTGCTTACATAGCACTTTGGAAAGGTTGGCCAAATACCTTCAAGTCAAGTACCTTGTTATTATGAACATGAGTGCCAGTAACAAAGAAAAAATAGCCTACATGTCACTGAATAATAAATCACGAAGGCAAATAAACGACTTTTCTAAGAAATGCTCTATTTACATTTTGTCACGTGACATGGCTATGCTTATGCTCGTGGACGTGATAACACTTAAAAGAATATTTCCCTTTCAGTGCCACATCTTGGCATCAATCATCTTAGTGCAACTACATATTCTGGGATCTGTTTGCAATCAGGCAAATGAAGTGACAAGGGAGACTTAGCGGTAAGACCAATTTTTAGTTTAAGTGATGAAGCTCTATAGGTAAACATAGCTGGCCTTGTTCAGCAGTCATAAACTACCTCTCTCACATGAGACTGGCAAAATTACTCATGCAGAACAGGTATTCATCCTCCTTAAGCATCACATGAATGAGGCCATGGTAAAGTTATGCAAAAGGAATATGTATCCAATCTGATAAGGAGTCCCTAATAATTGCTGGTATTTTCCATAATATTAGTTTAGGGCTTGAGCCACAAAAAAGGTTTAGGCATGTAAGCTCTGCCTAACTGCCTCTGTAGGTATCTGCAGCCAAAATTTATATCCTCAAAACCCCTGCTCAGCTACTGCCTAACCCTGGAGGCGTCTGAAGTCTGCAAGTGCCTACGTTCTTGCCAGGAAAATTCCTGAGGTGCCCAGAGGTCTGCTCCTGGGCATGCCTGGAACTGCCTCTGTTTTTTCTTTCTTCTTTTTTGTGTTATTTTTGTGGGTTTTTTTCCTTCAATTCCTGTGCTCAGTAAGTTGAAACCCATCTCATGTTTAACCCTTGATGGCATCCATGACTGGGAGCTCTGACAAACCCCCTTTGAGAAGCCCTGATTGTCTCTTGGCCAAAAAAATAAATAGCAAAGCTGGAGGAAGTAGTAGCTTAGCCTCAGTCGACCCTTCCATGGTGGCAGGAGACCCAGCTTCACATCCTCCCTCTGACACAGAGGGGGATAAGATAGCTGTGTTTCTGTGGGCCAAACAGAAAGCAAGGACAGTTAGCTAGCCTAGTGCAGCACAAGGGCTCCTTGGCCGTGCAAAGGCTGATGCTTTGCCACGTGGTATAGACCTGCATCTCTCAGCTGGAAGAGAGGACAGTCCTGGAACTCTATCCACGGCCTGCTTCCTGAGTGGCTCTGTCCAGGGAATGGCCTGGGGTGCTGGACAAGGTGCAAACGCCAGCACAGAGAGCTTGGGGGCCTCCCCTCACCTCCAGCCTGGCAATCAGGGTGTTTGGCAGGAGGCTTGGGATGCACTTCCTTGGGCAACCCAACCAACATGATCACTCCAAGCTGCCAAAAGGGGAGGCCTGGCTCACTCACCCCACAGCCCTTGGTCATGAGGCCCTGCCCTCTCTTGAGGCACTTCTGGCACCCACTGGCCTCTGCCATGTCAGTTCAGCTTACTACAAATACCAAAGGCTTTTTTCTCCTCCCCTTGGCAGGTATAACCTTGCGCTGATTTAGGGAGTTGTGTCATCCTGTGAAAGGATCCAGCAACCCCCACATCTGGCTCAGAGGAGACAGCATGAGCAGCTGTGGTCTCTTGCCAGCTTGAGTGAGGGCTACCTTTAGACATCAGCCCCTTTCTCCTGGGGCATAACCTCTTGGTTATGGGCTGGGCAGAGAATTGTGCCCTAGTGCACCACCAGAAGTCTTTCTGTTGCAAGTGAGAAAACTCTTAAGTGATCTTATTTTGGCTGCATCTATCCATTTTTCCTCTTTCCCTCTTTAGTTTTTTTTATTTTGCAGAAACAGTTCAATTTCTGACCTTTGGTTATTGTGTGCAGGAGCTGATGTTCATGAGAAGGGGCTAACGTATTCCATACCAAAGAAAAACACAGGCCAACAGAAGACAGCTATTCATTGCCAGCAATGGGAAGAGGGAAAAACACACAGTAACTCCTCTACTATCTTCTTAACTGTCTTCAGGTGAGAATGAAAGCAGGTGCTGCAATTATGTTTCAAGTAACATGAAGCATGTAAATATGATGGAGATGTTCTCCTCTTCTTGCTTTTTGCTTTGTCATGTGAAGCCTAGGAGGTAATAATGTGGTGAATGCCAAATGTAGTAAGCAAGAGATCCAGAAGAATGAAAATGAGCTAAAGGGTTAGGGCATTAGTATGACTAGGAGGGAGAAGGAAGAACCCATGGCCCCCTGAGGTGGCTCTATTTCCAGCTGCTCCATGGGTTTAACGTCCTACTGCTCCGTAGTAGTACCTTAGCTTCTCTAGCTAAGGTAGTCTGAGCACCTCTTGGAATACTTCTGTCCTTCCTGTTGGACTTTTTGGTAGGATATCTCAGCCTGGACCTTGTCTAGCCTGGACCTTGTCTAGCCTGGTCAGGTATAGCTGGGCACCAGCAGTTAGTGCTCCCAGATTGAGTTCAAATGCCTTGCTGATAGAGACATGGAGCTGAGATCTGCTTTCCTGTAAGAACATGGATTCTTCAGAGGCCTGTTGACAGGTAGATAGTTTCACAGTTTCAAATCTGTTACTGATCCATCTTATATCTCAGTGGAAAAACAGCATACTTTTTTTTCCTGTGGCTGAAATGTGCTCCTATGTTCCTGTCTATATAGATTCTCCAGTTCTTGAATGTATTTCTTGAGTATGGTTACACTGGTAGCAGTAAGAGTTGAATCCATATCTTTCCAACAGATATAGAATCATTCCAGTATCATGTACATAGCGGAGCTGATATTTGGGCAAACAACTGGAGCAATCAGTTGGCACAGCTAGTGAGTTATAAATTAGACAAGCATAAGGTAGGCAGGACTTGCACCTCACGTCTGCCAGTGGCTTCTTTGTGTAATGCCAGTTCGGCTGCATGAATCTCCTATTTAGCCTCAAAAAGAAATACTTCATTTTTTTGACTCTTCAGTTGTGCCCCCCTCTGCCAAGATTACAAATTAGAACAAGCTTGTGGTAATTAAGAATGTGTTGTGGTATTTATTTTTTTCTAAAGACCAGACTTAAAGTATGAAGGAAGTTCATTTCCCTCTTGTCTTCAGACCTCACAAAGCAAACAGGTAATGAAAGAGGCTGTCCTGATGGTAGTCCTGCTGGGGATCCCCAGCTCAGCCCTTGGAGGAACACTGGGCCCATGCTGCACATCACTTGTTTTCCAGATGAACCCCTCATAAATGTGTTGAAAAAATGTTTCTAGCCCTGACCCCTTGCTGCCCTCTGACATGGGGCTCCCTGGGTGGACCCTGTCCTTAGCACATTGCTTGGCATGCCTGGGGCTGTTCGTGGTCTCCATTACAGCACACATCTGGGCCTGTCATGGCCACACTTTGAGGAATGGTGCCCATCAGTGAGGGAACTCTGCTTCATGCTCACCCTTGGCTGTTATCTCCCCACCCCTTTAGGGAGCAGACGCACACAGATAAAGCTTTTTTTTCAGATGAGTAGTATGTATTTAATTGTATGCTGCCAGACAGAGTTCCTTGATGCCAAGCTTCTTCCTAAAACAAATTTTACAGTGGAATTAAAACACACATTTTGCTGTTTCAGAATACCTTTATCATAAAGTGCATGCAGACTCTGAAGTTGAGAAGGTCTTGTTTGGGAGAGATTGTCATTGATGTATTGTGAAAGTTTCTTTGTGTAAACCACCCTTTCAATAAAGAGATTTTCTTCTTGATGAAGAATTCTTAATCCTTGCTTACAAATACAGCCCACATACTCAGTTAAGTATGCAGAACTACATTCTGTGGTGGTCACTCTAAGGGCAAAGACTTCGCTGGCGCTGGTTAGTATGTAGATTCATACAGCTTAGCTCAAAGAAGAGTCATTTTGCATAGGTTTTCCACAGCCACCTGCTTGCTGGGTGGCATTCAGTAAAAAAACATGATATATCTGGGCCTCAGCTACATATAAATAAATATCGTATCTTAATAGATGTGCTACAAAATTAGCAGGATAATGCATCTATCCCTTTTTCTGTTTCATGTACCCTTACCTTAAGATTTTATGTCAATGTTCATTGTGTCTGCCACTTGCAAAGCACCTGTGAAGGCAGAGCCCTCATCCATGGTGGGGCTTTCTTACAGCATGGTGAGGGTCATTAACAAGTAGCATATTATACCCAGTGAGAAAACCAGAGAACTGCTTCACTGCTCAAGTGTGCTTCTTTCATATTCCACAGCGTAGTGGGCTTTAAGTGTCTGAGGTGCTTTGTTTTTCCCATATCTCACCTGATTTCCAGCACAGTGTAAACCATGGTTTTTTATCCATCAAAGAATTACCTTTAGGTTAAATAAGCAGTGTTGTCAGTTTCCACGTCTTACAACCATTTGATTTTTGAGACGTGTGTTGCAGAAGGCCTTTGGTGTTGCTGCTCTCCCACCCCCTCCCCACTCAGCTGCTTGATCTGTGAGAAAATGTGTCTTCCTGGTAGTGCCATATTAGAAAGGAGGGGTGAGTGTTTCCTGTCTAGTTGAGCTATCATCAAGTTTCAGTCCAAATAAAGCTGAAAGGGTCTGCAGATTGGGAGGCTTTTTTGGTGAGACTTACTCTGTACATTTGTTTTTATAGTACTATAGTTGCCAATCAAAGAAGCAAGAAGTCAGTGCTTAATCCAATGCAGACTAAACAGCAAGGGGACTGGTTATGGGAATTTGCTTACAAAGAGATTTCCTGTTCTGTTTGGAGGTCAGTCCCAGTAAAAATAAGATAATGGAGGGATTTACTTGGTTCCTTAACACAGAAGTGTGGAAGTGATAATCTCAGTGCAGTGTGTAAAGAACATGGGCAGGAATTATGCGGTGCCTATAGAAAAAGGCTTTTTCTCTCTTACTTTGTGGAAGGAAAAGAGAATATCACTTCAAATCGAAACATCAGAACCTTCATTTTTAATTGGTTGTCTTAGTTCTCAGGCCATAATGAGGATGCAGATCCTTCAAAGGCAAATTATGGCAGATTGTTCTTTTGCAATCACGTTGGCAAACTTGTCTCCTAGTGATGAGCTAATTTGTTGGTATGTTTTACAAACTCATTTGCATTTAGTTGTACTGAATTTCCATGTTAATAAGGGAGTAATCACTCAACAACAACAAAAAAAATCCGATCTCTAGGCATAATCTTAGGGATTATCTAGAACATCTAATTACTTCATCTGATGCAATTACACTATTCCAAATGGGTAGAAGAGTGCATATTTGTCATATACATTGCCTGGGGGAACTCCAGGATGCGTTTTATGTAACCGCATCAGTGTATTATGATAGATGGTTGGAATAAAGCTGAGGTCAAGAGTCACAAGAGTAGGATCCTCCTGAGCAGCAGTGGTCGGCTCATGAAGAAGCACAGCCTGGGAATGTTTTCCATGGGGCAGTAAGAGATTGTTTGTTCCATTATGTTACACGGAAGTAGAGCTGCAGCAGTGTACTCTTTCAAAGGGAATTGCAAATGAACACCACTTCTCCTCCTGCTTCAAAATAGAAGTGCTGCGGGAATAGGTTGTAGATGCCCCATCCTTGGAGGTGTTCACGGCCAGGTTGGATGGGGCCCTGGGCAGCCTGGTCTAGTATTAAATGTAGAAGTTGGTGGCCCTGCCTGTGGCGGGGGGGGGTTGAGATTCGTGATCCTTGAGGTCCCTTCCAACCCGGGCCATTCTGTGATTCTGTGAATAGCTGCCAAGAATGGTCAGATTACCTTAATTGTCTTAGCTTTGTCAAACCCTCACCTTAGCCAATGACAATTTGAATGCAAGTAAACTGAATGCAAGTAAACTTCGAGGGGATATTGTTAATGAGCCGTACAGCTGTTTTGCTTATTACTCATCCATATGCCTTCCCATTCCCTCTGAGGAAGAGAGGGAGATTCACTTTCACACTGCCCATTGCAAAGTTTGACCATGCAAGGTATGGTCATAGAAACAGCCAGGGCAAGATTTGCAGGTAAAGGGCTGGAGAAAGTCGGGAGCTGCAGTTCTTGGTGAATGGCATTTTCCCTGTATTAAGCAGTGCTTTTGTCCCTCTCCTCTACATAACCTTCTCATAGCAAATGCTCTATCTTCATTCTTAGCACATATCCTAGTAGTTTCCTCATGCTTTTTTGGATAACTTTTAGCTGTAAAGCTATCAAATCTGTCCTGACATTTGCCTGCCATAGGTTTGTTCCATTAGATACCTAACTATTTTCTTCAAGAATTATACAGACATCTGTTTTTCTCTGATGTGTTTCCAGCCTTCACATCCTTGTATTAACATGGAAATAATATTCAACTTAGAAATCTGTAGTTTCATTCTTAAGATAGAGTTGTGATGAACAAATCTAATTTATTGTGGCAAATGCAGTTGTTACCTTGCATGACATTAAAATTCCTTCCATATCTCTAGAAGAATTTCACCCACTCTGACTTCTTACATAGGCCAGAGTTAGGGTCTGCCAAGGTTCTTGTTAGATTCTTCTTTTGGGGTGGGATATTTGGAGATTATAAGAGATCACTTGTTTTCCAAAAATATGTTTGGTTCTTGTTAGCAGTCCTGGGCAAAATCTTTGCTTGTACTTACATGTAAACCAAGTTGTCCAACACATGAACTAAACATTAGTATATTATTTCTCTGAGTCTTCTGATGTAACTTTATGAAATCACGTTATAACTTCTGTTGCATTCATCCACACTATCTCTTCTTTGTGATACAGGTGGCAGAGCTAAACGTGAGCAATGAAAGACTGTGTCCTAGTTTGACAGTGGAGTCTGTACTGCATTTATTCAACTGGTAAATGGAATCTCCATCTAAATGTTGTTCATATCAATTATTCTTGCTTGTGTACATTAACTTGGTCAGTAAGTGAAGATTTCTCCAGTTATTTGTTTTACTAAGTCTTCAATTTCTTCATTTGGTTTGGAGATACAGTGGTTCATGGATATGGGTGTTAATCTTTTTGTCTAAATCAATCACTTTTTATGACACTGATCTGTTTGGCATCTCTTTAAAGCATTCAGCAGTTTTCATGGCTTCATTGCTCCTCTCTTTAGGTTTCCTCATCTGACAACAATTACAGTTTTAACCAAATACACAGTGCTGTCACGTGGAAAGAGCTGTGACATATCATTATTGACCACTGGTGGTGAATCTAACTGTAGTAGATTGGCTAGTCTAGTCTATTTGAAATTACTGTTCTTATGCTTTGTGGACTCTTATTGCTGATAATTTTCTCAGTGCTTCATACATAGGCTGTGTCTTTTTTTAAGGTTTGAGCTTGTTTTGCCATGTGTCAGAGTAATTTCTGAGTTCATCTGTAAACTTGGATATCCCAGAAAGTTGGTTCAAATTTACCTCTGTACAGATCTGTTAATCTTGTTTGTAGACACTCTGCCCGGGTAATTCCATGTTCTTGTTGCTTGGGATTATTGTTGCTTGGGAGTATTTCTCCTTTCATTATGAACAAGGACACCAACCCTCCCAAATCCCAGAGAGAGTGTACATGTTGTGCATATCTTTAACTTTCTCACTTGCTTCCTGTCATCCCTGACTTTGGCAATGATATTACCTATGCTTAAGCAGGTGTCATTTTGGGACTTTTGTCAGCTAGACTTAGTATATCTGCCTGTGGTTTTGAACACATGAATTTGTTGGTTTCACAGTACAAATGTCATTTTGGAGAATTGTATGATATCTGTCTTGAAGCAATTGATTACTTCTGCTGCTGATCTGCATTTTGCTGCTGATCTGCATGAAATTTGTTTGCTTTTGAAATTAAACCGAGTTGTTTATGAAGGATAAATAATTTTGGCTCCAAAACTATCACTTCCAGAAAGAAATTATTGTTTTAAGGGTTTAAATAATTTTTATGTCACCTCTGGCTCCTGACACCAACCCACCCAAAACTAAAGATGTTGTGTGATTTAACTTCCTGTCATTGCTTATGCTGCTTGTTTCACTTAGCAATGCTTCTTATGTTCCAAAAATACATTTTCATAGTTCACTTTTTGTAAAGAACTTGCTGATCATTTCTTTCTGCATGCTTTTCAGAGTGACCTATTAAATCTGTTGGGACAAAATGAATTCTTCAGAATGACTATTTGATTTTTGTTCTGTAAGGCTTTTGATTTGGACTTCCTGAAAAAAGCCTCATCATTGCTCCTTTGTCCCTTCGAAAGAATCCCAGGACTTACCCTCTGACCTCAGAGATGCTACACCATTTGCTAGTCTACTGTATGGGAACTGTTGAATCACGGCCTGAACCTCTGATTGACCACCTGAGGCAAGCACTGAGTCAGCTGCAGGGGCACAGGTGAATGCAATTTCACCTGAGTGACCAGAAGGGGTGGAGCCAGGCTCCTCCTAGACCCCATTTAAGGGCTGACTCCCAAGGAGGAAGGATCTCTATCTGGAGATCACTTCTCTTGGAGCCCTTCTGTGAGCCCAGGACACAGGTAAGCTCTTTATTTCATTACTCCTTTGTAATGCGGCAATCTCTCTGGTCTTATACCTGTTTGCCATATATCTGCAAAGCCAGGTTTGCTTTCTGTGGTCTCCTTATCTCCACAATCCTGGTGGTGCTCACTGAGGGGGCTGAAGACCCCCTGCTTCTGGCTCAGGAGGGTGCTGAGCATTTGCACAGAATGGCTGAGGCCCAAGGAGAGGTAAAAATGTCAACTTCAGTCTAGAGATGTAGCCAGAACCTCCACTTCTCCCAAAAATGAGAAAGGGAGAGGCCACCTCATCTACCTCTTCTCCAAGCAAAGATGGTGAACCAAGGACAGAACATGGGAGGAAGGTGCATCCAGAAGGGCAAGTGGAGGTTTCTGAGGGAGACTTGAGGGTGGGTGTCCTTTAGCAGAGGCTAGACCCAGTGAGCTCTTTGAAGTGAAACTGGTGGAGGTGCTCAGCGTGTCCCCACATGTGAAACTAAGCTCATGTGGCCATCTCCCCAGGTGCCGTGCATCCAGCCTGCTGGCCCCAGTCCTCCCTCACTCTTCACTCTTCTGTCATATTACATCCACGGGGCACATATTAGATACAGTATTCTTGTTTTTCTGACTGTCTACACAGTTGAACTTTGTCTTAATTAAGATACGATTCAGTGAAAACTTACAATAAAGCTGTGACCTCTGTACATGATTTCTCAGTGGCATAGTCACTAGGTCTTACTTCTACAGAACTCCTTCTACTTTGTTCCATAAGGAACATTTTTTGCCTTCAATATTTGTTGTGCATGAAGTAGCTGAGTTTTTTCATGTAATGTTTGGGAGCAACAGTAGCTATGTGCTCTTCTTAAAAATCCCTTTTGACAATCTCCATAAGCTTTCTAGTCTACTTACTTTGAAATTATTTTGGATTCTCTGTGTTCCCAACAAATCATAGCCAATACGGATCATATGTTGTATTAAACACTTGATCTCTCCCCAGAAATTCAGCTACTTCATACTCAATGGCCTGTCCAAACAATGAATTAGTTTCTTCGTTAACTGGATAACAAAGGCCAGCCACAACATATGTTTTCTTTCTTTTGAAGTGCTCTCTTTAAAAAAAAAGAAAGAAAAAAGAAAAGAAACAGCTTACATTCAGATGTTTACCAGTTAAAAAAAAAGTTTCCTCTGAGTGAGATGTATCTGGGGAGCTTTAAAAGATTTTATTATCATTGTTGTAAATTTAGTAACAGGCTGAAGCAGGAACCCCAGTAAAACTGAAATTAAAGAAAGTTGAACAGCAGTATGGTCTTCTGTGTGCGGTGCTTCATACATGAAGCATGCATGCTGACGTGTCATTTAACAAAGTGCCTAAAAATAATGGCCTTGGCTACTAAAAAAATGTTGGTGAAAGCACATACTAAAGATCTGGCTCTACTGACCAGAATTTTAGTTATGCAGAAATTTCTGCAGAAATTTCTACAGAAATTAGTGGAACCAATGTTGTTTTCAATGTTGTTATAAGAATTTATACTCATAGACACGAGTTCTCTGTCAGCATTCAGAGGCCTGTTTGTCTGGTGAAGTGGGAGGTTTTAATAATATGTTTTAAAAGTAATCTCTCATCTAAGAATTAAAAAAGTATGCCACAAAAGGCATATTGACAGTAACTGTTGCCTTCTGCAACTGTGATGTTAGCCAACAGTGCCATAAAGTAGCATCCTGCTGATAAAGGAATATTTTGTGATGTTCTGTGGACTCTAAGACAATGACGATGTAAATGAGAAATAGGAGTTAATCAAATATGGATGTTATTTCAAAGTAAAATATTATGTTAAAGTGGGACAGATTTTGGAACAGCTGTCATGTGACACACAGCTATGTGATTAAATTCTTTTCTTGCTGCCTTAAATCAACACTTTTCCACCAATCAACAATTTTTCCACCATGTTGTCAGTACTTGTTCTTCCACATCTCTCCTGCAAGAATTCTGTATGTGAACAACCCTTGATCTTTCAAAAATTTTCTGAGACTTGGCTTATTTTCAACATGAAAAGGGATAGTGAAATCATAAAACCAGAGCAGATGAAGGTATAAAACAAGAGTTAGTTATTTATGACTTCAATGTACTCTTCTTGGGCTTGGTCATTCATAACCCAAGGATGAGAATGATTCCCAAAGCTGAAAGGCAAGGAATTTGAACTGCTAGAAGATTTTTTCATTGTTGTCTTAAATAAAATACAAAAGCAATAGTTTTAAAAATGCAGCCCTGATAAATCATTTTACCGCTGAACAATGAGATCATTTAGTTATAATACTCTCAGAGTTGGTCATACCACCTACAAGCAAAAATAAATGTTTTAGCTAAGAGATGAGTCAGACGTTGTGTTATGCTCTTGAGTGGTGGAAAAGAGCTTCAGCAATTGTCTCTTTTGAAGGAAGCCCCTGACCCCTCTGAGTAAATGTGCTGGAGGGAGGGGTTGTTGCACCAACTTGGCAGTTGGGAAGAGGCAATGTGGGAGGCTCACCTCCTGAGCCCCTAAGCAGCTCAGTAAACTCAGCATTTGGAGTCCCAGAAAATGTGAAGGTCAAACTCCTCCAGGCAGAAAATGACCCCAGCAAAAGGCAGTGAGTAGCTGCTACCCAATTCCACATTTGGGGGGAAAAAAAAGATGTACCTCTTTTCGCGCCACTTGAGTTTGTGGGTGATAAAACTGCTGAAACCTACATCAGCCTTCTCCAATGCTTCTCGAAAGAAACGTTCTCCAAACTTTTGTAGGCAACTGGAGTAAAATGTATTTCCAAAAGGTAAAAAATTCATACTCATCGAGGATGTACTGATGTACCTTCAACCACTTTCTAAAGTTGCAAAGCTACTTAGTCAATGGTATAAAGGACTCCTAACAATACTTTGCTGGTACTAAGTATAATTCACTTCTGACTGCTTTTAATATGCATCTGCCTTTCTAATTCCTGGTAGGTGTTATTCATTGTGAGAAATTACCCTTAATTTTAAGGAATGACTGTGGATTTAAGCACAGCATACAGAAACTTTATGTGAAATTCTTGTGTTTGCAGCAGTATGACTCATAGCAACCTTAGTTAAAGTGGGGGGGAAAAAAAGACTTATTTTAGATCTTGTATCTGAATTTAGAATGAGTTTAGTTGGATGCAAGTCCTAATTTTGAAGGAATTTATTCCAAATCTTCTGCTTTTGATTGAGGCTGTGTTTAAATACCTTTCAAAACCATTAACCAAGGTGACGCAGTTTAAGTAACACAGTCAAATAACAGATTTTACCATGAATGCTTCATAGGAAACTACTTGCAGTCCCAACCTCTTCTCCTTAAAAAGCATCATAACCTACATTTACAGGTGGATAAACTGTGGCAGAAACTGGATCAGATAGTCACAGGACAGGAAGAGCCAAGAGCATAATGTGTGGCATCTTCTTCCATTCTCCTTGCCCCTGAGCTCATGGCCTCCTTCACACGTACTTCATCATGTCTCCCTTGGAGATAGACCACAATAGTTACACAATCACAAAGACATGTTTGCATGGTATAAAAAGGTATTTTGACCTTTATCACAACTTGTGGTTCTTTAGGATCTGGCAAAGTGTCTCTGCTGCTAAATGGAACTGATAGGAAGTATTTTTGATGACCAGTGTCTGTGTTGCTTAATTTTGGGTATGTTCTCTAGTTTTGTTCTGGCACTGCCAAGTGGTGCTCTCTAAGACAGTACCTATACCTGGCACAGAGAATGCAGAGAACAGAAACCACTCCCAACAGAGGTTATAGATGAGACTGAAGCAACCTTAAATCCTTCTTTCTTGCCTAGACTTCCAAGGTCCAGTAAGCATTGCACCTTCCAACATCTCTGCATCCTCATGCAACAAAGGCATCAAACTCATCCAATGAAAATACTATTCTAGGGGCACCATGTGTTATTTCAGACATATGGAACTGGAAATAATAATAATAATAAAGGCCTACCAAAATTTTAACTACATCTTAGCATCACCATAGAGCAACATAAAGGATGAAGATGGGGTGGTGAGAAAGACCAAGGCCAAGTGCAGTTATCCTATAGCCAGACCGGGCTGCTTGATCTTAAGGCCAGGAATATTCCCTGGCCCTGTTTTATTTAGCAGTCCTGATATTAACCCAGAATCCAGCACAAGTAAGTTCTTTCTACATTAAAGTTTTACTGGAAAATTGGTATTTCTGTATTATCTGATTTCTTTACACTGTGTCATATCAGCAGGTCTTTGTAGAAATCTGGAGGAAAAAAACAAACGAGTTAATTTAAAACAACAATTAACCTCCATCTGTTTTCAGCCAGGCAGTGTAATTTGTGTCAGATTTGCATCAAGTGCTTGCCATAGTTTATTCAATACTAAATATTTTATTAGTATTTTCCTAATATTTAAGTAATCAGAAAGAATCAATTTTAAAGTCTCCTGAGCTGAAATGACAAAACAGTCAGTGCTTTCATGTTTATCTTTTTTTCTTTTCTTATTTTTTTTCCTGGCATTGCAAGAATGTCATTAAGATTTCAATTCAGAAATATATTAAAGTTTCAAGAAACCCCATAGCAATTTCACTCTATTAACATTAATTTAGAAATAGCAATCTCTTTTTTTTTTTTGGAATTCTGGCAAAACATAACTGTCATGTAATTGATATATAGGTTGCAATGAACATATGTCTCATAACAGGAAATTAGGAGTGTTACAGATCTGAGGAGTTTTTTTTTGCATTATCCAGAAAGCCACTTGAGAGCATGTTAACAGAATAGTTGCTTTTTTTCCAAGCTTTGAGATGCCCGTCTTCACCTTTTAACGAAAGGTTAAATTGCATCCAGCGCATAAATCTACCAGCATGTTAGCCTGGTAATATGTTCATAAATACTACCCTCAAAAGCACGTGCTCGGACTTGGTGCTTATTAGAACCAATGTGTTACTCCTGTGCATCTGAAGGTAATTGACATTCTTTTCTTACGCGTTTGTTTTTAGAAGCCAAAAAGGTTGCACAATCTAATGGTGTTTTCTAAAATAGGCTGGTGTTACAGGACTTCCTCATCCTTTAGCCCAAAATAGCCCTGTAGCTTCCTGAAATACATTTTCACTTCTTGGGGTTTAAAGACCGCCTTTGGCTTCACCGCTGTACCAGATATAGAATATTTAGACTTAATGCTGAGTTCAGTCCTTGGTACCCCAGCATCTGGTTAGGGAAGCCCTCAGAAAGTGAGTTGCAGTGCTCAGGACTTTGTAGACCTTGGCCCAAAAAAATATTGGAAAGCTGCCTGCTCCAGCTGATTTGGGGTATAGTTTCAAGTTTGGCATTCCCGTAAAGAATGCTTAATGAAAACAAAGAGCCTCTTGGAAAAAAACTGGGGGGGCCTGAAATATGCTTTAATCAAATTCTAGCAATTTATAAGGGAATAGAGGTAAGTGAAAATTTGGGTCTTATCAAAGATTCTAATTCTGCAAAATAGTCTTGAAATCAACTTGAGATCATGGGAATCTGGTTACAAACATGCTTGACCTTAACCAGTGTGTAAATTTCAGTTTTATTTTTTTATTACTTCTATTTGTTTAAGATATGTTATTTCTATTAACCACAACGTTTAAAAAAAGAAAAGAAAAGAAAAAAAGACACATTAAGCTTAACAAAGCACGAGAACTTTTTTTATTTCTTTACTAATTTGGTCAGCGCTAATAAAGAGACATTATTAGGTTAAGACTGCAGAAGCACACTAACAATGAAAAGCAGCCTAATTTTCCCAAGAACAACATTAATATCACAATTTACCATCTGTGGAATGTGAGTCAAACATTTTATTTCTCTCAGAGAAATCTTGCAGTAAAATTAATTTCTCCCCAAAATATCTTGGAAACAGCAATTTTTAAACAAGAAGTAAAGTGGCAAAGTATTTCTTATTTTGTTTTTTCCTTCTAAATGTGAATATTTAATAGGAGTGGGTGGAAAGAGTTTGTATGTGCTAGAAGAAGAACTTACAGTGCTGTCTGGCACAGTAGGTGTGGTTTTTCTGTTGATTTATTTTTCAGTCTGGTCAATCCTAAGTGTCATAAAGGTGATGTACTGAAAAAATGAAAGAAAAGGAAAAAGAGGAAACACGAGGGCTCTTAGGAGTTAGTAATGCAAAATTTTCTTTGTTTTGCATCTCCAACTCAAGGCAAGTGTAAATATTTTTGAACAGTGAGAATATCTGCCTCCTGTCTTAGAATACCTACTTCTACCACAAATGATTACGTTTCCTACAAGGACCGGAGAGTGAACTGCTAGGGCTCCTGTTTTGCAGGAAAACGTTGTGGCTGGGCGTGTGGCATTGCTTTTTGACTGTAAAGTTTTGCAGCCATGAGAAGTTTCAGCTTGAAAAATGCAACACAGGACGCTTGCATTCGTTTCCCTAAGCTGTGTAGGCCGTTTCGTTGTTTTTTAGGGCAAATTGATTATGCGTGGAGAAGGTGCTAGGTTAGATTAGGGGCCATTTTGTGATTGCGGTGTTTTAGTCTGCTATTATGTACTTTTACATTAAGCCCAGATGTTATGTAGTAGATGTAACATAAATAAAATAAATGTGTTTCAGCTTGTCCAGTGTTGGATTCCCTAAGCTCTGTACAGATGCCTCTGCTGAAAGAGCAAAATCCTTTTTGTGAAATGTGGCCATAATGAATGGGATTTTTAGAAACTAAACTTGTGTTTAGCTTCATTCTGGTGACTCTTAAGGTCCACAAAAGATTCCCATCAACTTCAGTGGGAGCATGATTAGGTCAACAGAAAGCCCATTAGAAATCCTGAACTTAAGGTTCCAGGGCTCCATTCCTGGAGGTGTTCGAGGCCAGATTGGATGGGGCCCTGGGAAGCCTGGTTTAGTATTAGATATGGAGGTTGGCAGAGCTGCCTGCAGCAAGGGGGTTGCAGCTTGATGATCCTTGAGGTCCCTTTCAACCCAAGACATTCTATCATTCTATGAACAAAAGCAATTTCTCTTTGTCTTAGCTAAAACTAAAACAGTCCTCATACATGTTCTCATTCAGTAGAGGGCATAGGTATACATTAAGAACAGCTGTTCCACTGATAATGCATATGCTCAGAGTTCCCTCTGAGTAAGAATAGGTGAAAATGTAGGTCTGTTTTGGAATATCATGAGATCATAGTAAGATGTCACTTCTGAATAGCAGATTCCAGTAATTGGACTTTTTATTCCATTCAGCAGAATCAGACTTGAGTGTTGCTTCTCTTTTTCCCCCAAAGCAATGTACCTATACTCTCTCTTCTATCCCTGTCAAAGAAGATCCCAAAATCAGGACTCCATCATTAACAGTGTGGTTTTTTTACTTGTGCCATTGGTGTGTGCATAAACGGGAATGTACCAAAGCTCTTCCTGTTTGTTTCTGTTCAGTTCCCTCTGCTTGACTGCACATAAAGTTTGGCTCCTTTAGCTTTCTGTGTCAAGATCAGTGTGTTGAAAGTTGGAGGCTATTATGAGTTCTAGTTGTACATGGCTAGCTTGTAAATGTGGCGTCTGCTTGTACAATACATGGCTATGAAGTGAGCCAAGGGAATCTTGCCCAATATGATTTCCAGGAATGATGATGGAGGCCAAAGTATTTCTAGGACAGATGAAAAATAGAAAATAAAAATTAAAAAATAAGCTAGCATGTATTATAAAGTCTATTACATGTTGTACTTTGAAGTTGCTCTCAATTCAGACTTCAATCATCTGAAATCTTATTAAACATTGTGTAGAAACCAATTGAAGGGCGATGCATCAGGATCTGGAGGCACAACTTAGAAGAAATCACTGCTGTTTTTTTATAAGTAAAATATTCCAGTGTTTATGAAAGGCACTATTTTAAATTACTCCTTCTTCACATTTAAGCTTTCCTTGAATCTCATGAATTGGAAAAGTAATTTTGGATAGGCTGGAAATGCAATCATAAAATCTGGAAGAACAGCTATATAAAGCATTCTGTTATCTGAAGTATATGGGACAGAGATGTATCAGTGTGCCAGTTAAAAAAAAAGTTTAAATAATGAAGTCAACTTTTATGGCTATTACTGTAGTGCAGCTAAAAAGGAAGAAGCATTCAAGATCTTAAGTGTACCCAGGATTTTACGCATGAAATATGCATCCTATATGGTAGTCTCTAACACTTTCTCATTTCAGTAAGGGAACCTTCAGTAAAAAGAACTGTAGAATATCCCAAGTTGGAAGGGACTCACAAGGATCATTATTCCAACTCCTGGCTCCATGCAGCACTACCCAAAATTCAAACCCTATGTCTGAGAGCACTGTCCAAACGTTCCCTAAACTCCAGCACTTGGGGCTGTGCCCACTGCCCTGGGCAGCCTGTTCCATGCCCACCACCCTCTGGTGAAGAACCTTTTCCTAACCCCCAAACTGACCCTCTCCTGATGCAGCCCCATGCCATTCCCTCGGGCCCTGTTGCAGTCACATTCACTCCCTGTGAGGAGCTACAGCCTCCATGAGGCCACTCCTCAGCCTCCTCTGCTCTAGGCTGAATGAACCAAGGCACCTCATTTCTACCTGTCCATGACATGAGTTGTTGCCTGTGTAGATATCCATGGCAAATACCTTAGTCAGTATCTTAGTGCTATGTTCCTGTTTCCTATTAAATGCAGATATAACTAAGTACTGCCTTTACTGTGCACTTGTAACACTCTGAAACAACAGTGAAGGCTTATGTCCAATCTCCTATCAGCTTTCAGATAATAAATACCCAGGTTGTCTCTATTAATGCAATGTGTCTTGTGTAATGTTTCAAGGGTTTCAAGGAACTTGCTGCTCATCTGTTGTGCTGTGCAGCTCCTTGCAGTCGTACTTGGAAACTCTCTCCTCCTTTTCTAACAGGGACTGGGCAGGCAGCTGCATGACACAGAGTGAGCTTTACTCTGGCTGGCTCCATCTGATCAGGAGAGTGGCTCTGGCCACAGGTTCTTGTTTTCTTCCTGCCTGCCCAGCCAATCTGTGCTTGCTGCTGTTGATACGAACTGTTGCACTCTGTGCCATAATTTCCCACCTGTATGAAAGCATTAGAAATGCCAGGCCAGCAGAATTCACTCCTGGTGCTGTGAACAATGTTTTCCATCCATTCAGTGCTGCTGCGAGTGTCTATTCAAAGTGCAAATCATACAAGAGGGCTTCTGATATGGTTTGCCTGGGTTTCTTATAATATCAAGATGGGGAAAAAAAAAACACAACAGTAAGTGCTTTGGCAGATTCAGTGGTGTTTGTGGTATCATTCAGGGGCTGAGGTGGGGAATCTAGGCATAGTACCATGCCCACCTTGGAGAATTCTGGGTGCTCAACCTGGGCATCTGTCACCACAGCCCTGTCACACACATTTGGCCTTAGCACACCCAATCCCCAGCAACACACTTCAGCATGTACTGAAGCACGTGCGTGAATGGGGCCATAACCGAGACTTCAGATGTGGTTTTGAACTTTGTTTAATCAGGCCGCTGTTTTCCTTTTATGTTCTTTTGTTTGGTTTGGCTTGGGTTTTTGGTTTGTTGTTTTGTTGTGTTTTTTTTTTTTTAATAGGAACATGTAAGCGCCTCCAACTTTGTTCAGTTTGAGACTAAGAGCCTTTTAGAGCTACAGAGTTCTTCTCCTTGCAGGTAGATTCAGTAGGAACAGCCAGTACAAAATGCTTTCAAAATCGGGTCTTTCCCCAGAAAACAACAAAAATAAGCCATCGTTTTTGAAAGCATCCAACTTTAATGTGTAAAACATAAACTGAAAAGGAAAGAAAAAAAGAAAACTAACAAACTCCACTTCAAATTTACAGTGCCTCTGATTTCACCCAGGCAAAAATAACCACAAAAATACACAAGTTTCCTTGAGGTTCACTTAATATAGCAAATGATTTATCACCATCTTCAGGCAAAGTGTATTTGAATGAGCTTCTGTCAACCCAGTCATCGTTTGGACTCGACTCAGGACCTGCTGAGCTCAGGGGAAGCCTTACTGACCCTCCTCAAGTCAGGCTCTCCTCCTGTTAGTGCTAATGGGAGTTTAGCCTGGATTTAACCGGGAACAGGTTTGGGCACAAACTTATCACCTATAGGAGCCCTCTACCCCCACCTTGACACACACACACACATATACATTATGATATAAATACAATATAAGCACTAGTGAGTGGTTTAATTTCAGTATATATTTCCCAGCTCTCAAGCAATGGTCTCATAAGAAATAAGAATAAAAAGTCTTAATAAGAGGCACATGTTTTTTTAAATATATAAGTAACACGCTCAAGTTATTTTTCAGTCAGGTTTTAAGACTTGCCCTTTTTAGCACCCCAACTTTCCAAGAAAGTTTCTCAGCTAATTGAGAGTAAGGGTGGAGTACAGCTCTCAAAACCTTTTGTCTGTTTTGTCCCAGAGCTCTCCACCGTATCAGTGATAATCATGGGTCCCAGATGCTGAGCTGTACTGGACACATTTCCCCAACAACATCTGGCTGCCTGGCAGAACCTCCCAGCCCGCTGCACTGACAGTCTCTTTGGAGTTGCTTTATGCTCCAGTAGCAGCACAGCATTGCTGTTCTTGGTCTGAGCAACCACACTCACACAGATACAGTTTGCCTTTGATCCACATAGCTCTTGGTCATTTTCTAGTTCTTTATAGAAGTGCAGATCTCCTCCTTTGGACTCTGAGCAGTGGTTTTAATGCAAAAAAAGACTTCAAGAGTCACCGTGTACATCTTGAAGCATGTTCTTTGGTGAGAACTCATGCCTCAGCCCTACCAATGGGCTCTTCTGGCACTAGTACCTCCTTCCTCTTTCAAATCCAAGCTGCCTGGATAAAGGCACAGCTCCTTTTCCCAGCCCTGGGCAGCTGCAAATGGAGGGTGACTTTGTTTGGATGACATTTTCCACTTTTCAGACCTTGACTAGATTTTGTTTGTTTTTGGAATATTGGAAATCTCGAGAGATGCATTTGTAGCTTCTCTTTCCTTACCACCTCGTATCTGCAACCAACTGAAAGGCAGGGGAATATTGTAAGGAATAGGAGCAGTGCTAGATGTGGAAGAAAGGGTTAAGGGAGCTGAGGTCTAAGAGGGAATGTGCAAAGGATTTGGAAGCACAGCACCATGGAGAAGAGCCAACTGAGTTCTCTAGCGTAAGAAAAATCTCTCATTTTTTGCTAGTAATGACTGGTGTGTCTTGTATCACGTTTGGAAGTGTAGGAATATGGCAGCATACAGTAGGTAGAACATGCTCTATCCTGGTTGCACTGCTATGATCAAGCAGTTAAAAAAAACAAACTTTGTTCTTCAACCACTTAGCCACCTCTGAACCCTGTTACAAACCCTGTGCACAGGAGCCCTGTCAAAATCTTCCTCTGTCACAAGTTTCTGGCTGCAGTCCTCCAAAATACAAACTGCTTAATTTTATTTGAAAAGTTCCCCAATTTTGAGCAATTTCTTACACAAACAATGATTCCCAGTAAAGTTTTGAAACTTCTCATGAAATGCATCTTTCTCAAAGCATTCTGGTCATGTCCCATGCTTTTGATGGAAAAAGGCTAAGGCTGTATATAAAAAAATAAAAATTAAAAAAAAATACCAGTCTGATTAGGAGCATACTTGAGCCAAACCACGTGCTAGTATTAATCAGCACAACTCCACTATGTTGGCTTTGCCCCTTATGGAAAAACATAGCCTTGAACTTGGTTCCTCCCCACTGATCTTAGCAATCAAAGATTTATAGCTGTGCTCCAGTGATAGTAGAGAGATGTAGAGAAGCTATGTTTCAAAGTTTCGTCTGGAGGAGCATGAGATGGTCACATTTTCTGCATGGGTCAGGAAACCTCAAGTCATGTTCTGGAAATCTGCAAGAAGTCATTCCCTGACTTCACGCCTACAGTTACGTACTGTATGAATGTCTACATGCATGTGTACAAACAGGTCATCTGAGGAATGGTTGCTGAGGAAAGTTGAATTTAGAATTAGACATGACTTTTATAAGTGATGTCACCCTCGGTCTTTAATCTACCTCATGTCATTAGCTTTGAATTTATGCCCACTTCCAGCATGCCTGTGCCTGATTCCATTAGCCTTGTCTTTACAGTGAAAATGGCTATATTAATAGAATTGTTATCCTGTGAATGTTCTCCAGTCTTCTACATGTTGTGAAGTTCCATACAGTCTCTCTTATAGTCTGGCTCAGTTATAGATCACAGCTGTCACTCTTGGGGTAGAGATAGAAATATTTCAGAATTGTCGCCTTTTTACAAGCACTCACAAACACAAATATCTTCATAACAAAATATGACCTTCAGATTATCTCCAGCATCAAAGCAAATAGTTCTACAACAATTACATGGCTGGGTTTCTAGGTGAGTCAGAAAAAGTTATAACTGTATTTTAGGTAGATATGATATTGCTTCATCCTGCACAACAGGCTGTATAGTGGGCGAAGTTATATTCAGAAGGTGTAATTATTGTAGATGAGAGCAGGAAAAAAGGTTGAATGTGGAAAAGTTCAGTATAGTGCGGCTACAAGTACAACTAAAAGTACAGTTCTTAGTAGGAAGGAATTTATAAATGTTCTAACCTATGGTCAAACTTGCAATTAAAGTGCTTTTTCCAAGTGCAGGCAATTCTACAGCTGGTCAGAAAAATAGAAAACCCTTTTGTTTTTGGTGTCATTCCTTGTGATTGTTTTTTTTTTTTTCAATTTGCTGCGTTGTATCACAAGAATTAGTCACACTACTGTCTTTATTATTTTGATTTAAGAATTTGTTAGAAAAGGAGATCCTCCTTTAAATTAATGATGCGACAGATAAAAAAAAATATGTGGAGCTACGCACATATGTGTGTATTTTCTTTACGGGAAAAACACAACCAACTGAATATGAATATGAACATCCTGACTATTAACATGCTCTAATTATTACCACAAACACTGGCCCTGATTCAGGAAAGCGCTTAAATACATGTGGGTTCATTTTTTTCAGTTTTAGGGACTTTCCTGGGTTTCGGTGTGTGTGCATGAATATTCGTACTAATTTCAGATGCTCGCCCCAAAGTAGCATTAGAAAAATCTTGTCTTCACATGCAAAGCAGCTGCGGGTTCAACGTGCAGCTCTGTTACAGTACACAATCTCTGATTCTGCAGCTTCTCACTTGGAGAACATAAGACTGAGATGTTTTCCCATTCTGCAAAGCTGCACGTTTAACTCACTGTTGTTTTAACCCCCCTGGAAGCTCGAGGCTGAAGGCTGTTTCCTTGCTGCTGCAGGAGCTTTTCTTTTCTATTGTGTGAGTGTCCTGGGTTGTTATTGTAGGGTTGTGATCTCAGGCTGTTTGGCTAGCTGTGCTTCTTTATTATTTTCAAGTTCAGTGAGGCATTTGATCTGAAACAAAGCAAGAGGCGTGTGAGCTGAATTAAAGGGAGCTAAAACACGTAGCCTGTTATCGAACATTTTGAGACTTGCTTTATCTCTAATTTCAGGATAAAATTTTGGGTATGGGGACATATTCCCCTGGAAATATGCCAACTGATGACATTGCTTTAGCCCCAGCTTGACCAAAGCCAGGCTGCAGCAATGGCCTGGTGTCACCGTGACCCCTGCCGGCTGCTGCCGCTCTGCACTGCCTTCAGAAGGAGTCCCGACTGCCAGCTCCCGTGGGCTGATGGAGGAGGGCTGCGTGTCTGTGGGCAGCGCCTGCTGTGCTTGTGGAAGTGGATTAAAATAAATAAAAAAAGAGCTCTAAAAATATATTTCTATATGTTCAAAATATTCCGTTCTAAAAGACAGCCTTGATGTACACAAATCAGAAGGAATGGGTGTCTCTACCTTGTGTCACAGAGAAGGCAGCAACAGAGCCTTAAAACTTCCTATAATGTAAACTTTACCATTGCCATCTTTCAGGTTGTCTTTGAGAACAATGCAATACCCAGTATTCGTTGGCTTTCAGCACAGCTAACTTTTCTGTCTCTCCAGAACAAAAGTCTTTCAGCTTTTTGGTGGGCATTGGTTTGGGTGTTTATAAAAACGCAAAGGAAACTTTTGTCAGTATAAATTTACTTGAAAGAAAGAAACTGATTTTTCAAGAAATTCAGGTTACTGCAAATTTCTTGAATCAGGCACCTGGTACCCAGAAAAGGCAGAGACAGAAGAATGGTTAGAGCAGGGAAGAAGAAATCTAAAGAAAAGGGAAAAAAAGGAGAGGAAGTGTGGAAAGAAGTGATCTGCTCAACAGATGTATTCAGAACAAATCCAAGACAGGAATTTTTAGGATCTGAATCTGTAATTTTTTGCCTGAGTAAATCAGGAATGAATGGAATTAGCCTGTGTATTACATAGTGCTGACATAATGCAAGCGATTGCAGATCCAGCGCTGTTCTGGTAGCAAGGACCTGAACACATCCTAGGTGCATAGTGCTCATCTTTGTCTTGCATACACTATCTTCAGTGCCGCATAACCTACATGAAGTGTATATAAATAATAGGGGAATGAAGACTTCTGTTTAGTTTTATTTTTAATAGAGAAAATCTGTAGAATGTAACTGAAGCCAGCAGAATAACGGTAGATTTATATTGCTGAGTTCGACAGCAGTGTGAGATGTGTCCTGTAAAAAGCATCTCCCCTTTCCTTCTTTGATTTCTATTTCGGATTGCAAACCGATATACAGCACGTGTAAGGAAGTCTTCCTCATCTGAATTAGCCGTGCCAAATTTGTTATACTGACATCTTCCTCTACTTTTGAAGTGGCTTGCTGAAAAGGAAATCCCACAATCTCATTACAAGTATGAAGATAAGTAGCATTCCTATTGGATTCATGATCAAAGAGCTTGTTGCAGTTGTATTCTCACATTCTTATTTCTCCTTTCAATGCATTCCAAGCTCTTTTATATTTTTTTTTAGTCTGAAAGTGTTGTATATTTTTCGTGGGACCTTTCTGACCAGTTCCCACTAAATACTAAATTAGGAGGGTGAAGTGAATGGATCTGGCTGTGTTACAACCTCTCCTGATGATTTTCAAAATCTGTACATTTTTCATACAAAATTGATGTCGGAACCACAGCACCAAAGTCACCTGATTTAGTTGCCTCTCAGACAGAGAACTACTGCCAAGTAGCAGTGAGCTTGAGCCTCAAATTCAGGGCTCTGCTTTCTCAGCTTGTGTAAGCCCAAGTCAGTTTTCTACCATTTTGTTGTTGCCACTGGGAAGCTTGAGGTGCTTGGCACATGCTGCTGTATGAAGGGCCTACTACTTACATGCTCTCTCCTGCCCTGGCCAAGGTGCTGTAGGGCATTCTGGGTACATCCTGGAAGACTATGCCACCAAGAGCCAAGGTTTGTGGTATTTTTCCCCACATTTCTACACTTTCTGTCATTCTTCACACCTTCTCACCAGTTTTCTTGGCTCCCAAGTATCTCTGCTGTAATGAACTCAACCAGTAGTGTAATCTAAATGTAATCCAGAATTTGGTCCCATTGGGTTCACCTATGTCAGGTCTCACAGCTGGTGGGTCCCAACTTACTCCCTGTAGAGTCTCTTATCTCAAGCATCATTCATGGAGTGTCACACTCACATTGCTTAGATATAAATGATAGCTTTGTTTTTGTGGAGTCTGTCTGTCCTTTGAGTTTGAAGAATTATAATCTTCCATTTTAATTGCTATGTTTTAATTTTGGTTTACAAGCTAAAATCCGTGAGTCATTCTTTGTTAGGGTGCAGACTATAGATACTGTGACAATTCGTGTGTGATGCAGACAAGGTTCTTTACCTTGAGAAGGTCTAAAGCTGCATTAGCAATATATTTGAGCAACAGAGAATGTAGCTGCTCATAAGAAAGATGAACTTCAGGTCCTTGTTAGATTTACTAAAATGGTGTCTGATGAAGCTCTGTATTGAGGAAAGTGGAATGAAGGACAGAACTAAAGATGACAAAATTCTCTCTAATCCCTGTTCTAGCCCAGTCTTCAAATACTGCTAGCTTTTTTTTTTTTCATCTGTACTCTTGTAAGAGGAAAGGGAAGGGAAAGGAAGGGAAGGGATCCAATTTAGACATTATTACGTGAGGATCTATGAGATATAGTACAAAGAAGGTCAGTGTTAGCCGACTAAAGTAATACTCTCCAGGCCTTAAAAAAGTGTGAGAAATAGCGTGCTCATAGTGATCCCTGATGACGTTGATGAATAAAGTTAAGAGAATTTTTAATAAAAGCTACAGCCCCTGGAACTGAACTCACCACTGTTTTAAAACACGAAATAGATACTTGCCTTATAAAGGCAGAAAGTGTTTGGTTGGTAGCCATGGCAATTACAGGTGTTAAATTAGCCACAATGGAGCTGCTTAGTTCCCTGATGCAACAGTAATATGTTGAGACTTACAATGAAAAATATTAATAAAGCTCTACCATATAAAGACTATAAAGTTCAAAAAAGAATGGAGAGTGCAAACTTAGATCTGTATTTCTATGAAATTTCATAAAATGGGATTTTATACTACGTAATACAACCTGCTTCTTCAGCTGACATAAGGGACTTGATTTGATATTTTCATAAAATGCAAAATATTTGTGGATACTGATGGCAATTAGGTGTTGCAAATGCAGTCATCAGCTTGAAACTAACCATATAAAAAGGTATTTTAATAAAAAATATGGTCAACTTGATACCTGGATCTATCTTTACCGTATTGTATGGCAGACACGCTATTCATTATGCTGCGCTCACAGGTTAAGAAGAAGGGAAATTTCAAGGCATAGAATTAGTTATAGGAAAGGTCTCCTATTATTGAATAAATGCAATAAAGACACAGCAACATTTACAAGGAAAAATTTAATAAAATATTGACTATAAAGACCACAACGTTCTATCCGCCCCATAGTTTATGTCCAAATCTGTGCGTGTCCAGAAGTCCATGCAAATTGCACTTAATTTACTTTGCTTTTTCCTTCTTCAGGAATATAAAATGAGCTCAATAATTTTCCTTTTTTTTTTAATCTATAAATGGTTTTCTAAAAGAGAGCTTATTAAAAAGGAGGCAAAGTTGGTCCGTGCAGGATGTCAGAGTAATGCCTTGGCAGAACCAAAGGAGGCTGAATCCAAGGACCTGGCTGATTGCTAACACCCAACCAGCACCCTGGATTCCTAATCAGCTTAAGGATCATATGGACAGTGACATGTGGACTCAAACCCAACTTTATTACTGCTGCAACTGACAGGTTTTAGTATTCTATTAATCTTTGGCACTGCAGAGGGATATTGGAATTGCCACATTCAACTATACCAAAGGTCCCCAGGCTTCTCTATTATGTTTCCACATAAAAAGAGTAACTATAACTGCATATGTTTCTATTGTAAAATGCTAGTTAAAAAGAAGGGAGTTTCTAGAGGCTGTACATTCTGATCATTTTCTGAGGAAGAGCTCATAGCAGATAGGGGAAAAAAAGGCTGTTTTAAAGAATGCAATTGTCCAATCCACAGGCACAAAAATTAAACCAGTTTCATATTATGTCTATCAGATCCACAATAAATGTAACTAGCTGCAGTTTACAAGTTGGTATGGCATTGCTTTTGATATTGCATGACTGTTCATCAGCATGACTTGGACTGGCCCTGGTTTTGGAGAACCCAATTTTCTATCTTCTATCCATGTGTGGAACTTGATTCCAGCATGCAGCTGCCAAAGTCTTCCTCTGGCACTCTTAGGAAAGGATACACCAACACACACTAACCTGCTGGTCACACTATTGTGGACGCTCAAACCCCAACTCTGTTTAAAAAACAACGTATGACAACCTTTTGAGCATCTGAGAGAATAAAGGGAAAGAGCAACACCAGCACCCTAGTTCTTCCAGGGAGATGCAGATTACATTCCTATTAAAGATTCATCTCTTTGAGAAGTTCAGTCAAACAGCTCGATAGCACAGGGAGCCTTCTGAAATTAACTGCTTTGAGGCTGTGCATGAGCAGCCCATACCTTTGGATCTATGCTTATTTAATGGATCTGGTGGCTTCAGCCATTTCCACAAACGCTGGGTTAGAGGGTTTCTGGTGATCACCTAGTTTTCAAGAAGACCTATGTATCAGGGGACCTGCACCTGGCTCATACCAGCATGAGAATAAACTTGAGAGGAATAACATGTGGGGGTGGTGGTAGCACTGTCACCCGCAGGCATAGGTTTCAATGTCTTCTTCCAGAAATAAGATAACCTTGAAGCCAATGGAAATTCTTTGTCCAGGGAAGGCATTCAATATGAAATTTTTGTCTTAGTTTTGTTTCTGTGGAAGCTTACAGATGAATGGGGGAATCAGAACGGTGATGGGAAGGTATGCCAACTAAGTGTAGACTGGTGGGAATACTCACTGCTCAGCCTCATCTGCTGTTTCCTACATCCTTGTTATCATACAGCTCATGGTGGTCTACAGCACGTTTGCCTGTACCCTCAGCCACTAGAAAAAGTGACTTCTATTTACTTTAAAACTTGTGGTGTTGGTGTGCCAGCATTGTCAGCGACTCAGCCAGTGATTAAATACAGAAGAATTTTTCCTTGCATTTATGAAGCACAAAGATATTTGTTTTGATTTCATCACTGTCACCTCATTAGACACCAGGGAAGTTAGGGTATACATTGAATCAGTTTTGCACTTGGTTTTGTTTACTTTTCATAAATTAACATGGTAATTCACTGTAATAAAATTCTTTGTTTACACAAAGATATCTAAAAACATCGCCCATTATTCTCCTTAATGTTACAGCTTTAGAAAGTGCAGCAAAAAGCTCTGTTTATATTGCAGCTGGACAGAGCACTTACCACAGGGCGTCACATCCCAGATCTGCTCTGCTCTGAGAAGCAGCAGAGAAATGCCAGAAAAGAAAAAAAAATGTCCACCACTTCCATTAAAACATCTCCCATCCTACCAAATTATGCATCCTGAACTCGATTTAATTCTATTTTTCTTGGAACACCAGGAAGCAATGGGTATGCTCCTGTAGGCTGGAGCAGGCCGAGCCCTGCGAGCTGCAGTGTGCAGAAGGCCATCACCAGAACAAGACTTGAAGTGAACTCAGTGCAGCGTGTGAACCGATCCTGTGCTTTTTGTCACTGACAAAAAACAGATCCTTTGTGTCGCATGTCTCCTTGTGCCTTAGCAGGTCTGAGATTCTGGGTGCTGTGTCCTCCTACTCGAAATAGCATGAGTTCTCTGAAGAGAAAGTGGTTTGCACTACCTCTAATTCCTGATACTGCTTGGCATTTGCCATTGCTCTGTTCTGTAATAAAATTGCTGCTGGCCTTCTAGACTACAGAAGGAATTATCCAGCTTACTCCCTTCCCACACATGGAAAACAGAGTAACTGAGAGCAAAACAAAGCTTTGCTGAGGATTCTGTCTCTTCTCTCTCACTGAGAGCAGTTTATGTTTGCATGAGCTAGAAGGGGACTGAAAGGGCCCCAGCTGATCTAGCAAGGCACAACACCTACCAATATCTGCTGCGTTATTTGTGTCTCCTTTGAACTTTGGGGAAAAAAAAAAGAAAAACAGAGAAAGGGAAGGATCTGACAGATTAAACCTTCATGACTGTGCTTTACGCCAGATGCCATCTGGACAGTAACTGCACCAGTCCCAGATAATTGTAATGAATGGAGAATATCCAGCAGATGAGAACCTAGCCATGCTTTGTCATGGCACACAACAAGAAGAAATCTTATTCTGTGCCATGAGCCCATGATGACTATTTTCAAACAAGAATTCCTTAATGGGTGTTAAAAAAGTCTTTCAACGTTGGTACTTTAAAAACAAAACAAAAGAAAAAGCAATCTATAAGGAGAAACAGGAAGGACATTTTCAAGGGCCATTTTTTGAATGTTTGGAGGATTTTTGCAGAAATCATATGAGCATGTATGAAATATGTACTGTTAGGAATATGTCTAAAAATCTTGCAGGTTTGTTATTGGGGATTAAATAATAAACATTGTGACATTTAGAAACAGACAAATAATTAAATCTTTCATCCAAGAAGGGCAGAAATCTTGGATCTTTTGCATACTGACGGATGACATGATGTCAAACATTAAATTTTATTAACTTTATTATCACCCAATGAAGATAAGTGGCAATAAATAACTATGTTCTGGAATTGAACAAGTCACAGAAAGATTTATCCCGGAGTTTCCAGCATGAGGTTTGCAGAGCAGTAGCCATACATCAGTTTCCGGTGGTCTTCACTGAATGCACAGGATTACAGGGGCCATGGTACTAATTCCAGTCTCAAAATGCAGGACCTGTCTAGTCCTCTAATGGGTAAGAGCAAATATAGTGAGATGATCTACCTCCTGTCATGGGGTCTATCATTATAAATCCTATAGCCCTGCCTGCAGTGGAGAGAAGCGCTTGAACTGAGAAGGGGAGGTGGGAGTGACAAACAGGCCTGAGGTCTTCAGCCAAGTTAGGAAAAACACAGAGCAAGAAGAACTGGAATGTTAGGGCAGAACCATACGTAGAAACTCCACTTTCCATGAGGGCTCCTCATTGGACTTGATCCCAAATCCACGGATTTTATAGAAACATTCCTACTATGGCCAACTGCTTTGGCCTGAGCCTCTGCACAGAGGCACTCTTGAACTTCAGGAGTTCAGAGCGGGGCCCTGAGCTCCATCAGGTGTCTAAGAGCATTGCGGGGACAGTGACAGATGTGGCTGTGCCTGTGAATGCCCAGATTTGCTTGAATTCACTGTCTACCTTCCCCTTCTTGCATTTTAGGGATTTTTATGGAAAACACATTTGTAACATATTCGATTGCATCTATGCAGGGGAGAACTAGATTGGCATAAAGGTAAACAACTGGCAAATTATTCATAACTCAAAATCTGCCCCATGTCTTTTTGTTCCAAAACTTTAGAAATTAGAGACTGCTCACCAGATGTTATAGAAGAAATTACTAATTTAACTGCTAAACTGCTAAAAGGCTCACTCTGGTAATATTTTCCTGCAGAAAATGTCTGCGTCTTGTTAAATGTTTATGGAATACTGTAATTATATTACATTTGCTGTTAAACGATATTGACATTTTTGAATAAAAAGGATTTTTTGTTGTTTTTTTTTAATTTTTTTTTTTAAATCCATATGCACATCTGGCTGGAACCTAATGTGTGGCACTGAAACAACAACAACAAAAAACCTCCCCGCCCTCAAAGAAAAAAGCCTTCTGCCAATGTTTTTCTGTGTATTATTTTTTCAAAGTAGCTCCGGCTTTTGTAGCACCAGCTATGATTAAATACCAGGACTTTCTCACTATCAGCAAATGTTTAAAGGCAAGTAACCAGCAAAGCGTTAGCAAGCTGATGGCTGCTGGAATAAGGATATATTTAGCAATGAAACAGCTGTTTCTTGAGCAATAACCCAGCTGTTTGGCTTGGAGAATACCTGTTAGAGTTATTAATCATATTAAAAAGTAGAAAAAAAAAAGACTTTGGAAGGCTTGAAACAGACATTTTAAGGGCTTTTAAATATATAAAAATATGGCTTTTTCACTGAGAGAAATATAAGAAAAAATGGAATATTTGGGAGTCTCTTTGAAGAGTGTAGTTATTTAAATAGATACACTTAACGTGGCTGCCAGCTATATATCAGGTGCTTCTTCCCCATTTAGTGGCTGATGCTCTTGTAAGACATTTGCAAATTGCTTTGTATCATACTGTTTTCTCTATCCACACCCTCCCCTCAATCTTTCTGAAAAGGGGTCAGATGAGATGCTGGCTAACTGGAACACTTAGCAGGCATTTATGTTCTCCCATTTCCCTTTGAGTAATGGAAGACAGAAATTTGGCTCTCCTTCACTTTGGGAACTATCCATAACTCAAAGAATCTGATTTCTACTGGAGGCTAGAGTAAGGAATACGTATAAAATTCTACCATTTAGCTGGAATTCTACAGACAGACTTTCTTTTACAGGGTTTCCTTGTCACGCAGAAGTTTTAATCAGGAGTGCCAGTCAATTACAGTAGGTTTGCGCCAAACAGACGTGAGACATAGATCAAGCTTTGGAATTGTGACTAATGCTTTTCAAGAAGGTGTTACTGGCTGAGAACATCTCCAAAAGCAAAAGTTTCTTTGTACGTGGACAGGACCCAATCCTGGCTGTAGATGCACAAAGTAATTGTAGTGGCTCCATTGTTATTCCAGGTGGTCCTACACTACACATCTGGAACTACCACAGTAAGACATATGCATGTACAAAGCACGTGCTTTTTTCAACAGTTTATTAGAATACTCAAAAGTGTACAGGTCCGTTTCTTTTAGCTAGGTCTTGGGGATATTCTGAGTTAGGCTACTGGAGTTTTCTTTTGCTTTATGTCTCTTTAAAGGAAAATGAAAAAACAAATAGGAGAAACTCAGATTTTTTTTTTAAATCTTGGTCCTGAGCTACCTTACTTTCAGCTGGAACTGAAACATTTCAGTGGTTTTTAATCAGAATACAGTATTTTGACCTGTCAAAATGTTTTGTCTAGGGGAATCTGAATCAGAGAATAAAAACCGCCTAGGAAAATTATACTTTTTATTTTATATTGTAAATTTTTATAAAACCATAGGATGAATAGAAATGTACTCATCAACAATAAAAATAGCTCAGATTTCCATCGAAGAATTAATTCATACATTGAAGTCTACATGTACTATCATAGCTAAAATCTGCTCTCACTTATCATGGTTTACATTTTTTGTATTAGAGTAATCTGCCTGTTATGTTACAGAATGACTTGAGGGCCTGGCACCACTCCCTCTCAGCTTCACGTGATCTAGCATGAATGTGAATCCAACACTCATTGCAGGCAACGAATGTGCACACTTTTGCTGTTGGATCGCATGTACAACACTTGCCATGCCACTTCTCTGCTTACCCTTCTCCTTTTGGTTCTGTGACTTTTTTGGGAAAGAGGCGATTAGGAGAGCAAGTTGTGAGCCCTTTGCTGGCTGTCATTAGCATTAACCTGTCAACGAATCCGGAATGTATCAGATCATAAAATGACCACTTAATCAGCCAAGTGTATGATAAAAATATATCTGGACACAGTGAACATTCAGTATTAAGGTATGGACGTCTGCATACAAACTGACAGCTCATTCTAAGACAAACGGGCACTAATGCTACAAGCATTTTATAGATCAGTGGAATCACACTTAGCTTGGAAAAGGTATTTGTGTTCTTGGAGTCTCGTTCTCCCTCAGAACATCATGACCTAGTTTTCAGCTGTATTTTTACTGCAACGGTTTCTTGCAACTCAGAGAATCCAACACTCATTGCAGGCGATGTAAAAGGCCTATCTCAATTTCAACTGTGTGGATGGGTGTGGATTAAATCTGGTCTTTATGTTCAGGATGCTTAAGAGTCTCAGCTTGCCCCATAGTGATTTATACACACTTGTATAATAGTACCTCACATAAAGTTAGCATCAATGAGTGAGAGTAAAGGAGGTTCTAGAAGAAACAGCAGTCATTAAGGACCAAAGTTTCTCCATCATATACTGTGCTGTTTCATATCCTCGTTCAGGGGATATGTTGTTTCTGAGTCTTCTTCATCACTGTGGAGCAGATGCAGGTGTCAATTTCTTTGTGGAGATTATATGGTGTGTAAAAAGTTCTCAAATTTTAACCAGCTGAATCTTTGCGTAGCAGCTATCCAAGGAACCAAAGGAAAATCTAGACATTTTCCAGAACGCAAAACAACTTTGAGGAATAGCTTTTCCTTTCCCAAGGGTCACTCAGTCTTTCTCATCTACTGTATGATCCAAGTGAAAGTGTATATTGTCGTAGTAATGTGGCTCCTCATGGGACATGTCCCTGAACCAGAGGTGAGCGTCTGTTCTCATCTTGCTTCCTGCAGCTGAATACTCTAAGAACTGCCTAGTTGCCAGCCCAATGAGATATGAATAGTAAAAAAAACCCTCTATCTTTCTGGAAGCTAGGCATTCCAGCATATTAGTCCTGTGTTAATCCCTGAGAAAAATAATAAATCATGGTTAATTTATTTGCAATTTTAATGCCTTTTTGTCCACGTATTTCTGGGCTGATGATGGGTGGAGTGTTTTTTTACAAAAAATTACATTCCTGCATTCATTTCAAATGCAGAGGATTTCGTATTCTATTTCAGTCATTGTTGCTGGCCAGTTGAGATTGCTCTTGTGCTGGATTAGTGCACAAGAATTCCTCATTAAATACTTATGAAATGAGCTCTATAATTGCTTTAGAATGGGAACAGAATAGTCCCCAGAATGTACACATTATTTTGAAAAGACTGTACCTAAATAGCACTTGCTGAATCTCTGCCCCTCGTCTAAATTCTGACATATTGTTGGTATTTCTATTTATTTACTTTTACAAATCAGGGGTACAAAGTTAGATTTCAGGACCCAAAGCTCTGTTTCATATTGTAAGTGCGGCTGAATCTAAGGAAAATTACAGTAGAAAGTAAAAGGTGACATCAGGCAAGAGCTTTTCTTGCTTGGAAATTGTAAATTCAGAGATGTTTTTCTTTTAATGAAGAAACATGCTTGTATGAGAAATGCCATCTGCAGGATTTCTGAAGGCAGTGGTTTTGTTCTTTTGGGTCTCAGTTCTTTAAAGACAAATCCATCCTAAGTTTTTGCTTTGAGTTTGATCCCACTGACATTAGAAAGGCTACTTGGCAGCCAGCAAGGTAAGCAGTGAGGCTTCAATGAGAAGATCCTGTTTGTCATCAGATGTCGTTTGCCAGCAGGTGATTTAGAAAGATGCAATGTGCCATGCAAATGTATATTGCCAAACTTTGCACTGCTTGAGTAAAAATCCTGTCAAAAGCACTTTTGTGCATGACATTCGGTAACATAAAAAAAAATCACGCCCACTTTGGTCTCTGAGAATGGTAATCCTCATTTTTTTCAGAAGTAGGAATCATAGTCAGGGGCTCCTCTTGTGCAGTGCAGATGATGGGCAGGTGATGTGCCACCCTCTCACTGGAAGTGTCTACAAAGGGACCAGAAGTTGTAGCCTTGATATGAAATTCAGCAACTTCCACAGTTTAACCTGATGCAATTAAGGAGAGTTATTCTCTGTATCTGAAGAGAGCTTGCATGCTCTAGAGCTTGTCAATTTTTTCAGATATTTTACTCAGTCTAATAAGGGAAAATGCCTCTCTCTACAAACGTGGCCTTGTTTATATCCTTAGACCATCACAGCAGCAACACCAGTTATAAAATGTCATGCTTCTGAAAAATAACTCATCCATTAGGAGACAGGAATAATTTTTTTATAAAGTTGAAGAGAAATGTCAACATTTTTTATAATCAGTGAGTACCGTGAGCAAAAGCAGAAGGTAGAAATGCTGGTGGTCTGATCCCTAATTTGTTTTAAAGAGAAATAAAGACAGATTGCTTCTTTTAAGATGAAGCAGTAATATTATTTTCCTAACTTGTAGTACTAACCTCTCATAGCACTGATAGTTCTGTATTGATTTGAGCCCTTGAAAGAGTCCTTATAAGGCCTTGTACTTCCAGAACTACTTTCTTTTGATACTTGCCTGTTCTTGGACAAATCTTTTTTGTTATGTCACACAACGCAAAGAATTTAAGTCAATTCTTCTTCTTAGTGCTCCCAGTCATTACATCTGTGAACTAGGACAGCCAAGGCATGCATGAATAAACTATTGATGGAATTAAGATAAGTATTAACTAACTGCTTTAATTTTGCACCATTAAAAGGATACACAGTTCTTGAAGTCAACAGAAGGACCACTCAAAATCCAAATAAGAACAAGTTGTTTACCAATTTTTAGCAGGTTTTTTAGAGTCTGTGACAGAAAATAATTTTCACCTGAAATGAAATGAACAATACAGAATAAATACATGCTAGATATGGCAGTGAGAGATGTGGACGGAAATAACTCTACCAAAGCTAGTTCTAGGACCAAGTCTCATTAAAAGGTCATAGTAGTATGGATTACTCTCTCAAACACCATAGCATTTGCCTAGAAGGCAGAAACGGTTAAGTGCTTCTAGTCGGTGATGGAAGCACTAGGAAGATGCTGGAAGCTTAGGCCATTTTGCAGCACAGATTTCCATGAGAGCAGGAAGAAAGATTTCTGAAGGCACTGAAATAGGTCCAAAGAGAAACTGATCTCTGAAACAGTCTCTTCTTTGGAATAAGAAGGTCCTAAACCAAGCCTACCAAAATAAAGGGATATCACTGGTTCAGGGTAGGTTTATGCTGTAGCTAAAATGCTGACAGCTAATGTAAGTAAAATTTACAAAAATCTGTATTTCTTGGTTTAAGAACGTCAGGCATGAACATTAAATCTGGCCCAATACTAGCCTTGCCTCCAAAAGTCCTCTCCCAACTGAACCACTGTGTGATACTATGTTCCTCTTATGCCACTGTGTCATTTGCAACACTGATGAGTTATAAAAATTTCCAAGTCACCAACATTCTACATCATGTGGAATTGTTTTTTCTTCAGCAATTTATAATATTGTGGTGGGGACACCAGTTTAACCAAATCCTGTTTCACTATTTTATTGTGTATGCTCCCTATTACAGAGTGTTTTTAAGCCTTGCAACTAAAACACCGATTTCTGCAGTTTCTCATGTCCTCTTTTATTCTTTTTACAACATATTGAATATACACACAGAAAATGAGCACCACTTGCAATTTTTCTGATCTAATATTCTCTACATGTAGACAGTGATTTGTTAGTTGCACTTTTTCCCTTTAGAAACATAACAGTAACTTTAGAAAGCTGATGTTAAGCCTCATTTCTTTCTTTCAGGGATTGCAAGGACTTATAACTCATCACAATGATGGCTAGAAAAGAACAAACAAAGCCAGTGCTAACTTGATATAAATATTTCCTCACTAGAGCCATCGACTCTCAAACCATTATGCTTGCTGCTTATCCACTAGTTTTGCAAAGCTATTTTTGGCTAAAATGTATGGAAAGATGCAGAAGTGCCTTTCATCTGATGCTGCATTATCGTTATGCTTCCATGTAGGATGGTGGTCTTGCGTTCACTGCATGTAGCAAGAGGACAGAAGAGCTTACTTCATTCATAGATTTCCTGAAGGACTTCAGACGAGTAATCAGAGCTGGTGGAACTGGACAGACAACTGAGTTCAGTATGCACAACCTCTGTGAGTGTATGAAATTAAACAAGTAAAATTTTCTCTGCCTTGGGCAACCACTTTAATTACCTTCAAGTAATGAGATGTACTTTACTGCTTCTAAAGAGGATGTTGAACTATCTTGTAGTTACATCATTATAGTAAATGATTGTTTTCTAGATTGCCCTCTATCAGTGACTTTCTATGAACTTCTTTAGATAATTGCATATTCCTTTTCCTGTTGCTTTGTCTCTCCTCTTCTTTTGAAAGTTTTCCATGAAACTCCCAAGAATTTCTAGACCGGTCACTATAAAATGCACTGCATTGTCTGACACCAGAATGAGAAAGTGGCTGAATTTATCAAATTAACATTTCATCACTGAGAAAATGAGCTGTACTGTTATCAGATACTTATATGTTTATTCAATGCTATTGATCGACGCATAAATATATACATGCTCTTTTCCCTTTGTGCTTTTATAAACCTTCAAATGAGTTTGACTTCTTCTGCTGAGAGATTTAATTGTTGGTATATGCTTTCCATGTGAATGATGAAAGTCAACCAGAATTACTGCTGAGTGAATGAGTGAATAATCCAGGATTATGATGAATGGGAGCAGTGAATCATCAGTGATTGATGTAAGCAAACCACTGAGTCTGAAGCTCCTATCATTAGAGGGATGTGCTACCTCAATTGAACATTTTTGTGTCCTATGCGGAACAAATATGATACTCATCTTTAAGCTTTTGAGTGAGAAATTAGTTGATGACAAAACATCACGCAGTTCTTACACAACGGGCTAATTTACCCATTGTATAACTTGAGTAGAACAGGGCCCATTTACATCAGGGGTTGAAACTAGATGATCTTTAATGTCCTTTTCAACCCAGGCCATTGCATGATTCTATGAATTAAAACCTTGTGAAATGTTCCTAGAGAGCCCGAGTCGACTCTGGTCCCCCAGTCCCATTCCACTACAAAGCTTTTCTCATATTCACTGGGCTCCAATCTGATGGAATCCATCTCAGAAAGAATTACTCTGTGCTCAGGTTGCTGCTTCAAAGTGTATTATTTGAACCCTGCAATTTGAATTCGTATTTCTTTATTTCTTTGCCCAATAAATGCTGTGGCTCACAAACTGGGTGGTTATGTCAGGATATGTCAGGAAAGCATACACCTAAGAGTAGTATTTGCAGAGCTGGTGGTCATAGTTGAAATGATGTGACCTATATACAGGAAATCATGGAGATAAAGAAACCCCGTTTTTCTAGTAAAACTCATTTCTAGTGAAATCTAAGAGTTTCTGAGGAGTTTCACTCAAAACTGATTGTGGGCTAGAGTAGGTAATAATAGAATTGGGAAGAAGAAACCAGAGGTCCAAGTAATTGGCTTTAATTAGAGAAGATGGAAAGTGGACTGAATACTGGATTTTGAAGGCAGGACATCAGGAGTGCAGATCTTTACCTCCTGTTCAAAGCAATATAATCAGAGCACCAGTGGCACAGAATGTGTCTTAGGTTCACCTCAGTCCTCATTTCCTGAGGTTCCTTTGACGCCACTGAAGTGTATTAAAGACAGTCTTGTCTGGCAGTATTTCAAGAGGAGGGATATTATGAAATGCAGCATGAGCAGAGAAAAATAAATGATCATCAGCAATGTCCTTTTAACACTGTGTATGTATAAGAGGTGTGGGAGCATGTGCACACATGTAAGTAATCTGGATTTAAACTGATTTTAGATTAAATGATGTCAGATGAATGGAGAAAAAACATATTTTGTGCTACGTTGCCCATGTTTGGTTAAGCTTGGCTGGTACAAACTAAGTATTAGAAGAATGACTTCTATACCGGTATTTTAGGAGAAATGACTGGTAACCAGTTAGGACGTTTCACACAGGCTTTGTTAAGTCTCTTTTCCTTTGCTGCTCTAAAAGAAAATAAAATCTGGCTAGCACAGTGTATATATTAGCAGGCTAACATACTGGGCCATACTTGCACGTTATTGTAAATGTTTTTGATACTTCTTCTAAGTCTGTGTTTACCTTGGGTAATTTCTTAGTTCACACATGTGAAATAACAGCTGGGACTTGCCAAAATATAGCAGTCAAGTGCTGTACATGTAGTAGCTTTAAAACTAACACAGGTGTCCTAGATCCCTTACACAGAATAAACAGAAGCACATGATCAAGAGTGTGTCTAGCTCCTCTCTTCTGGAAATGACTTGTTTTGAAATGCTTGATCTGACAGTCGTTCTGGTCTCTGAAGGAAGATGCATCACATGAGTGAAATATTGTTGATTTCTACAGAAAGTAGAAAATATGCCATCTGTTGTCTTTTATAGAAATGCGGTGTCATACCTGAATTTTCCAGTTTCCACTTTTATTTCTTCCTCCTGTAAGGATAGGCAAGCACATTTAATGAGCTCGGTTCACTCCTGGGTCATCCAGGAGCACAAGAACAAAACTTTCGTCACTGGAAAGGCCACCCAGAGAGGAGGAAGCTGCACTTCCCCAAGAGGGACGAAAGGCAAGAAAGTCCCAATGGTTTTTCTCCAGATCCCAAGCCATGACTACCAGCCGCCTCACCAGCAGCAGTTCAGAGGCCCCAGCCGTGGAGAAGGGGCCTGTTTCCTTTCAGTGCGAGTGCACCTTCTTTCCTTTCTGCTGGCAAGGCTGTCTGTAGACAAGAAAATACAAATGCCATGAGCTGTTGGTTTTCCTAATGAAGGCTTTTTTTGCTGGGAGTTTTTGATTCTGTGACTTTACATTATGCTGCTGTTTCAGTATCTGAAGGAGAAATAACGTAGAAACTGGTATATTAATGACATCTAATAGAGGATGAGCTGGCCATGGATTTGCACAGCTGTAGCCAAGTGGGATTGAGTATATAGTCAGGAATCCCACTGACAATGCACAGGAGGAGTGGAAATTTGGGAGTTTGTCCTCAGAGCAGTTTTGTCTCCACAAGGATGGTGTACATAAAAGGGATATGCCCATGGGAACACCTGTGCCATCTTGTTGCCTGTGTGACACTGGCTGGAAGTAGATAAACAAACCTACATATGCGCAAGAAAGAAGAGCTGCTGCTTTCCTCTACCTAAGTGGTATTGTTTTGCAAGGAGTAACATCCCAAATATGTAAGTGAAGACATTCACTTGGCAACTTTACTCATTAGGAAGTTGCATTTTGCATAGCAATTTCATTGACCAACACTTTCTCATGAGAGCATATGATGCCCATTGTCTGTAAGGATGGATATCAAGCTGTCGGAAAAGAGCTGTCAATCCTCAGGAATCAATGTGTTTGGTCTGAGAATTTGTGAAATGAGACAGAAGTTTCCAATACTAAACTATGTCTGATTTTGACAAATGTGCTCGTATTAATAGCTCTAGCATATGAGATCCTATGGAGGTATCTGGGGTTTTATTGTCATTAGAACAGAAGCTGGGTATGTTTTTCTAATTACAACATTAAAATGTTTTCCATAGAGCATAAAAAAATTATCTGAAAAAGGGTTAATTCTGTGAATGTCCAATGCCAAAAGGCTTGTTTCCACTGCAGGACTAATCTAAATTAAATTTCAAATGTTGCCCATAGCTGCACTGGGTCTTTGTGCCTGAAACATTGCCTGCTTTTTCCAGCTGTAGCAGTTGATTTGATGAAAGATATTGGTTCTCCTTAGAGCTTACCTTGCTGTTTTCTTGTAGATATTGCAGCTCAGTAAATCTTACTGAGTGTTTTGTCTTGACCTCTCTATAGAGGTAAAAGTATCTTGGATTCAGACCTAGATTCCTGAATACTTTTCTTCTAGATAATGTAATACATTTAGTTTTAAACACCCTGCCTGGCCAGGATAGGATTAGCAAGGCATTAATCGATTGTGGGAGGCTCAAGGAATTGGAATAGAGCTGCTTCACGACCCAGAAAGTTGATGTTCCTGAAGGTAAACACCCCTGCTTGGGGACATGAGATAAAGAAAGCAAGATTTAATGAACTGCTTTGAGAGAAGGGTGAAGCCAAGACTGTGTCCTGCTTTTTCAGTGTGTTCCAGTTATCCCTCGGGATAATAATATTTTAATACAATGCCAGCTTTCTTTTTAATATGATCCTTGAAATTTCTTTTAGGCCACCTAAAATGTCATGGCTTTTTCCTTCATCAATCAAAACATATTTTTTTTAACTTCAGGATGTTTGCTCAGTAGAGCTCTCTGTTTTTCTTTCATTGATTTTCTTTTTAACACACAGTTGTTGAAAACTTAATTTTGAGTTTAGTCAGCTTTGTTCAAGATGCATTACTATTCCAAGTAGAATCTGTGGTATGTTTTCTGCAGTCCAGTGCAAGGGACGTACAGCATGATGGATGATGTTTGGAATGAAAAGTTGAATGAGTACAGGCATTACCAAATTTGATCTCTTGATCTGAAAAAGAGAAATCCTTTTCTTTGTTAATCTTTGATAAGAAATTTACAGCAGCACGCTGGGAAAAAATTCCATCTGAAAAATAAAGGCTATACTTTAGATTTAGTGGTAAGATGTCATTTGTATTGTGTCTTTTGTATAAAAAGCTTGTGAGCAGAAAAACATTTTAAAAGTGTAGGGGACAAGGTTTCATAGCATCATGGAAAGGCGTGGGTTGAAAAGGACCACAATGATCATCTAGTTTCAACCCCCCTGACGGGGGCAGGGTTGCCGACCAGTAGACCAGGCTGCCCAGAGCCACGACCAGCCTATAGGTTTATATTTCTATTTTACTTTACGGTTATTTAGTATTTATTATACTTTATGGTTATTTAGTAATCAGTCCATATAAAAATGGCACTTCTTCTCCTAGAAAACTTTACTCCTATCTCTGTTTAACATCACGTACCCCACGTTAGTGGGCAGCAAGTATTGGCTGTTGCTACTTTTTGATTCCTATCTAGAAGAAGTCATGCAGATTTTGCTTGACAGATTAATTTTCTGCCTTATAAAACTTCGTACAGTAACTCAAATGTGTGGTGCAAAGTTTTCAGCGAAGTGAGAACATACTGTTACTGCCAAGTAATCTGAAACCCAGCAGTTTGAGGAATTTTCTCTTATTCTCAGATGGGAAAAAATGACCAGCTTGTCCTACATTGTAGCCCAGCGGAATATGGTCTATGGGTAGAAGGGCTCTGTGCTGTAGAAAAAAAATACAGATTGTAGATGGTTTGGCATACAGGGCCTTGGTGAGAATGTTGTGTCAATAATTCATCCTCTGTGTAGTTTGGGTACTGCTCTCTTTTTCCTCTGGGGATAATTCAGAACAGGGAGCGTTCAGAACAGGGCCTATTTCCAGGGTGTTCCCTTTAGCAATGGTGGAAGAGCACATACTCTCAATGACTCTTCAGGGCCGTTCATTTGTTGCTGTTATCTGTATTTCTATGATTGGAAAATATGCTGGAACAGCACAAGTGCCTCTCCAGTTTGCATGGGCTTTAAGAAAGTGAATCTATGGGGCACAGACCCCTTCTCATGCTATGGAGAGCAGGGGGACATAAATCTCATTTTGCCTTCCCTCCAGATCCCATTAGCAATTGGAATGCTTTGAAGAAGATATGGATGATGCTCTTTAAACAGCAATTTTCTACTGGTATTCCTTGATAACTCAGAAAGAGAACGTGATGTCAGGGGGCTAATGTCAGTGAATCAGAGCAAGTGCATCCCAAGGTTTGCCAAGCTGAAAAGGAGTGCGATCTGCTGATCAAAAGAAATTCAGTTCAGTAGCCACAGTGATATATGGGGTCTTGCAGGCAGAGTTTGTTCTCTCCTTGTTCCCTTCCTTTTGTGTGGGTATCTTTGGCCATGAAAAATACTGTAATGTTTGAGAATGGAAGATACTAATGAAGCAATCAGTACCTTGTACCACCATACTGATTCACTTTCTTACCTACTGCAGTTGTCTATCCAATGGCTTAATTAGCGTGGCCTGAAGTTAGAATGAAAGATGACAGCTCCCTGCTGTAAAGCAAACGACTGATCTCTTCCATAAGCACATTCTTGTTATAACTTCAACAGGCTGAATTCTTGGCTAAGCATTAATCTGAATAGCCCCACTTTCCAGATGCTGTTTTGCAGCAGCTGAGAATCTGGCCCCAGTAATGTTGTGCTTCCTGCCCACATAGTGCTGCCCTGTAAAGAAGTGATAACAGCTTCACAGGTAGGCAAAATGCTGGGTCATAAGGTCTCAGAGGTCTGATAGCAGAAAACACAGTCTTCTAAGCAGCTCGAAGGATGGAGAACTCAAAGCACGCTGATCCAACAACTTGATCTCTAAAATGCAGTGACAGACAGGAGAGTTAACTAATAGCTTCATGTTAAATTGCTGAGTACAGGCAGATTTGGCCTCCGTGCCTGCAGAATAAGTCATCAGCCAATGTGATTATCTTCCTGATAAAACACAGAGACCTCCCAGAGAACAAGTTGTGCCTGCACCACCACTCAGACCTTGACAGGTGCCCCCACCACAACCCCATCTCCTCTTTTTGTATCTTCTCTGGTGGTGGTTGCCTGTGAGAGGCAGGAACGGGAGAGCCCTTCCCGTCATGAGAGGCAGGGAGCACTGCAAAGAAGGCACCGGGGCAGGCTGGGTCTCTACCCTTTCCACTTCCCTCTGCCTACTCCACACCTGTGGGCAGGGGAGGGTGCAAGAAGCCCCCAGCGCTGTCCCACAGCCGCAGCATGGTGAAGGGAAGGGTGAGAGGAGGCTGGGTGCAGAGCCACGGTGGGCAGCACGCATATGTGACAGCTTCCTTCGGCTGGATGTCCCCAGGCACGTGAATAAGCTACTTCCCAGCGGCATCTGAAAGGTCTAGGAGCCTTTCAGAAGAGGCTTCTGGACATACCCCGAGGAGGAAAACGGAAGTTTTGAAAGGTGGGATCTGAGGAGAGGAAGTGACTCATGAGCTCAAAGAAAGATGGGCAGGGAGCAGAGCCGAGGAGGCAGCAGGAGGGATCCCCGACTGTGCAGCGTCGTGGGAAGGGGGTGAGGAAGGAGCCTGGGGCTGGAGCAGAGGCTGCGGCCCTACGCTTGTCCTGAGAAGAACAAGAAGTTTTTGTCTTTATTTTACATTTTGCAAATAGACATCTTTCATCACTCTAAAACAATAGAAGCAGATGTGGGCTAGATTTTATGAGGGTTCATGATGTGACACGAGAGTAATCTCTGGGACTTCTGCATTGGCTCCTCACAGTGCTCCTCCATAAGGGTGTCCTTTCTCCACCTGTGGGGATGTCCTTTTAGTCTGACTGAGGCTTGAGCTCTTTCGCTGCATCATCTTCTGCACCTCAGTGGTTGTAATCTGTGCAGCCTCTGTGAGAATCAGACTTCTCTCCTAATGAGGAAGCCCTAAATGTGAAAAATAAACGAAGAACTTCCTGGCTTTCAAACAATTTCCCCTGTTAATTATGATGTTCTAATAATACCTTTTTCTTTCTTTCTTTTTTTTTAATTAGCTGATCTCTACTCGATCCAAATAATAAACTGGCTGCAATTCTGTGCTGCCTCTCCTAGAGGGGAAGTGAGGAGAGAAAAAATGACGTTACCTTTAGTTCCTTTTATTTGCTTACTTCTAACGAGCTGTTCTATAGGCCAAGTAAGATAGATCAGAAGAGAGTCCTTAAGTTTTGTGTTGAAATAGACCCTTTTTGTGCTGAGATCCGTAGTGCTGCAGAACTCCCTCCCTGTCATAATCAAGATGTGTGCTGCACGAGAATTACCAAACCGTTTTACTGGCTTTTGCTCTGTGGCATTGACTAGTCCATTTGTAATGTGTGTGTAAACAAAATTGCATATTAGTTAAGCACTTCAGGCATTGTTTAAAGCATCTTCTTCCCCAGAGAACTGCAGAGCCAGAACTGGGAAAGAATGATTTCCTTTATTGCTGAGGTCACAAGAGTGGAATTAAAACAAATGGGAAAAGTTTGTTGCAAAAGCTGAAAATAATGCTCTACAATTACATCTGCAAAAGCCGTAGGTAATTACTTTCTGTGTGCACCTCCAGAAACAAAGTGTCACGAAGACCCCACATCATCTTACAGACAGCCTTAGCCAGTTATTACTTGAAGCTTGATTTGAAGAATGTTGTAATTAAAGTCTGTGACTATTCATCAAGGGGAGGGAAGGATGTATGCAAGATGTCTTTTATTCTGTGCCCAGAAAAAAAGAGCAGTGTGTTACAGAGCCTTCCCCGGGAGTTAGTTAGAGTTAAGATTCAATTCCCAGCTATAGCAACGTGGAGCTCATTTAATCTCAGTTAATTGTTGCTCAAAGTAAAAATGGGTTTATGTGTCAGGATCTGCTTCCCCACCTTCCTCCCAGTCTTTTCCTGCACTTTAAGCTTTCCATTTTCTCCTGTAAAACTAGGATTTGGATCTTGAAGATATTGACGTATGCAATGGCAAAACGATTTTGGATAGTATGTGCTGCATCATCATGCCAAACCTATTGAGCTTTTCCTAGAATTTATTTTTGTTTTAGTCAGAGCCCTGCTGAGCCTTTGCATCAGGGAAGGAATCATTTTCTGGTAAAAGTGTCTAATCATCTTGCCTTCTAAGTCCATTTGGACCATCTGCACTGTTCCATACTTATTTCATATTCTAGTCAAGGTAGCATTTAAGTAGATCAATCAGTGACCAACCAATAGCCAAACTGGTGGCAAACCACAGAGTATGCCAGGACATATTTGCAAGTACTTCCTTGTGATAGTCACTGCAATCACTAACGTTTACAGCATAAACACCTGTAGGATCACCTTAGTGCTTCATGACGTGGTGCTTCCTATGCTTTCTTGCAAACAAACAGCCTTTCCCCAGTGATTACCACAGTTCAGTCTCAGCCCTTGAAAGGCAGTAGACCCCAGTGACAGCGTGAGGCAGTTCTGATGCCATGTTGTAATTAACAGAATTTGTATTTTCGTGCACTTGATGGCCTTACACAGAGGGTTGAAAAGTATGTTCCTACGTGACGTGTATATATGATATTTATGCATACCAAACGTCCCTGTCCAGAGCTTTTGCACCTATGTGGATCTCAGTGTATCGGCAATTACTGTACTTCTTTGAAACTCGAGGGCAGCTTTAGTTTCTATTTCATTTTTCCATTGTCAACCCCAGCAGGCTTTTCATATGAGAGGTGGCGGGCTCCCTCTGGTGGTTTTTGAAAACCCTAAAAATAGTAGAGGA